>NC_072011.1:52960444-53285444 GCF_027791375.1 Indicator indicator | reverse complement strand
ACAGATGCCCCTCCCCTCTGACAGGCTGGAAGACTTGGAAAGGATATACTCGTTGAACTCCTTTATGAATGCCAATGAAATGGCAAATAAAAATCTGAGCATGGAGAGAAGATTTCTACCTATGAAGCGGAGGGCTTGCTGGAAGACCCCCTGCCAAAGGTGCTACCAGATTCCAAGAAATTTTTCTCACCTTATTGTCAGGTGCCACATTACAACCTTAAGTCATCAAACATCATCTGGTATACCTCTGGTAACTGTAGGCTGCTTTACTCTCTCCATCAGAATTGGAAACTGTTTCTTCCTCTCTTCCTTTTCCTTCAAAAACCTTCCTTTCCAAGAGCACATTTAGAGACCATGAGTGATATAGGGAGCAGGAATTAATTCTCATCCTGAGGGTCTGGTAGAATTTTGTTAGGAACTTCTTCTGTGGGTCACTCAGTCCTTACAACAGGTAATGGCCTTTAAAGGTCTTATGTTACTGGAGGTTGTGTAGTTTTGCAGGCAAAGCCTTAGGAGGCCAGCAAATATGTCCACCTATGATTGCTGCCAGGGCAGCATCTGGACATGGACACAGTATCTTCCCCTAAGTTCTTTGACTTTGCAGCTGTAGGATGTCTTTTGTAAACTGATCCATGGCTGCTCCACCTTCCACCTTTATGTACCATGTATGTCTTCTAAATGCTTCTGTGTCCACACCACCCTAATACACAGATGATATTACTGCTGGGTTATGGTTCATCTGAATGAGACTCTCCCCCAGTATGTGTGTTGTCTGTGTGCCAAAAAGACTCCAAGGAGTTGTATATTCACAACAGGAAGATGAACAGAGGTCTCAGTATCTATTTAACCTACTGGGCTATATCACAAGTTATTATTCACTTATTCACTTTGCTTCTGAATTTTGCTCTGAGTATTTTTCCAAGTCCATTTCCTGCAGGTTTGAATACACTTGATGCTTTTCTCCCAACCACAGCAGAGTTCCTAGACAAATCCGTTCAGTGTAGAGATGCTACTCCAGTGGCTGCAAAAAAAAGGCATCAGCTTTACAATTGTCCCAAAAATCAGAATTACAAATGCAGATTTAGTATAGCAAGAGCATGAGGAAAGCAGACTCTTTGGAGTGATAAATTTTATGTATTTTTGCTATAAAGAAAACTTTACTCTGCACAAAAAAAATGAATGAAACTCTGCATAGCTTTTATATTTCAACAGGCTTTAACAAAGAATTAATGAGAAGTCTGGAAAACATCTTTTCCCAGATGAAGTGGGGTATTATTCTTGTCATTATGGAATCAGTAAATTATTTTTTATTGTTTTGTCTCAGGAGTTCAAAGCAGATGATAATTTATATTTTCTCTAATGCTAGTTTATGCTAGAAATGCTAGACCTGTGATGTATCAGTAGATCATGAGATTTATGCTGTAGTTGTATCTTAAGACAGTGATATATTTAAGTGCTATTCTTAATGTTACTGGAATGTACTGGCCTAAAAAAAACAATAGAGAAATGAGGAAAAAAAAATCACTTATTCCACAAGTTAACACCATAGTTTGAGCTTTAATTGCTCTGATGTTAAATACAGTGCCCTCTTTGAGACCTGAGATCATGTGACTGTCAAAACAGGACATTTCTGAGGAAAAAAAAGTTGCAACAGCTCTTTAGCATTTCATCTTTCTGGCCTTGCATAGAAGTATCATACTTTCAATTGCTTTGTAATGATATTAGGTTTAAGGGTTTTAATATAATCTTTAAACCACACTGACTCAAGTAACATCTTCTCAAAATGGAGGTCATCACCAACATACTGTCCTTGATGCATGGATGTCAGGAGCCAGGGATGTTTGCTTCATTATTACAGATTATCTAAACCCACTCTCTATTCTGGTTGAATGCCATCTACACAGACCATTTAGTTTTGCTCTTCTACTTAGGCAAACCCTGGCCCAGGATCCCTGAAAATGCAAAAGGAATCTTCTCTTGATTTTGAAGTTTTTGAAACAGCTGCAGTGTAACTTCTGAAGTTATCAATAGTTTTCTGTTTCACCTCAAGAAATAAGGAAGTGTTCATTGATGTGGTCTGTTGCTGTATGCTGATTGAAAATGTTGCCAGTAGCTTCTTAGCTCTGTGACTCTTTAATGAATTTAAGCAAAAGTCACAACTCTGAATGCTAAAAATTACTTTAGATGGCCAGTGTAGATTAGGCTGTCTGGAGAGAGAGTGAGGCTTCTCTGAGTTATTCAAAGCCAAAGTTAAACATAAACAAATCTGACTTTCTCTTTGGAGGAACCTCCCTTTCCCTGCACAGGGTATAGAGAGTAACTGAGGACACTAGCTGCTCAAGCTTTGTGTCCCAGTATAGGAGCACTATTTCCCATAGTGCCTTTGCTCACATTTGAGCCCTTGAATACATCTACAAGTCTGGCCCAAAATGACTAATTTGTAGTAGATTCTTTTTGGATCGCTCGTTTATAACACGCATACATGCAGCTAATCAATAGATGAGACAGTGAAACTAGTGGATTTACAAGTTAATATGCTGGAGTCAATAATGTGCTGTAAAGACATTTTCAATTCTGAAATCAGTACAATCTGTTTTGTACTAAGATTAACTATATACCTGTTGACTGTTGATCTATTTTACTTCCACAAGTAACTTAATATCCAAGGAAAATACAGAATATGGACTGAACTTGTTATGCTTCTGTCTTCAAGTCACATTTCAGTATTTACCTCTACTGCTTCTTGCTAGTGCAAGTCACAGGCAGCTCTTCTCTTTTGGCAGAGACTTTGCACTGAGAAGCCCAAGCCACACCAGAAAGTGGTAATGAATGTGGAACCATGAAAAGACAAATTAAAGAAGGAATTGTAGCTATATGGTCCTAGGAGGATCTGAAAGTTCATCTATCCACTGAGTTCACTTGGTTCCGAGTTGTTAGACTTGCAAGCATCATGTCTTCCAGTTACTCTACCAAACTCCATAACAGCTCTTTCTTGTCTTCTTTTCACCCCCATTTTTTGGTGTGGAGTTCATTCTGGGCCTTCAGATTCACAAATTGCATTGGGTCACATCGAGTCTGATCTTGAATGTCTCCAAGGATGGGGCCTCAAGCACATTCCTGGGCAACCTATTCCAGTATTTTACCACTCTCATTGTAAAGAACTTCCTCCTTATGTCCACCCTATATCTACCAGTCTCCAGTCTAAAACCACTGCCCCTTGTCCTGTCGTTACAAGCCCTTCTAAACAGTCTTTCCCCAGCCTTTCAGTAGGTCCCCTTTACATACTGAGATGCAGCTCTTAAGTTTCCATCCTCCTTTTTGGGCTGACCAGCTCCATTTTTTTCAGCCTGTCTTCGTAGGAGAGATATAGATATGGCAAGGCATAACTGCTCAGGGACACAAGAATATATACCTTAATCTTTATTGGACCTCATTCTTTTCATTGGTAATGTATCCCATAGCATCTCCAATAGGAAAACAAAATTTTTGTTCCTCTTAGTATCATGTAACACTGAGGCTTTTCAGGCTACTTATGGAGGTTTTCATCTAACTTATATGACCAGCAAGGGCAGTGATCCCCTGTGGCAATCCCCTACTCCTGTCATGTATTGTCATGATTGAACTGCACCTTTCCCAAACTGCTGTCTGTACATTTTCATTTACTTTCAGGCTGTCTCTGTTTGGAGAGCAGGTGTTTTCATGTAGGAAGTGTAAAGCATTAAAGAAAAAGGGTGAAGGAAAGCCTTTTGAGAGATAGGGGTTTGTATGCTTTTTGGCCCACAATTTGTAAAAATACCTAGTTCATTTTAAAGGTGACATTTTAAGTTCAGCCACATATTCAGTCTAAACTTTGGCCTTTATAATGTAGATCCATGTAAATTGTTTATGCTTACTTTTTAATATCTCTCAGATATGATTACATACATAGCAGGAAAAGTTTGAATGAAAGACTAAGACTGTTCAGCACGGGGCCTAGAAAAAAAGAATAAAACAGTAGGAAGTAAAACACTTCTAGTCCTTAAAATGGTGTTTTTATTTTCCATTGTGTTAGTAGAAAACAGGAATTTAGAGCTGTGAATTGCCTTGAGGCTGTGTTATCTTCTTCTGCTTAGCAGCAGTTAGAACTGCTGGGTTTTGCCTAGGATGGGTGAGAGAGACAAGGACTCAGTATGCCAGAGAAAAGGGAATAAAGTAAGCTTGCATTTAACAATAATATGACACATTTTTTGTGCCTGTGCAAAACAAGATCTAAAACAATAACAATAGTTTCCTGAAGCTGCTCACAGTAACGCAAAAGTATATCCCGAGACTTAATTAATTAATGTTTGTAACATGTGAGATCCTCTGATGAAACATCATATATAAGTGTGAAGTCTTAATTTTGTGGAGCACAAATGACATTCAGTGGTATTTTCAAGAAAACTGATGTGGGAGTTCTGCAATCTATGTTAAGATTCAGATTGTCCTTGTACAAGTAGGGAAGTCTGTAGTCTTCCTGGAGCCCAAATCAGGGATATCACTCCAACATGGTGCAGTCACATGGCTCTTATCCATTATTGACCTTCCAGACGGGTGGGGAGGCAGCTGCATCCCATAGTCTGAGGGGAATAATGAGAGATTTCAAGGCCTTGGGTTATTTTCTCTTCTCTACCTCCAGTACCCGGACATGACATGGAAGGGAGTAGAAGAATCCAGTCTGTAAATACCTGGCTCTGAGACTGATGCTACAGGCAGGGATTTGAGTTCTTTGATAATGTCTGGTTTTATAGGACACCAGGACCAATGGTGGTACATGGGAAAGGCTTATCTCACAGGGGGAAAAGGATTCTGAGACAAGAACTATCAGGGCTCATTCATAGAGCTTTAAACTAGAATGGAAGGGGGGTGGAGTGGTTACTGGGTTTGCACCAGTGGGGCAGTGTTCTAGTATCAATGAAGACCAGAAGGCCTCCCAACAGGGTAGAGTGGGTGTGCTCAGCTCACTCCCTGTGCTGTCTGTACACCAATGCATGCAGCATGGGGAGTAAACAGGAGGAGTTACAAATCCATCTGCAGTCAAGAGGTTTTGATCTGGTGGCAATTGCAGAGACGTGGTGGGACAGCTCACATGACTGGAATGTGGTCGTGGATGTCTGTGTCCTTTTCAGGAAAGACAGATCAGCTAAGTGAGATGGTGGAGTGTTGAGGGAACAACTAGAATGTGTTGAGTTCTGTCCAGGGGTGGATGAGGGGCAAGTTGAGACTTTGCAGGTGCATATTAAAGGAGAGGCTAGCATGGATGATACAGTTGTGGATGCTTATTACCACCCAATCAGGATGATGATGTCAATCAGGCCTTCTACAGGCAGCTGACAGCAGCCTCACAATCACAGGCCCAGCTTCTCATGGGGGATTTTAACTACCCAGGTGTTTGCTGGAAGGCCTACTCATGCAGCTGTCCACAGTCCAGGAGGTTCCTCCAGTGCACTGATGATAATTTCTTGATGCAATGGTGGTGAGCCAACTAGGAGAGGAGTGCTACAGGACTGACTAACAAGAAGGGTCTGGTTGAAGTGGTGAAGGCTGAGGGCAGCCTGGGCTGTACCAATCATGAGATGGTAGAGTTCAGAATCTTGTGTGGTAGGAACAGAATACCAAGCAGGATCACAACCTGGGACTTCATCAGGGCCAACTTTTCAAGCAATTGCTAGGGGAAGTCTCATGGGACAGGGTAGTAGAGGGCAAAGGATCCCATGATAGTTGGTTAATATTCAAAGACCACTTCTTCCAAGCTCAAGATCAGAGCATTCCAACAAGTAGGAAATTGAGAAAGGGAGCCAGGAGACCTGCATAGTTAAGTAAGGAACTACTGAGCAAACTCAAGTGGAAAAAGAGGGTCTACAGATCATGGAAGGAGGGTCTGTCCACTTGGGAGGAGTATAAGACTGTTGTCAGAGGATGTAGGGAAGCAACTAGGAAAGCTAAGGCCTCCTTGGAATTCAACCTTGCAAGGGAGGTCAAGGACAACAGAAAGGGCTTCTTCAAATACATTGCAGGGAAAACTAGAGATAATGTAGGCCCACTGCTGAATGAGGTGGGTGCCTTGGTGACAGAGGATACAAAGCAGGCAGAGTTACTAAATGTCTTCTTTGTCTACATGTATACTGCTGGAGACTGTCCTCAGGAGCCCCAGACCCCTGAGCCCCCAGAGGAAGACATGACGAAGGAGGAGTTCTACTTGGTTGATGAGGACTGGGTTAGGGAACAGTTAAGTAACCTGGACATCCATAAATCCATGGGTCCTGATGAGATGCACCTGCAGGTGCTGTGAGAGCTGGTGGAGGTCATTGCCAGACCACTCTCCACCGTCTTTGGTAAGTCACGGCAGAAAGGAGAGGTGCCTGGGGACTGGAAGAAGGCAAACATCACTTCAATCTTCAAAAAGGTTAAGAAGGAGGACCCAGGTAACTATAGACTGGTCAGCCTCACCTCCATCCCCAGAAAGGTAATGGAACTTATCCTTGACCCTGTCCTTAGGCATATCAAGGACAAGAGGGTCATGAGGAGCAGTCAACATGGTTTTACCAAGGGGAAGTCATGTTTGACCAACCTGATAGCCTTTTATGAGGACAAAACCAGGTGGACAGATGATGGTAGAGCAGTGGCTGTGGTTTATCTTGATTTCAGTAAAGCATTTGACAGATCTCCCACAGCATCCTTGCAGCTAAACTGAGGAAGTGTGGTCTGGATGGTGAGATAGTGAGGTGGATGTGAACTGGTTGAAGGATAGAAGTCAGAGAGTTGTGGTCAGTGGGATGGAGCCTAGTTGGAGGCCTGTATCTAGTGGAATCCCTCAGGGGTCAGTACTGGGACCAGTACTATTCAACATATTCAGCCACGACCTGAATAAGGGAACAGAGAACAAGTCAACAAGTTTGTTGACTACACAAAACTGGATGGAGTGGCTGACACACCTGAAGGCTGCCATTCAGCAGGACTTGGACAGGCTGGAGAGTTGGACAGGGAGAAATGTAATGAAATTTAACAAGGGTAAGTGTGGAGTCTTGCACCTGGGAAAGAACAATCCCAACTACCAGTACAGGTTGGAGACTGACCTGTTGGAGAGCAGTGAAGAGGAAAAGGACCTGGGAGTGCTGGTGAATGGAAGGTTGACCATGAGCCAGCAGTGTGCTTGTGACCAAGAAGGCCAGTGGTGTCCAGGGTTGTATTAGAAGGGGTGTGGCTAGTAGGTCGAGAGAAGTTCTCCTGCCCCTCTTCTCTGCCCTGGTGAGGCCATATCTATAATATTGCATCCAGTTCTGGGTCCCTCTGGGAACTCTCGAAAGAGTGCAGCACAGAGCCACAAAAATTATTAAGGGAGTGGAACATCTTCCTTACGAGGAGAGACTGAGGGAGCTGGGGCTCTTTAGCTTGAGAAGAGGAGGCTGAAGGGTGACCTCAATAATGTTTATAAATATGTAAATGGTGAGTGCCCAGTAACAGGATAAGGGGAAATGGGTGGAAGTTGAGGCATAGAAAGTTCCATGCAAACATGAGGAAACAATTTTTCACTGTGAGGGTGACAGAAAACTGGAACAGGCTGCCCAGGGTGGTCGTGGAGTCTCCCTCTATGGAGATATTCAAAACCCACCTGGATATGTTCCTGTGTAATCTGCTCTAGGTGATCCTGCTCTGGCTATGGGGTTGGACTAGATGATATTTCAAGGTCACTTCCAACCCCTAACATTCTGTGATTCTGTGAAGTCCCCTTAAAGGGTTTCTTCAGACTTTTTTTTTTCTGTTTATATTTCTTTTCCCCCCTTATGGCTGTTAAGCTGTGCAATGGCAAAAATTGGAAGTAATTGGTTTTATAGGAGAAAAGTAAAATGGTGTTTTCCAGTCACCAAAAAACACAGCCAAACAATCTTTGTCAAATTTTACAGAAAATAGAAACCTTTAGGTACTGAGTCCAGATCATTTTAAGATCAGACGGCAGAAGTTTTACAGTGTTCAGAACCACTTTTCTTTATAGTATGACATAAAGACATAATTTGAAAGGAGACAAAGAAGGTGGTTTATGGCATATATATATATATAGTCACAAATCACAGAATCGTAGAATCAACCAGGTTGGAAGAGACTTCCAAGATCACCCAGTCCAACCTATAATGTCGTAGAGGAATAATGTGAATGCTTGAAAAACAAAACTTCAAATGAAACCAAAAGCCAAACCATTTGATAATGATGAGGGCGTGTTCTTTCTATGACAAAAAAAAAATGATTGCCACAAAGCTCATAGATTCGTAGGATGGTTAGAATGGCAGAAACCTTAAAGATCACCTGGTTCCAACCCCTCTGCCATGGGCAGGGACACCTTCCACAAGACCAGGTTGCTCAAGGCCTCATCCAGCCTGGCCTTGAACACCTCCAGGGAGGGAGCATCCATGACCTCCCTGGACAACTTCTTCCACTGTCTTACCAACCTCGCTGCAAAGAATTTCTTCCTAACAGCCAGTCTAAATCTACCCTTCTCAAGCTTAAAGCCATTCTTGAGTTGAGAAGTTCAGATACATAAATTATCCATTTTTATGGTTAACAAAACAGTCACAGTTTCATTCCATTGGTTTAAAATTACACAGGCCCTTCTGCAAAACACCTGCCACTCTGGACATTACTAGGGAAAAAAAATAAAAACAAAAATGGAAACTAAGGACACAGACTGCACTAATGTGGCAGTCCAGATTTTGTTTGTTCTGAGAAAAGCATCTAACTTCATTCTGGCCATCAGCCAATATATCAAATGGAAAAATACAGTTTATGGCATTAGGAAAAATATAACATTAACCCCCTAACGCTCCATATTAAGGGATGTACCCCCTACCATTTGCAGGTTTGAGCCCTTAGGCTCTAGCTGCTGTTTTACAGCAGCAGTGTTTTTTCTTTCTTTTGCCATGCCTACAGACAACATAGGACAGATCTATGAGAGGAACAGTACTCCTAAATATTAACAAATAGTGGAGGGAAAGCTGCTGCTCAGCAGAAGCACTATGTGTGGTACTTAATTTAAACATATTCCTGGAGTTCAGCTTATAAGTGCACTAATAATGGAGAGAAACTTACCCCAGCCAGAGTTTGCATGCTTGCTTTTCCTGGCTTTTTACCTTCCCTGAAGACTTGTTTCTATCCCAGATTATAAAGCTCCACTGGAAGCTTCAACCCCCTTGTGACTCAACAAATTGTAAGGTCTGCAGTGCCTTTATGAAGTTTGTGCAGATGCCACGTTGCACAGTGCTTGAATTTGGAACATCACAAAAGCCACCCAGCTCAATCCTATAGGATTTGACATTGCTTTAATACGATGCTGGATTTCATATATCATGAAGTTTTTGCCACTATATCAACTCTATCCTTGGTCCCATCAGCTTTCCACAAAGCTTGCCCTACTCAGCTAACCAGAACATATGATACACGTGCATTTTACCAAGGGTGACACATAATTGTTTTTCAGGAGGGTTAAAGTATTCCATCTCATGCTTTATTGTATCTCAAATGAATAAGATTCTGCCTGTCTTATCTTAAAGAGAAACTTAGTCTAATTCTTCATTTCTAGAATAATAACTGAAAGCAAAATATATCATTCAGGTTAAGTAAAGATGACATATGGGAACTGGCCAAACCCAAGGTTTGGGGAAACCAGTTCCAACAGGTATCAAATTTATAAAAAGAGCTTCTTGTTTCCTCCTCATGATGAGGAATGATAAACGTGGTTCAAAGTGGAATAATAGAGGGGTTGAAGAAGGAAAGTGTAAAACTAAGGTTTATGGTACAATAGGTCTTGTGAGATACATAGAGATAAAATATTAATGTTAGGAAAACATGTTGACATTGTCTTCTAGATGGAGTCTATAGTAGAATGTCATGTCATTGATGCCTGATTTATTTAATCATATAGAAAAACATCTTTTAACTTTTGCTATTTCTTAGTACAAATTAGATCAATACAGATGAAATGCATTTTTAGAAGGTTGCACTCAGCAATGTTTGATGAATTTTAAATAAATAATTATAGGAGAGGAGAGAGGAGTGGGGGGGGGAGGGAAAAGGGAGGTCTTGCTGAAATAGCATGGACTAAGGTTACTGAAGTGATGATTTTTAAGGTATTACCAATAAAAATGCAGCATTGGTGGTGGTTGATAAGTGTACTGCCACCCGAAGTCCAACCCAGTGACTGAATGCAGCTTGCTAAATGTGCTTGATTTCACTTTAATGTGCAGTGTATTGTAACTTTCCTTGTGGTGCTTTGCTGTCAAACCAAAAATGAGGACTCAGGTGCCTGGCGAGATTGCAGGAGGTCCCCAGGTGTGCCAGGACAGAACATTTTAAACTTAGATTGCTGCTGTTTCTAAAGATCTCTCCCTGGTAGAGTCCACAAGCCCATGTAGGACTATTCACACAGAAATTATTCAGTTATGCCCTGAGTGAAACAGTATGAAAATTAGAGATTTTGTTTTCAAAAAGCTTCTAGAATTGTACCATTAGGAAAGGATGGGAAGGTAGAGTCACAGAAGTTAGATGGCTCTAATGTTGATAGTAAAACTACCCATTTGTTTGAAAAAAAAAAAATTACAAGAATGTTCCTAAAGTTTGGTGTTAAAAAAACAACCAAACAACACCACCCCGCCAAAAAAAAAAAAAAAAATTCAAACCACAACCAAAACCCACATTAAGTTTCCAGGAATCTCAAAGAAACAATATTGTGTGATCATGTAATCAAAGCTTATGTTTTAATATGAAAACCATTTTATGTGCTTTATTTTACAATTTCAGTCTCTTCCAATATATTTTATTTTTCTAATTTGGAATAATATTCCCTGGGCAAAAAAAAATTCAAAATTGTTTCAGCTTTAATAGGGAAATTCCTGGGTGTGCAACCTTAAAAATTTTATTTAAATGTTTATCTAGCTTTATTTCGTCGTATGGGGGTGGTTATCACCAATGTGGTATTGCTGCTGAAGGCCTGTTGAGTAATATCAAATAATATAATATTGACTTAAAATGAAAAATGTGTGGAAAGACGATTTTAAAATTCTAAAATTAAATGCAAAGTTCTTCAAATGTAGAGTTTTAAAGTGAATTTTTTTTAAAAATCTAAAATTATTTTCTATTCAGATTGGGAGGAAAATAAATAGTGCACCATCAATTTCTGGTAAAAATGGAAATTCTGATCACCTCTAGGCAAGATAATTTCTGGTAAAAGGAATAACACTTCGGTTTCTGTTTGCCTAACCTTTGAGATTTTTCAGTGTTACCATGGGAATAATTTATATTCCAGTCCACACTGCTGCAGGAAGGGACTCATAGATTACTTGTGTATCTGTAAGTTGTATCCTTGTGAATTTGAGCATAAGTCTTTAGGACTAGAGTAGGGTTTTTTAAATTAAAAAGACACAGTGTGCATGACATAAGCCTGAGAAGGAAAGCAAACCAAAGAACAAGTTAGGGATTGCAAATGTATAAAAATGGCAATTTAAAATTTTAGAGTGATAGCAGAGCATAAGAAGTAGCCTAGGAAATAAGACATCAGAGTCAAGGTGGAAGTGCTCCCAATGCTGTTCAGAAAGTGGCAAAGAATCTGGATTGGGTAGGGAACTGGATAAGAGGATAACGACAAAGGTGATCATAAACTGACTATCTTAGTAAACCCTCAAGCATTCCCTGTCACTTCTGTTACTTGAAGAATCTGACTTCCTTGATGGAGAATTTGAAAACTTGCATTGGAAGATGGTCAGTTTAACATTCTCACTGCCAGCAGATCATAGCTTTCTCCTCCTTTGTGCAGGGGCTGTGAAGAAGCTCTGCCTCTGTAGACAAGGGAATGTCATACTGCATTACCTTCCCATCAGGTAGGTTAGGAAAGAACGGGATCGCTGTACTGCTGCTACCATTAGCAGTGTGGTAGCATCTGGTGCCACTGAGTTTAGCTAAAGAGACACAGAAAGAAAGAGCTGGATTTTTAATCAGATATCAAAGATACCTGCCAAATAGGGATTACTGTACAAAGAGAAGATAGGGAGAAAGGATAAACCAGAGCCTAACCTTAACATGACTGGTAGCAGCTTGCTGAGCTTTGGTGATTATCCCTGAAGGAGAGACAGATACTCATGCTGCCTGTTGGGCAGATCTTCAGTGGTTCAGAGGTCTTGTGATGTATCTGTCACGTGTTGAACTCATGCCCTGAGACCTGGGAAACTGGCTAAGTTGGCCTGCCTTTAAAAAAGAGGAAAAGCCCAGAGTGACACCACTGGAAAGTGCTGCTTCATCAGATCGATAGATTCGAAGATGACTAGGTTGTGTAGTTGTATGCAGTTTAAACATTTGTGCAGGGAGTCCACCCGTGCGGAGTATTATTGACAGCTACAGATCAATGCTAATTTTTGATCATTTTCAACCTACAAAGACCTCTTGACCCTGTTGCCACCTTAGGGGCACTTCAAGTAATCAAAAGCAATCACAGTAGGCAGTGTAAAATCATCAGACCCTTGAAGGCTGCACAGCCTTGCCCGTGCCCGGGAGGAGGACCAAATAGTATCAAGGAAGGCAGGCACCTCACGTTATGGATGCTGCTGCCTTTGAACAGCATGAAAGACTATGCTAATTTGTTGCCAGAATTTAAGTGACTTCTGTGCTCATGAATTAAAAAATAAACAAACAAAAAAGGCAATCTGAAGCAAATCTTGATGGATACATTATTCATGATTCATGCTCCTTCATTTTATGTTTTGGAAAATGTGTTAAAACAAGGTTTTATTTTAAATAACTTTTAAGTTAATTCACAGTTGGAAGAGTGGAATTAGCGGAGGAGTGTCATTTGTTGCTGTTAACAGCTTGTGCTACCACTGGCAGCATGTGAAACATTTTACACAGCAAAAAAACAAAGGTGTGGTCCTGCCTGGAGCAGTGATGGTGCTACCAGTGATGCACCAAGGAAGGGGACCAGGATTGCCAAAAGCAAAGGCCACGTCAAAGGCTGGGCTCTGGGCTGCAGCACGGGGGTCATATCATGGCAGGTCAGCACTGCTTCCCTCAGGTCTCCATTTCTGTAGGGTTTGCATTGAAAGGACAGGCCTTACTGGGGGAATGTGAGAGTGAGCACATTTAAGTGTTTGCTGGATTATTCTTAATGACTGGATGAATGAGAATGCTTCACAGTAGGAGACAGAAAAAAGGAGCGTATGGGCTTGTAGGCCATTGGATTTCATGGTCAGTCGGTCTATGAACATCTTAATGTTCACATTAAAATTTTATTTTGTTGGTTTGCTTTTAATGGTGAATGAAATCTGGACTGTTAGCAGTATGTAAACATGGAATATATGAGTTCATGGCTTTGCAGACAAAGACTGGGAGAATATTCCAGGCAATGATTTTGATCCTGTGCCTGTTTAAGGCTGTGTCGTTGTCTGCTGAAGCCAGAGGTTACAGTACTACCCTTTGCAAAGTGTATTTTGCTATTGATATTTGACCATTCCAGCAGGACAGTATTTTGAGGCTGAAAATGTCATGGGAGGACATAAAGTAATTCTTAAAATGAATCACTGAGAGTGCCATCCATCCTCTTTTGAGCATCAGCCTTTCAGGTGAGCAAATTCACAAATGACAATGGCAGCCGTACAGGGGGAGAAAATGTGGCTCTGTATTCTGGGAGTGTGTCCCCTGAGCTTGTTTCAAACCAAACTAAACAAAAATACATGTAAACCGTTTGCTCTTCAAGAACTATCTGTAGGAGCCAGGGATAAAAGTCATCCCTGGAAGGAATGGTTTAGCAATCTCCAGAGAACATAATGAACTGCAGGCAAGGAAATCCCTCCATCCTTGTTTCATTTCAAAGTGTGTGAGGATTGAAAACAATTAAATCTTGGGGTTTAACGGGAAAATGGTAGAGGGTAATGAAAAATATGCCAGTTTTCTGTTTAAAAAAAAAAAAAAAGAAATCATGTGTTTCGTAGCATTGCTGTCACAAAAGCCCATCCTGGTGATGCAGCTGATTAGAAAGCAGAGCCATTGGCTTTTGTATGGTGTTTGCAATGATGTGTTTGTACCTTTGGAGAGCCTGTGTGTAGCAGTTCAGGAGCAGTAATTTAATGTTGTGTGTTCCCTTCCTCCCATCCCCACCTCCGAACCATGGAATGTAAATTTTAGGCTTTTAAAAGTTCTGTTTTGAAAACGTAATAGGTAACTGTCCTCATAAAAACCATTAATACAGACTACATCCAATTGTAAAGCTAATTTTAATCATGTTTTGTGCCAATATAATTTCTGATGCCAGATTTTTATGCTAAGCATGAACTTCAATTTGAGCTCTGTTCTTTAACCTGCAGTTCATAATTTTGCATTTGGCTGTATAGTTTTTTGGCTATGGCAGTTTGAACACTTCCACTTTCAAGGATCTAAGCCATAAATGTTTATTAAAAGAATCTATAATGAAATCAGTTTTGTTATTTTTTTAATGGCTGCCTTGAGTATGTTGGATGACTGAATGCGCGTTGTTAATCATTAAGTACTCGCGTTACAAAAAGCGTTTGATAGTATTGCCATCTAGGGGCCGAACTAAACTCTCCATACTGAAATAAACTGCAATTGAACAGGTGCTGCTATTGACAATATACATATGTTTTTGCTTTATGGCCCACATGCTTTCCATGTTTCTTATGACAAAAGATACCTCTAAATGTCCCACAGCAGCCAGAGCTTTCTTATATATAATCTGTTCGAGGTGATTGCTATTTGCATTTGAGCTTATGCTTTTTTTGGCAGTGATGAGTGGGGATTCTTAACAAAGAATTATACTTTTTTGCATTATTAATCTTGCTAGTGTTTGCCCTGTTTAACAGAAAAAGGAATCATTTATCAGAAAAGTATGTTTATAATCTGTACTTGTGGCATCTTCAGATTTATTATTCATAATGGTCATTCAAATGCTGTGCTATATTTATCTAAAAGACTAACTCATTGTTGTGAGGAAATAACTACTTAAATATTTATGACAGAACTTTTAATATTTAAAAAAAAAGAAATTAATATTTCTTTTAAATTTGTTTCTGAGTCTGACAGTTTAACAAATGTTTAAATATTAAACAATTGGAAGTGTTAGGATTTAACAACTTAATACGACTTCCTGAAACAGGGAAATTGACTTCAGCTTTTTGTGCCACATGAAGAAAACTCCTGCACTTCCCTTCTTGAGATGTATGTAATTAATGCAAAAACACAGCTAAAAGTGGAATTAAATGTATGGGTGATCAGCTGAACTCCTTTATTCCTCGCTCCACTCTACTGAAAGGTGTCTCTGTTAGACACTCTATCTGTTGTGATGATTCAGAGTACTAGTATGGCTCTATCACCTTGCTGCCCAGATCTGAGTTTGTGCTAAAGGCTCACTTTGCCTCATATCTGAGTGGTTTCTAGTCTATGCCAGATGCTGTTTGAGGTGAACTGGATAAAGTTGTGAGCTGTGGTGCAAGTGGCACCTGTCTGTCTGTCCATTACTGATGTCCGTCAGTCTGCATCCACTTACATGCTCCTGTGCTGGGCTGTGGTCTCACAGAGTGGCAGGTCAGCCCTAGGCCCTTCCAGCCCTGGTAGAGCCTGGTGGGATTCACAAACAGCTGTACTCCTCCTAGCCTCTCTCCCACTATAAGGCAAGGGTCTGGGCCAGGTAGGGTCTATCTTATTTGCCTGTGTACCCATCAGCAGTATGACTGCTTCCTCCAACCTGGAGAAACACTGAAGGTTCTTGCAGGTTGCCCCACAACCATCTTACCTTGTGCATTTATCTCAAGCAACATCTTTACAAAGTGGGAGCACAGAAACCAGTTTGTTCTGTCCCTTCTTCCTTCTCTCTTTCTTTCTTCCCTCCCATCTCTCTCCCTTCCCCCCGACCCCCAACCCTCCCCAACCCCCCCACCCCCCCACTTTGCTTTTAAGGGGGCTGTTTTCAGTAAGGAAATAAATCTGTGCTCTTGGAGACACTGTTATGTATCTAGATCACAGTGCTCTAAGTATCTGGAACAAAAACAACACACCCATCAACCATCATGGCTACATTCAAGATGTGTAAGGATTCTGTAGAGTCAGAATCATCCATATACCACGGTTGTTTACATGTACTTGACACCTTCAGAGTACTAGGCACTCTCATTCTCACTGAGCAAAGCTCAGACACAGGCTGAATGAACCCTAAGCTGTTTGCAAGCTGGGCTGTGAAGGATTCCCCAGGAGTTAGTTCCGAAGTCTCTACCTCAATGACAGACATTTTTTAAAAGCCAGAGCTCCTTTTTGAGTTTCACCTATCAAAACCCACCAAAAAATCCTGGTAACCAGATGGGGCATTCTGCAAAGGGGTCAGAAGTAACCCAGAGCTGAGACCTCATTTTCCAAGTGACATAAAGCACAGATGCTGATTACTTTTTTAACTAACTCAAACATCTGTATTCTTGCTTTAGGGAACAAAGCATCAAACTCATTTATTTGGATTGAAACCTTTCACAACATATCATATTCATGTTGTTGCTGTAAACAATGCCGGACAGGTTTCAAGCCCCTGGACATCTGTGCGCACGTTGGAAGCTTCACCCAGTGGCCTGAGCAACTTCACCGTGGAAAAGAAAGAAAATGGCAGGGCTCTGCTGCTAAAATGGTCAGAGCCTTCCCAACCCAATGGTGTGATTAAGGTAATCTTCATCTTGACACTTTGCTTGATCAAAAAAGAGAATGGAAGTACTGAGTATCAAAACATTTTGCTGAAAAGGACTCAATCAAATGCATTATACTTTAAAATATGACAGAAATCCTATCTAAGCACAAGGCACTCTGTGAGTGCTCTCTGCTTGTGGTTATATTCAAAATGAGTATTCACATTCCCGTGCTACAAAACATTCATTTACAGTAAAACAAATTGTTCATTTAACGTATAGAAAACTATGCATGACAGATCATAATCTTACTTGGTTTAGATTAGACATTGCCAAGACTTGTTTCTTAAAAACCTGGGTTTGTGAGGATGTTGTTCTGAAATTTGGGACTTCTTTAAAGTCAATGGTTTCAACAGAATGTAAACCTTTACCAGCAAGCTTTGCAGCGAGAGAGGTTTATTTGGAGTTTTTTCTTAAGTGATATTTCTCTAGAATTGGTTTACAAAAAGCTTTCAGCTTTGCAATGAAGCTTGATAACAAACAATATAATGAAAACTGTCATTAAGTGATTTATTACTGCATCCAAAATGAAAAAAAAAATAATGAAAACTGGTTCAAAACATTCCTTTTCTATCAATGATCTGCTTGTGTGCTGACTGTTACTACTAAGGAATTAAGTTTCTGAATCATCAGTGAATAGTCTATTGCTCAGATTAAGGTCTCATCTACTTTTTATTGACAAAAAATTGTTGTGTTTTTTGGGGGTTTTGTTGGTTTTTTGTTTTCCACTTTTTTCTTTCTTTATTCACCAGACCTACAATATTTTCAGCGATGACAACTTGGAGTACAGTGGTTTGTCTCGCCAGTTCCTCTTCAGGCGCCTTGAGCCATACACTCTCTATACCCTCATACTGGAGGCTTGCAATGCAGCAGGCTGCACTCGTTCTCCACCCCAGCCAGTCCGAACAGGTGAAGCACCCCCAGTGTCTCAGATGGCACCTCTAATCCAGGCAGTGAACGCTACCAATGTTGAACTGAGCTGGTTGCAGCCAATTAATCCAAATGGTAGAATAATTCGCTATGAAGTTATTCACAGATGCACAAAAGAAAATGCTGGAGGGTACAGAGCAACAACAGAAGATGAGAAAATTGTTTTCACGGAATATAACACTGAAAGTAATACATTCATATATAATGATAAAGGTTTACAGCCATGGACAAGGTATGAATATAAAATACGCACCTGGAATGCAGCAGGCTATGCTGACAGCTCTTGGACAGCTGCAAAGACTAGTCAAACTGCCCCAAAAGGCCTTGCTGTCCCCAGGTTATCCTTAGTGTCAGTTAACCCCCGTAAAGTGCTCATCTCATGGTCCTCCCCAACACAGCCCAATGGTATTCTTCAGTCATACAGGCTCCTAAAGAATGATGTTCTCTATCCTTTCAGCTTTGATGCTGCTACTTTCAACTACACGGATGAAGACTTACTGCCCTATTCAGTCTACAGCTATGCAATAGTCGCTTGTACAATGGGAGGCTGCTCTACCAGTGAACCAGCTGCAATACGAACACTCGAAGCAGCTCCTGCCTTAGTGGAGCCACCATCTCTGCAGGCTGTCAGTGCTACTCAAATTAATGCATCTTGGGCACCTCCCCAAATACAGAATGGAGATATTACCAAGTACATATTGAAACTAAACAATGAAGAGTATTATCCTGGCAAAAGTTTGCAAATGTTGGTTTCTAATCTGGAGCCTTACACTGAGTATGATTTTGCACTGGTTGCCTGTACTGCAGGGGGCTGCACATCTAGCGTATCCCAGTCAGTGATGACCATGGAGGCTCCACCATTAAATATGGATGCTCCTAGGCTGCTTGTCATGGGCTCAGAGTCAATTGAAATCACGTGGAAACTTCCAGCTAACCCCAATGGTAAAATTACAAGCTACGAGCTAAGAAGGGATGGTGTACTTGTTTATTCAGGTCTGGAAACTCGCTATCTTGATTTCACACTAATGCCAGGCATGGAGTACAGCTATACTGTCACTGCAAATAATAGTCAGGGGAGCGTGACCAGCCCATCAGCTCTGATAAAAACTAACCCCTCTGCACCATCTGGGATGTTGCCTCCTAGGTTGCAGGCATGGTCCTCCAAGGAGATTTTGGTGGCCTGGGATCCTCCTATCAAAGTAAATGGTGACATTAGAAATTACACAATCTCAATCCACAAGCCTGCTGAAACAGGAAAGAAAACTTTTGACTTTGATGCATCTCATGTTTCCTTTCTGAGACGGTCATACATAGTGGGAGAGCTACAGCCCTACAGTAGGTAAGTGGAAGACCTCATTTCTTGAATAAATGCTGCAAAGTGGGCTGGCAGACAGCTTCACCATCTTGTTTAAACAGATAGTCAGACCCATGGTATTTTATTTCCTAAAAAGAACATGACAAAACCAGGATTTTTTTTTTTTTTAATTTGTAGTAACACCAACTATATGTTCTCTTGATAAGTGCATAGGATTGACTTAGGTTGTAATTAATACAAGGAGTAAGTCAGCACCCTTTTATAGATTCCAAAATCTGCAGTCTTGGACTTGTGTGATTTTGTAAGTTAGCTGCATTCAGGAATTGTTTTACTTGAAAAAGTTTAGGACGGGGAGACCAAAGACCTCTCAGCTACCAATTCACAGTATGGCTGAGCAAAGAGTAGTAGTGTCACAGAGGAAACATCGTCACAACTTGAGTTGAAAGCAAGTGACTTGTGTTTAAGTGAAAGCTAAAAACCTAACAGAGGGTACTAGACTCTGCTACAAAAGGAGACCACTTGATACTGAAGAAATTTATCTTCCCCACTGCTTCTTGATTATTTACCTGACCTTTCCTTCTACATGTTACATGGTTAATAAATTTGTTACATATAACTAAGAGAGCATAGTAATAGAGTGAAGTTCTATAGCTCTCAAATTATATCCAAACCGTCTCCTACATCTCACCATTTTTGATTTGTAGCATCAAAATCAAAACTATTTTGGTCACTTGCCTCCTGCAGATGTTAACTTTGCTCTGGAGAGGAAAAGAAAAAGGCAAAAAAAAAAAAAAGACGACTGTGTTCTTCCTTTTTCAGCCTTCCCACGCAATGCACAGCATATAATCTCTGTGTTCATATAAATTGTTTACTTACTAAAAATCCCAAAGACTGACAGAAGTTCAGAAATGCCCCAGACCTCATGCACAGTCTGTATGTGCAGTGTTTTAATCGCTTTGTTCCTGGTTTGTGTTCCCAAAGGTATGAAGTACAGCTCCAAGCTTGCACAGAGCTGGGTTGTGCCTCCAGTGAGTGGGCATCGGTGCAGACGTTGGAGGCACCCCCGGCAGCACAGCCAGCCCCTCTCATAGAAGTACAGACAACAGCCAGGGGCTTCCAGCTGACTTCTTCCATCCTGTGGACTGGCCCACAGCAGCCAAATGGGAAGATTTTATACTATGAGCTCTACAGAAGGAGAATGACTCAAGCCCATGTAAATTTAGACCTTGCACTTGTTTACAATGGTTCTTCAACCTCCTTCAAAGATGACAGCTTGCTGCCTTACACAGAATATGAATATCAGGTGGGAATCAAAGCCATTTGGCAGCTCTGATTATGATTTCCATACACTTTGAGAACCTTACTTTATATACACAACAAATATACACATTTCACTTCTAATGTTAATAGTATGTTAACAGGATTGTGGTACCTGAATGTTTACTGTTAGTGTATTTTAAATTGTCGAGAAGCTGAAAATAATTTTACACAAGCAATACATTCATTTAGCACGATTTTTTCTGCACTTTAATCTTAAGTGCCTATGTTCCTTGTATATTAAATATTTGTGTACCCTCTAGAGCTTTTTCAAGGCTCTGGTGCTATGTAAATTAACGTGAAATTCTACTTCTTAAAGGTGGTTTCATTTAGTTTGTTTTTCTTTCTTTTTCCATCCTTTCCCAATATATTATAAATTAATTTTTACTTTATGATCTTAAAGTGGTTTACATCAAGAGGGACTGGGGTTGTTTTCTCTTTAAATTTGATGTCAGGATCACAAGCAGTTTTCATGAGTGGCTCAAAAGTGATTTGTTATTGTACTTCTCATGCACACAGGTATTTTTACTATTGTTTCTCTTGTGAGGGTAAGATAAAGCAAGGAGACTGGTTCTACCATTCTTTCACCTGTATTTATTTCCTATTTCAAAATCACAAGTTTTAGCATAATTTTTTTATCATACTGTACCAGTGGAAATACAGAGCTCTACATGATTTTTAGCCTATGAAAAAAGAACTTTGCTATTTATCACCATCTCAAATGTATCTCAAGTGTTTGTATGAGTTAGTGGAGTTTAGACCCTCATCAAAAAACAGCCATAAATTTGTTGTTTCTAAAAGGAAGTGGATGTAGTAAGGTGATTTTTTTAACAAAATCTGCTTCCCAAGTCTGCATGGACATGAACTCCCTCTTTTACTTTCTGCAAACCTCCTGTAATCCGACCAGATAGGTTCATGGTAGAGGATTTTAGCTCTGTAGCTCTCCAGAAGAAAATTTGTTACCATGAGAACAGTTGGACATTGGAATTGTTTTCTAAGGGAAGTAGTGAAATCCCCTACACTGGACAGTTTTAAGACTCAGCTTGACAGGGTATTGGGCCATCTCATTTCAACTGTACTATTACCCAGAAAGGTTGGTCCAGGTATTCCCTGGGATCCCTTCTGTCCTGGACTTCTGTGTTTTTGTGGGGCTGATTTTTAAATATGATATTATCTGGGAAGACATGGTCATTTGTCACCAAACAGGATACCAGGAAGCCTCACTGCTGATTCTATATGCAATAGTTGTACACGGGATGTATCTTGAAGATGAGTTTGGCAACGTTCTAAAGTCTTTACAGCCTTGTTCCTAAAACAAAAAGAATTAAAAAAAAAATATTGTTCAAGCATGAATTTGTTTTGATATATATGAAACAGTGCATTCCACCTCTTGAGCTCCTGCAAGGTGGCAGCAATCTTTCTTTTACAGGCTCATTTTTCTTTATAGGTCACAAAATAATTCAAGGTGCTCAAGAGGCCATACAGTCCAACTTCCTGCTTGAAGCAGAATCAGTTAAGAGGTCAGATGGGGGTGCACATGGTTTTATTCAATTGCGACTTGAAAACCTCCAGAAAAGGAGATTGTATAACCTCTTGGGGCAGCCTGCTCTGATGCTTGACTGTCTTTGCTGTGAAAATGTTTTGTTACATTCAGTCTGAACCTTTTTTCTTGAAGTAATACTTGTTTTCCCTTGTTCCTTCCCACCACGTACTATTGTGAGGAACCTAGACCCACCTTCTTGTTAGCCGGTGGAGAGGTACTGGGGAACTGAAACCAAGTCCCTTCAAAGCCATCTCTTCTGCAGGCTGAAGAAGACCCTGTCTCACAACTTCTCATAGCCCAGGTTCTCCAACCCCCAATTACCTTGGTTCCCCTCTGCTGAACTAACTCAAATTTATCTTTCTTGAATGAAGGGGCCCAAACAGAATAAATGCTAAGTAGAGGGATGTAATTACTTCCTGAATTGTCTGGCTATGCTCCTGTTAAACAACCCAAGATGGTGTTGGCCATCTTTCCTGCCAGATTACACCAGCTTTCTATCTACTAAGACCTCTAGGTCCTTTACAGCAGAGGTGCTCCTTAGCTGGTCAGTCCCTACCCTGTAATGCTGCAAGGAAATATTCCTTCCCAGGAATACAAAGGCTTTGGATTTTCGTAAAGCTTCTGATGGGCCATTCCTCTACACCCTGCCCTTAAGAGTATCAACCAGTGCCCTTCAGTTTGTTGCCATGTGCAAGTTTAATGAGAGTGCACTGATCAGATCAGGTTCTTTGGTAGCTCTGCTCCACTGCTATTGGTGTGGGTTTTTTGGTAGCTAGAAACCATGAAGAATTACATCTAAAAGGTTGCTTTATCACATTGGTATATCCAGCTGCTGTATGTACTTCTGTTGTGGTCTACTGAGTCATGTAGGTTGGAAGGGACATCCAAGAAGTGTCTACCTTAACTCCCTGCTTGAAGCAGGTCCAGATTCAGCAGGCTGCTCAGGGCTGTGTCCAGCTGCATAATGTTCCCCACCCTTGCATCTCCAAGAATGGCAATTTTACAGCCTGTGTAGGCACCCTGATCCATACCTCTTACTTTTCTTTGCATCTAATTCCCTTGTTTCAACTTATATCCCTTGCCTCTTGCCCCATTACTGTCAGAGTCCCAGGGCCGGAAGGGAGACGTGCAGTAGTTTTTTTCCTAAATAGTTTCCAGCAGCTCTAATTTGGATAAGAAAAGGATTCAGAAGGGACAATTATAAAACTATGGAAAAGAGAGCTTAGGATGCTACTATTAAAGTGTAGTCACTGCAGTATTCACAAAGCCTTTCTTACCTGTCTGACAGCTACAAACCTCTTCCTTTAGATGTTTCTGGACTGGCAGCATGTCTGTAAGGTAGCAGCCAATGTGGAAAGTGTATCTGTTAGATGTGTGTGGAAGGAAATGACAAGTGTCTGTGAGCTGACTGCTTCTTGTTGCTGATTGTAGTTCCTTGTTACTTGATTTCCTTCAGGTACTTAATGTCTTCTTGAATCTAGCAGTTCAGGAGATGCTAGGATAATATGTTGCAAAACAAAAATGATAATGACTGAAAGTCTTAAAATTTATTGTGCTTTAAATATGAGGGTGTATTTTCCAGTTATTGTTTCTCTTGTGACAAGAGTGATTAAACCTCTCCTGGAAACAGCATGCTTTAGGGTGAACAGTTTGTGTTTTAAGCCCTACTATGTACAAATGTTAAGTTTTCTATTTCTATCTCCCAGCTTTGCTTTAATGCCTGTGTAGGGCCTATCTTTTTGCTACAACAGTGTGAAGTCTGCTTTCTGCTTACTGTAGTTTCTTGCAGCAGAAGTATTGTTAGACCAGATCTCCTTGCCACTTGGGAGTATGAATTCAAGTGCAGATGGGTCTGAGAGTATTGCAAGCATTGTCACAGACCCAAGCCCTACTTATTTAGGAAACTTTCTTGGATAAATAAAAACTTCCCGGGCTGGAATTTGTAGGCATTTACTGTAGGACATTCTCAGCTGCAGCAGCTTTCAGTTCTGAGTCAGAAACAGGTTTGGGGGAAGTTGATATCACAGAGACTTTCTTGAGCCAAAGCTTTTAATGATCAGTGAGAGATAACAAAGAAAGCCTCTTGACCAGATTCTTGTGCTTTGCTGTGCTATATTCAAGACTGCTTTTTATCTTGTTTCTACTCTATAGCCAGACTGAGCTGTTGACTGGGACCTTAAATAATTTTGAATTTTCTTCAATGGTTGCCATTTAATTCACCATGAGCAGTTTTTTGCATGCACATATTAGTCTTCTGCTTATGTCACTTGCAACAGTCCTCTGGGATCTATTCAGAGCCCCTCCATTGTTGACAATTTATATCTTGCCTGTGAGACAAGTTATTTGTAAGTATAGGGCTTGGCTTTTGCTATTATGCTGATGAAACCCAGATTTATATTTCACTTAAACTGGATATTGATTCTGCTGTCTCCGCATTTGAGCCTTGTTTGCCGGACATAAAACTTTAAATGCAACTGAATTTCCTCCAGCAGAATGCAGATAAAATCAAAGTGCTGTGATGGGACTCTAAAGCCTTTGGAAATACTGAGATTTAGTTCAATGAACCCTGACAGCTTCTTTGGATCTAAAGTTGGAATTTTAGAGTTTGGTTGTTTGGGATTTTTTTCTTGGAAACTTCGACTGAATATTTAGGGCCTGTAAGACTAGACACTTTCAGAAATGATGAAGTGACTTTAAAATCTCTTGGTCATCAAAGGGACTATGTCTGCTAAATGCTTAGGTCACTATTTTTCAAGGAAACACTTTCATTCTCTAAGGGCCAGATCTGTATATGCATGTTGGCACCTCTGAGGTTTCAGTGGGTTTTTAAGGGACATTAAAAGTGCCTGCTGTCCTGTACTTGGAAATAATTACTCAGATCTTTGAAATTTTCTGTATGTGTTTGTGCAGTTAGATATTTGTATTTTTCTAGAGCATCTGGCTCTTTAATTATTTGTTGGAATATTGCCTGAGATTGTCATCTGCATTAAGCAGATGCAATTGCATGATCCTCTGAAAAAAAAACCAAACTATATGACTCATGGGGCCTAATGGGTTTGCAAGTATAATCTTTTGATTCCTGCAATATGTCTGAAACAGTATGTAGGGTCTTCTCAGGATGGTGTGCAATGTTGCCATATAGCATCCTGTAGAGTCAGACCTGGTTTTCTCTGCCAAAGGAAAGCCCTTTTGAACAGGGACTTGTGACAACATTTAGTGCTATTTGCAAAGTAGAGTATGGTGCAATTTCCATGCAAGTGCAATGTCACTCCTCCTCAGTTGCACTTAATTGTGAACTTAAGACTGCTTCTTTTGATTAATGGCTTAATGTCTTCCTGATTTAGAACATTTCTGTATTTCCATTTGGCAGGCACAGAACATGTGAAAGAGAGAAAAGTAGGATTATCCTTTTTATGAATGTTTTATGGCTCCCTGCAGAGGTTTATTCTCCAGGAGAGCTGTTCAGTGCACCAAGACATGATCTGCAGCACTAAAGCTGTCTGCCTCCAACCACTGTAGGAGGCATAGCATCCCTCTTGCTTTCTTGCTTGTGAAGCGTGCTTCTCAAGCTCCAGTTACTGCAGCCAAGTGAAGGATCTAGGAAGTACCCTGAGATATACCAGAGGAAATGTTTTGGACCTCAAATATTGGACTCTAGGGATAACAAATCATATTCTGACTTTGGAGAGAGAAGGATTTTTAAAAATGGGTGCAAAGTCCTGAAGTTTAAGGAAAGAGCAACTATATAGAGTACAGAATATGTCAGCCTTCTTGGTCACTTTTCAGAGATGACAAGAATGACACTTGGTTTACCAGCCTGTCTGTCAAATCATTGGCTGAGCTCCAGTTTTTGCTGCTTAGTTACTGACAAACAACTCAGTGACTTCTGCAGCATAAAATGGGTGAAACTCATTTTCTGACTGACCAGTGATAAATAGTCACCCATTTGTAATATCCCTTATATCTGTCTCCTTTTCATGGTTTTAATTCACCATTTCCTCCTGTCTGCCTGACAGAAAGATGCACTACAAAGTGGTGACATAAAATAAAAGTAGTTCTTTTTTTGCAGTCCCTTCCTGTTATCCCCACTGGAAGAGGATTTTTTATTACAAGGTTCATTGTGCTCTCTGCTTACAAGTAAAGAGAGTTTCTCATACTACACCTGTATTAGGCTACTGAGCTTGACCTCAGCTTCTGAAAAAGAAAAGCAGACAGAACTATATTGTTTCAATGATGTAATGGTGATACCTGCTCTAAGTACCATCTTGCAGTACAAGATGCTTCCTTTCCACTAGCAGGGGGTAAAAAGTCAGAAGGGCCATTTGAAACCTCATGATTTTGCTCATTAAGCCCCACTTCAGGCTTCAGACACTGTGTTTCTATTGTCAACACCATCCAAAATTCAAGTGTGTAAACAGCGCTTTGATGCAACAAACCTTGATTTTTGTTCATTAAACTAAATAAGGATATTGGGCTTGAATTTGTTGGCTTCCAAAATTACCAGTGAGACCTGCAGCACCCCTCGTGTAAGACCCTTCTGGGTAGATTGTGATTCTGACATATTCAAAGCCACGGCAAGCTATCCTTTAAAAAGACATTAGTGTGAGTACCAAGGGAAAATATACTCCAGGGTTGTAGATGACTTGATATGATTTCCTTGATTGTATCTTTTTATTTATGAGGCATAATTTATGACTGCTGAAAAGCAAACTAAAATGAGTGATGACTAACTACAGCCAAAGTAATAAATCAGAAGCGGAGAAAGAAGTGGTGATTTTGATCGAATCTATTGAATTAGCTGTTGCCCTTAGCCATTACAGGTATTGGAAAGACCTTTTAATATCTGCTTATCTCTCTCATGGGAACTTGGTAACTATCTCATTATATACCCATAGGACACAAATTATTTAATTTTCTACCTTTTAGAGTTAAACCTATTTACATCTGTCATTAATTACTGGTGTAATACTATATTACGTGAAATGAGCTTCCTTTAGAATTCATTAGTTTTGTTTACATCCTGAAGTTTTTGCCTGCTGTCTTTCCATTTTCATTCCCCACAATGGATTTAGTACTTTTGTTATGAGCATTTGAACACTGGAGATTAATGGCAATGTTAAGAGGCTCAAATTATCACGGTGCTGGTAGCCTGGACCTAAAATCTATCCCATTATATGTTTATAGCCTCCCTAAGGATGCTAGCAATGTTGAAGATGGAAAAGTACAGATCTGAGGATGGGCAATCATAAAGCACACATTTCTTTACTACCTTTTTGTGCTCTTGATCATGAGTGGACGTGATACTTCTTTTTCCTTGCCTTTGCTCTGTCCCTGTAAACTGCAGCCACTTCCTAACTTCCAAACTTCCTACTTTGGTAATACTTGCCTGACACTGCAGTGCCCAGATGTGATTACATTATCCTAATGCTGAATGCTAGATTTCAGTAGACAGGCTTTGTACTCTGAGCTGTGCTGATGTTGCATAAGAAAATCCAAATTACCCAAGCTGCATGCTGGTCGGTTCCAATGAGAAGATAGACTTGTGAAGGGTGCTGCAGCTCATGGCAAGAGGGAGCTGTGCTGGTTTTGTCTAGTTTTAACCAGCCAAAATTAGGGCCTCTTCCATTTTCTTGCAGACTGCTGTTCGAACAAAACTGAAAATTGGATGCTGTGTTTCTGAAATGACTGATATCCTATCTTATATACCCCTAAAACATCTTCCAGTCTTGGAAAAAAATTACACTGTGAAAACTCTGCATTTCTTTAAGTGTAGAGTTAGAACTGGAGAAATTTAAGTCAAGAAACCCAAAGCAAGTCTCAAAGTATTGTTGGTTTTGTGACCTCCTTACAACAACTCCACAAAGAGTGGTATGAACTCCTCTCTGCTACATTTGTTTCTCCTGGCATGCACTGAATGTTGACAGCATTGAATCCTTTTTGGAAAGTTGTGTGCAGTCCATGCATGCCTTAAGGGCAGAGACTCCAGTCATACCTGAGACTTACACACAAGGAAGTTATATGCATGTGTGAAAGGGGTGGCTTGGTCTGACATTGTGGTTCCCCAGAAGCTACAGCACTACCTAACTGCTGTATAGCTCTAAGCAGTGCTCCAAGCCAAACATAGGTGTTTGGCTCTATCTCCTTTCTGCTGATTTTCTGCAAATAGGAAGAGTGAGCAGCCTCTGACCTCCATGCAAAGCAGAGGACCCTAGCTCTCCCTGGGAAGTCTGCAGGAGCTCAGGACTGCTGCCTTCAGACGGGCAAACTGCTGCCTTCAGACGGGCAAACTGCTGCCTTCAAATGGGCAAACTGCTGCCTTCAGACGAGCAAACTGCTGCCTTCAAACGGGCAAACTGCTGCCTTCAGACGGGCAAACTGCTGCCTTCAAATGGGCAAACTGCTGCCTTCAAATGGGCAAACTGCTGCCTTCAGACGAGCAAACTGCTGCCTTCAAACGGGCAAACTGCTGCCTTCAGACGGGCAAACTGCTGCCTTCAGACGAGCAAACTGCTGCCTTCAGACGGGCAAACTGCTGCCTTCAGACGGGCAAACTGCTGCCTTCAGACGGGCAAACTGCTGCCTTCAGACGGGCAAACTGCTGCCTTCAAACGGGCAAACTGCTGCCTTCAGACGAGCAAACTGCTGCCTTCAGACGGGCAAACTGCTGCCTTCAAACGGGCAAACTGCTGCCTTCAGACGAGCAAACTGCTGCCTTCAGACGGGCAAACTGCTGCCTTCAGATGGGCAAACTGCTGCCTTCAAACGGGCAAACTGCTGCCTTCAGACGGGCAAACTGCTGCCTTCAAACGGGCAAACTGCTGCCTTCAAGGGCAAACTGCTGCCTTCAGACGGGCAAACTGCTGCCTTCAGATGGGCAAACTGCTGCCTTCAGACGGGCAAACTGCTGCCTTCAGACGGGCAAACTGCTGCCTTCAGACGGGCAAACTGCTGCCTTCAGACGGGCAAACTGCTGCCTTCAGACAGGCAAACTGCTGCCTTCAAACGGGCAAACTGCTGCCTTCAGATGGGCAAACTGCTGCCTTCAGATGGGCAAACTGCTGCCAGCCATTCCACTCTTGTGCCTTCTGCTGCTTTGCCACACTTCAGCAGAAGTGAACAAGATCTCTCCAGTAAGGCTGCCCAAGGCTCCCCTTTGGGACTCTCCACTTGGGGACTTTCTGGTTGGTTCCTGTGCTTGCAACCATAATACCTGTCATATCATTTAAGCCAGGTCTCAGATGCAAGTGTTGTGAGCTGGCAGGAGTTAACACACACATAACATCCTCTGCCAAACCACTGCTCAGCCAGCTGCAGTCGTGCTTCTTCACATAATTCGAGTTGTGTGACCAAGGGTTTGCTCTTTTGTTTTGGGGAACTTTTGGCTAATCCTAGACTATCTTTGTACTTTGAAGAGAGATATTCTGAGTGCTTTATGTTGACAGCTTCTTCACCTTCTCTTTTTCATCATGTCAAGGCTATAGTGCTTGCCTAGTTTATCATTGCTTCTCTTCTTCTAGCACCATTCTTGTGTGGTATCATTGGAGGAGCTGTGGAAACATATAGACAACTGTTTTACTCTGTTCCCGTTTAGTACCTCCTGCATGGAATATATGCCTTCACATATTAGGTCAATTTGATGGAAGTAAAGCCTCTTTTTTTACTTTAAACCATAGATTCCTCAGCAAAGACCTAGGGGTTTAAGAGTACTACAGCAGAGATGGACTTAGGCATCTAATGGGCTTATTCCACAGACAGCATCTACAATTCTGTAGATGCCCAAAGTCCATTAAGGTTTGGTTGCCCTTTATGGAGGGACCTTTACTAAGCTTGAACAGACCAGGTTTACCATGGTAAGGCTGTAGTCACCTTCTCAGCAATTTTCTTCTTGCTCCTCATAGTTTTTTCCCTTCTTGCTGTGCTGATGAACCTTGAGGTTGTCCTGTGATCTTTTTGAGCAACAGCTGATCACTGGTTTCTTCCAGGAGAGAGATCTGAGAAGGCTCATTCAAGATGAAAAAAAAAAACAAAAAAACAACCAAAGAACACATAAGCTCAGTTGCCTGTAAGTGGAGTTCTTCAGTTCAAACATAGAGTCTCCAGAGAAATTTCCCTCCTCTCTCTCTGGCTCCACTTCAAAGTGCAGTCTGGGCCAGGGGCCAGGACATGAATAAAGCGGTTTAAACAGTAACCCTTGTAGCTGATTTTGGAGCCCTCTCCTGGCTATTTTGGGACAGTGCAGCCATTAGCACCACGTCTTTTGGCAGGGTGCTGAGCCATGCACCATGATGTCAGTGTTTTTGGAGGCAGCATAATCAGAAAGTCAAGTTATAAGAAACTTCTGTTGGCTTTCTGCTGTCTATGTTTTGCCATTCAATACCTTTCTGAGATGTGATGGCTTCTTGTTTGCCCCACATTCCTCTCTTTTATAGTATTCTTGTATTATGAGCAGCAGGTAATGCTGCTGCTTGTTAAATTCTTGACATTTCTTTGTGAACACAGAGGGGGTTTGGTTTTGGTTTAGTGTGGTTTGGTTTTGTAGTTGTTGTTGTTATTTGGGGGAGTTTGTTTGTTGTGGGGTTTGGGGATTTTTTTTAGTGTGGGTTTTTTGTGTTTGGGAGGGGTGTTGATTTTTTGTTTGTTTGTTTGTTTGTGTTGTTTTGTTTTGTGCTGGTTACATCACAATTTAGAAGGATTTTTTGTGAGCCCCAAAAGCTTTTTACAAAATACCAACCATGGCATTTCAGTTTAGCCAGGCTAGCCAAGCAACAGTGACCTTTTTGTGGTGACTTTTCGAGGAGTCCTGACCAAACCTCTTATTTTAATAGGCACTTCTCATTGTTTCTCTTGCCATGCTTCCCCATTTCTTTCTGCAAACACATGGCTAAACATCAGTATTTTTGTCTGCAGTGAGTTCTGGGCACTAAGTGCCCTGAGTCTTCAAACACTGACCACGATTTACTTGGGCAGTGATTCTCAAAGGGAAATAATTTTATGCCCATCCATCCTTTTACAGATGGTTGAGCAGAAGCTGAGGGAGTCAAGGGAATCCAGCTTAGGTCAGTGTAATCCTGAATTTAGATCCTCAGAAGTCCTGTTTAACTGTCACAGCTGTCTCAGAAGCTGGTGTTAGAGAGTTTCATACACGCATAGAGGTTTTCTGCTAGAAACATGTCTTGGCAGGGCTGGGTAGCTGGTGTCTGTCTAGAAGACATGCTCAGACCATACCTGTCTGCCAGGCCCACATGCATGTGGTCATGACCTCAGCATTTTTTCAAGAAGGACCATCATGTGACACCTGGGGGATGGACAACAACCTCTGCTCCCCTCAAGCTCCCTAGGGAAGGGCTAAACTGAGAAGCCATGTCTGGTCCTGCTTGTTTGTGCTCTGCCCAGTCCCTGGTTTTCATTGTGTTCATTCAAAGTGAAACAGCCCTGAAGAGACAGCACTGGGAGCACCCCAAGTGAAAAGATGGGTGACTTGCTTGCGTTACTCCCATTCTGAACTGCAGTAGGCTCAACTACCTCCACTGAAGCATGTGAGTCAACCTAAATTACCTGCCTTTTGGAGGAGTCCTCTAAGCACTCGGCTGTAGTATGAAAGGGCATGAGCATCCTCTTTTTAGCTCGTCCTAACACAGTATTTGAATGAAAGAGCCCTCATTTCTCTGAAATAAGGCTTGGTTTCTGAAAGACAAGGTGTAGGCACCTACAATAGGAGAGTGATCTGTGGAAGTAGATGTCCCCATCCAACCCTCAGCAAGACATCTGCTTCCCAAGTGAATCGCATCCCTCTTTCCTCCAAAACTCCTGGAAGGTCCCATTCTGAGAGTGAATTCCTGTGCTACGCAGGAAGCCCCTGTTCCTGACTGATCACCTTTAGATTTGCTGTGGGCAGCTTACTTGGCAGGTCAGGTCTGACACTGTTACGCTCTGTGCTCATTAAGGCCACCGCCTGGACATAACTGGAGCTCCGGTCAGTCTTGAGCCTATGCCAGTGGGCTGCTTTTTTCCGTATGTGGCTTATTCTTTCCACAAAGAAATATGCCCTTTGAAATGAATGACTGTGGATAAATCTTTGAAGCAGCTGGAATGGAACCGAGAGAAAAGGTTTGACCTACTACGGTAAAGTGAATAGAGTTTGACTCTATGAAAAGTTTGCCACAGAGATATATTAATGATTTCACTGAAAACAAAAGTGCTTTGGCTGAGCGTTGTATTGTAGGGCATCATCTGTACTTATGTAGGATTTCACTGGATAGTGCTATATGTTACTGTTGGAATCAGGCAGGAACTTTGGGGTGTGATTGGCAGAATTACAGTCTTCAAAGCCACCGTGGTGGTTTTGGGCTTTTTTTCCTTCCTTAGCTCCTTGAGGAGTTTTCAGTAGTCTTGGAACTTAATATTGCAAGCTAGAAGGACCCCAGGGTCAGTTTTGAAGATCTTATTTCTAAACTTTTTTTTTTTTTTTTTTAAGCTACATTCCCCACACCCACTTGCCCAGGACCTCTGCCCGGAGTGGATCACATAAGAATATGTTTTACTGTAGTTAGAACCACTCAACATGAAAGCTTACTAAGGAATACTTAGACTAAAAATCACTCAGACAGTCCTCTTGTATTGCCATTTAGATCTATCATTCTGATTGATCACTATGTGGTTGGCTAATATTGAGCCTAATTTAACCCTATACACTCACGCATCCATCTATTCTGTCTATTGTACCTGACATTCTACAAATTACTTACTCATGCAAATGACGACCTAAGGCAACCTTTTATGATATTCGTGTTTAATTATACAAATGCTTTTTGATAAATAAGATTATACATCCTTCCATATGTTTATTCACTCCTTGATGAAAGCAAAATTTAATTTTCATGCAGATTTGTTGGAGAGTGTGTTTAATAAGTGCTGAGTTTTATGTAGTCTGCAGATCACTCTGGTTTTGGGAAGCTGACAAAATCAGTAGGCATAGTTCATAGAGACGTGTGGGTTTTAATCAGGCCTAATTCAAGCTGCTAAATTTTGAAATCTTGGAACTGAAGCCATTGCCTTTGTGCTCATGCAATAAAGTAAATGTTGTGAAAATAAATGAGGGATGCTGACTTAACTATACATTTCAGCGGGCTTTATTTATATTATGGGTTACTTGAAATTGTTGCCAAATGACTGATACATTAAAATTTTCAAGAGAGGAATGTTCCTGTAAAACCTTCCAGTTTTAAAGGGTAACCACAGTTTGGCTTGTGATATTCACTCAAGGTGAATGTAACTTAGGTGTCACACACTGCTGGGATGAATTCATCAGGGCTGCTTGCATGCATGAAGTGTGTGAATAGGAAAAATTGTCAGGACTGGATTATCAGTATTTTTGTTCAGATATCTTTGAAAACGTTATCAGTGCTGCTCACAGCTTCTCAAGGAATCCTGCAACACAGGTAGTGGTGGGAATTCAGTCTGAGGATCAGATATGAAGAAAACACACAAACACACACTGCCTGAGACATGAAATCTGCTGCTTTTCCCTAAATATGGCAGTGGGAAATATTCCACTCTTCTGTTAGAAAGTCACTTAGTCAACACAAGCATTGGGCAGCAGTCAAGGAACATTTTACATGGGTGTCATAGCTCTGCCTTTTTGTCAGTGTCAGTACAGCTGCAGAAGCATCCTTGGCTAACCATGGATGTTTTGTGGGCTTGAGTCCTTCACTGAGTTTCTCAGATTCTGCTTTTTGTGTGCTGCAGGTGTGGTCTGTGAACTCAGCAGGTCGGACGCCCAGCAGCTGGTCCCGCTGCCGAACAGGCCCTGCCCCTCCTGAGGGCCTGGCAGCTCCCCTCTTTGGCACGGTGACATCCACAGTGGCTGTGGTGAGCATCAGACCCCCTCTAAAGCCTAATGGGGTGGTCAGCATCTACAGATTGTTTTCCAACGATACCAGAGGGACCGATGTGGTGGTGAGTGTTATTAACACAGTTTCTGTACTTCCACCCAGACTTGCATTGTCTAGCTTTAACAATTTTGTTTTTACAAGCTGCTACTGTTGGTTACAGACTGTCTTCCTCTCCTGCACCCCCATTGTTAACTTGCTTCTTCTGTAGTGCTTTCTCTTGGCTAAAGCAGCACCAGCACTTTCACTCCTCTCATCAGTAAACACTTCTGACGTAATGATGTGCTGTGATAATGTGACAGGCATCAGTATTGTTCAAGGGCAGCTAACCATCCAAGTGAAATGCTTTCAAACAGCTCCCGCCAGTCCAAATGGTGCAGTTGGAAACTGCAGCTGTTAGGAAATGACTGCATACTTTGGGTAGCCTGTGGATTTGAAGCTCACATTCAAGCGCTGTACATGAGCTTTCCTTAAAAACTTTCTTGTTGGTAGGAAGCATTTAATGGTAAAGCACTGAAGCAACTTTTATGTTTGGTGGCTCAGCCAAAGCACCATTAGGTGTCTAGAAATGACTGATCTCAGTCAAGGAAACCTGCAGGGCTTCGTAAGAGTCATAAAACAGGAAAAGGTTAGGACTGTGGAAGGTATCTGGAACAGTTACCACCAAATCAGTGTGAAACACTTGGAATACTTTTTGTGTGTAACACTATCTGTTTGATTTTTACAAGTAGGTCAATAGTTGTATGCGGTGTTTTTCCGTTAGCCAGTGTTGCTCAGTTTGGAAGTGCTAGGGACACATTCCCAGGCCATCAATCCTGTCCATGAGCTTAAGCTGCCTACCGATTGCACATTACACATGTCTTCCTTCCAGTGCAATTGGCTGTGTCCATGTCTGAGTCAGCCAGTTCATCTCATCAATGCATGCATGGTCCTCCATTTCTGTCCCCCCACACCTGCCATGCTGCTGGCTCATCTCTGCCTCTGGCACCAAGAACACCAAGTGCTTGCCTTTGCTTGCTTGTCTCTTTCCTTCCTACTTTTTGCTGCGCTCTGATAAATCACATGCTACCAAATGGGAGCAGATGTTGCCCTTCATTGGTGGTTTCTACATGTTTTTATCTCTTTGGCTTATGAAGCTATAGCAGCAACAAGGTAAAGTGGCAGTTCCTGTGAGCAGTTTTAGAATGAGAGCACTGTTTCCTTTACTACAACTGCCAGGTCTGAGCATAGGAGAGTTTCCTAACAGGCTAGCCCAGCACCCCAGCCATTTGAATGCCTAGCAGCATCATACTGGCCTTCAACTTAAAGGTACCTACCAGTGAGCACATTCTTCTGTGTCTGAGGAAAATGACTCACCAGACATTATTTGCATCACTGCTCAATGCTGTCTCCTATATCCATGGTGAGGAAGTTTATGAGATATGCATGAGTGTTTTCTAGCACTCTTATCGTGGAGCTATTTTCCACATTAATTTCTTTTTGCTTCAGTACCACTTATCCCTGAGTATCTCCTTAAGGGTTTTTCCTCTTTCTCTCTTTCTGAGAATGACATTTGCAAGTTGACATACAGTGGTCAGCACTCAATTCAAAATGTTGTGAGGCCACTGATGGCATGGTCTTTTCCTTTGAACAGTGCCCTTTAGCTTCATAATGGGAGAAAAATGAATGCAGAGATCCCAGTACACAACAGCTGCATTAATGTCAGACTTAAAGGACATGCAGACCCTTGTGCCTGTCTTCTTCTGGAGTTAATTCACCTCTGTAACTCTTATTTAGTACTTCTGGTACTTGAAGCTCTGACAAGTTCCCTCTTAATTTTTATAGCTATCAGAAGGGACTGCCACCCAGCAGACAATACACGGGCTAAAACCTTTTACCACATACTCTATTGGTGTGGAGGCCTGCACCTGTTTCAACTGTTGCAGCAAAGGACCTATGGCCCAAATCACCACACAGCCAGCTCCACCCTCAGAGCAGCCCCCGCCGCAGATCCGCACCGTGACCTCCAGAAATGCATCTTTCCACTGGAGTGCCCCTCAGTCACCCAACGGCATTGTCACCAGGTAGGAGCTGCCACCCAGTCAAACCTGCACATCTCAGATAGGTGGCAGAGCAATTTGAGATGGAATCACAGGGCTGAGAGCAGTGAATGGTTGTGGCTGCCATGCTCCTTTTTCCACATGTTGGTGGAGATATCTCCTGTGGCCTGAATACCATCTGAGAGGTGTTTATGCACACAATTGCTTTTCTCCTGAGCAGGAAGTTGGGGAGGATGAAGGTGGAGAGGATGAGCTGTGGTCAGTGGAGGTACTTGTCTGACAGTTGTGGCTGCACAGCTGATAATTTGTGATCTCAGCTGGCAGTGAAGAGGCAGCTGCATCCTGTATTACTTAGGCAAATCCTGATTTGCAGAAGTATGCAGCAAGGTCACAGGCATCACCAGTTTCATTATGAGCATGACTTAAACCATGCTCATAGGTGTTTTATGGCTGGGCCCAAAATGTTCAAGCAAGAAAATGGGATCAGGTCCATTCTCTTCTCTGGTAGCCAGACATACAGCTGTTAGGATGAAATGTATGACTGGCTCTTATGTGATTCAGGCTCTTGATTAATCAAAATCTGAACTTTCTTCTCAGCTATGAGCTCCATGTGTATATGGCTTGTCCCCTGAACCTACAGCCAGCAGTGAAGGCTTGCAGTCCTGGCCCAACGGAGGTGAAGTATACAGGAAAAGGGCAGAGTGCCAATGTGTCCAACCTGGAACCTTACACAACTTACAACCTGCGAGTTGTATCTTACAACTCTGTTGGCAGCAGTGCCTCAGAATGGATTGGGTTCACTACAGAAAAGGAACGTGAGTATGAGAAATGGATCAGCAGTGCCCACTTCTGAGGCACAGGCATCCATAGTGTCAAATGGCTTCACCTCTGTGAAAGAGGACACCCCCAGAAACCTGTCTCTTCAGTGTTCTCAGTTACTGTGCCTCTGCTGCCCATTCATTGAAATTCTGCTCTGGGGCTTGACTGCTCGTTCCTTCCAAAATATTTCTTTGCTCATCGTCTCATATCATATCCCCTGTCTTGGGAGCCTGGAATCCTTTTATTTTACTGAAAATGGGCAGCAAAGCTGCATAACATAAAATGTTCAAGTTTTACCAGAAGGATGATGTGTAGTAATAAATACACTGCCATAAATAATCCCTGGGAAAAGTGGAGATCTTGAAAGAGACCTGATGAATGTTTTCAAGAGCAAGCTTCCTGTACTAATTCATGCTACACTTCTGCCAGGGCTCATGAGAGTTTTCCTCAGATGTCATCTGAATGATTGGATCCTTGTTGACACTGAAGTAAGAATTTGTTACTATTTATCTAACCACCACAAGCAATAATTTAAGGCCATGTGGTGGTCTGCATGGAAATTAAACATGCAGGACCTGTGCCTACAGTCAGGATAGATTTTGCCGCCATCAAAACTGAATTTGTAGTAGTCTAAGATCAGCTTTTATTAAAAAGATCTATAGTACTGTAGCCAGAGTCATTTTAACAGATGAGATGGGCATTTCATCTCAGCGTGCTAGGTCAGGCCAAAGAGGATGTTCACTTTTTATCATATAGTCTCCTGTCAGGATTTTAGAATCACCTTTCTAAAAATTCCTTTTGCATCACTTGGTATTCTGCCTAGTGATTACTAGAAATGTATCTGCTACATCCTTAGAGGTGGAATAGCCTCAGATTTTCTTTAATGTCACCACTGAACAAAAAAAAAAAATTAAAAGGTCCTTGTCTCTAAAGCTGTGTTTTATTAAATTGCAAACTAAAAAGCTGGAACACGATAGTAAACTTTTACATGGAGAAAATTTGTGAGGAACTGGTGAGACATACAGAACAAAAGGGTTTGGAAGCCATTTTTAACCCCCTGCCCACAAGGTCCACAACTCTCTTCTTTCAGTCTTGCTTTTCTTGTCTTGCTGATGTCTTCACACCAAGTCTCCTTAGTCACTCTGAATGTCTCCTTTGTCTGGCCTGGAAGATTTGCTTTAGTGGCAGTGAGCCATTAGCAGCAAAGTGGAGCTGGACATGCAGCTTTCTTATGAACAAATCAGTATATACTGGGCACATGGCTTCATGGCAAAGCCACAAGAAAGGACCACTTCAAACTTAAATGAAGTCTTTTTTCAGCAAGCTTTTGAGCCCAATCACTGAACTCTTCCTCCCTGAAGTGAGTTCTGGGTTTCTTTTCTCTCTGCCTGCCATCTGCTTTTGCTTTTATGAAACCTCATTTTTTTCATTGTATGTGCATGTGTTAAAAAATGATCTTGCACAATCCCATGGGGCTTGAAAAAGAGTCCTCACCTGAACAGTTCAGTTTCCACAGCCTGGTATGCTGCACAGCTTCCTGTGTTTCCCTGTCCCCCACCTTAAGCTGGAATTTAATTTTTACAGTGTCTGTACCACATGCACAAAGGCAAAGGCAGAGAGTTCTTGGTCTTTCTTTTAAAGATACAAGCTACTTCTGCTTTCTCACTGTAGAGGCTGGCATACTACAACAGCTGTCTCTTTTCTGCTCCTGTCTTCCTTACTGGCACACATCTATCAGAGGGAGAGGGAGCACATGTGAGAGAGCGCTTGTATCATGCAGAATCTCTTTCTCTGAGCTGTGTAACTCAGTCATACCTGATAGCTAGAGATGAGCCTCTTTCCTTCTTTTGCAGCACCTCGGTATGCAGCTCCATTCTCTGTTGTCAGCAATTTATCTACCATCCACATAGACTGGAGCCGCACTTTTGTACTGAACGGCCGGCTGAAGGAGTACGTGCTAATGGAGAGCGGGCAGCGCATCTACAGCGGCTTTGACACCGAGCTGTATCTACCAAGGACATCTGACAAAAGTCAGTTTCAATTTCCTCTCCTTTCCTCTCTGAGAAAGACTGCTGAGCTAAATTAATTATCATATGCTAGATTTAAGAAAAAACTCTCCATAGCCATCCCAAGCTAAGAGCACAGGAGTGTAGTACAGACATGTCTAAGGAGACGCTTGAAACAAAAATCCTTGGCGCTAAGCTTCCTCTTAAACACTGTATCTGGCTGGAGAAGAATGACTCTTGAGAGTCAAGCTTTCCCAGATCCTGGAGCTGTGTTGCAGTTCCACCTTTAAGGGCTGTGCTCTGGGAAATGCATGGAAATATTCAGCTTCAGAAAAGACTGGAGTTTAAATTTTCATTTGAAGCAAATTAAGTCAATAGCTCTTGGAATCAGCTGTTTTGTAATGCAATTTCTCTTAAGAGATTTGCAATTTTTAACATACAGGGAAACTGTTAACAAGTGAGAAAAAAATAAAAGAACAAGAAAAAACATTTTCTGTTTTCAAGGCATTGGGCTTTTTGTATGTCAAAGATTGTGCAATTTATTTTTTACCTTCCTCATTACTGCAGTAATACTAATACTCTTTTCTGTTTCACTCAAATATTTTTAACATGGTTGTATCAGCCACGAATGGAGTATGAGGGACTTAGGGCAAAATGATGAGTAAATTGAAAGTTGACAGGAACATCATTTCTAGTAACATAATAGTGGTGAATAGCTATGGTCTGCCCTGGTTCTTAGTTCAGAAGCTCAGTACCCACCCATAAGGGATTATGAGGCTCTGTGCTGGAACTTAGGTGGGTTATGTGCTATGCCTGCCTCAGCTTTTCTCACTTGGCTGTCTCAGCTGGTGGATCACAGTGAAATAGTACCTACAGAGTTTTGATTTTTCCTTTTTTTTGTGCAGCCTTTTTGTTTCAAGTAACCTGCATCACTGATGAAGGAAGTGCCATGACACCAGTCATCAAGTACAGCGCTGGAGATGGAGTTGGTAAATATGTGAAGAAATTACCTAGCACCACTTTTTTTTCTTTTCCTTTTTTTTTTTTTTTTTTTTTTTTGCCATGGATCATGGCAAAAAATCATGATCACCTTCAGATCCTCTCTCCAGACATGTAATATTTTGGGGGTTTTATTTTTGCATACATTGCTTCAAAATGTAGTGCTTTTTCCTGCTGAATAGAATCTGCTGTCTTCCAGATTTGACTTCCAAATTAAGAATTTCTTGAGTTCAAATCCTGTCCTTCCAAGTTCTTCCTCCTTCCACATCTCACTCACCACAGAAAGGGGCATTCTCCTGCTGCTTTCATACAACCAACTAACCAGTCTCTGCATCCACCTCATGTGTTTCCCTCACCAGTTTATGTCATATGAGATGTTGCCAAGACCCAGTTCATAATATCTATTGTTTCCCTTCTATTCACAAGGCCTTTGCCTGTTTTGTGGAAGTGAGGGATTTTGGTGTAGTGACCTCATTTGTTGTCCACTGAGTAGTATGTATCCTAGTATCCGCAGTATCCTAGTAGTATCCATAGATGCCTACCAGTAAAAAGTTTGAGGGTTTTTAACTCAGTTTTTGTGGAAGCTAAGCTTGGACTATTTCTAACTGACACACTGTTTTTAATTGACATATTTATTTTTTGAGTTGCATCTTGTTTAGCTTCTTAAAACAGATGGGTCTTGTCTTTACACTTACTCATCATGCTACATTTTCCTTATAACCCTATCTCTCCTGCAGTATCTCAGGCAAGGCTGCTGTTATAAAATGGTCCCATTTACTCTATATCCTCACTTTCCACACTCTACTCCTTTTTCTGTCAATTGCTGCTTATACCCAGCACCACAGGCTACTTGCACAGGAGACTTGGAAGCAAAGGTGATGGAAATGCCCTTAGCCAAGAGTATGGATACACACATAGGATTGCAACCAACAGGGAATCCTGTCACTATTTCTTACACTTGTGTTGTGTATGAAGCAAAGCCAACCAAGTGGATTTTTTTTCCTGCAGGTAGAGGAAGAAAGGATAAAATGTTTCATGTTGGTTGCTTTTACATTAATTTATCACTCATTTCAGTGAAGTCACTTCAGTGAAGCCTTCCTCCCTCTCTAACTGCACAGGCCAACCATTACACATTGCTGGAGAGAATGTCCTCTGTCTGTACCACTCTGAGATCACCATAGTCATTTCCACTCTTCAAGGTTACTTGGAGAAGCTTTTCTTTTTTTTTTCCCCCCCCCTCACATTCCACCTCCACTGCTTCCTTTCCCAAGAGCTGCTGATGCAGTGGTGATTTCCAGCCTAAGCAGCAATGCCAGAACTTTAAGCAGGGTCTCTTGAGGGTAGTAAGGTTTTTATTATAGCGTGCTAGCATATTGAACCATTATGGCACCTTGAACATAAGTGCAAATAAGCACATGATGACAAAATTACTTAAATTTCTTCCTAATTTATTAGTGAGGAAAGGGATAGCATACTGTTAAATGCTTTCTGAAATAACAGCCCCTTTCTCCCCTAATCCCTCTTGATTTTTACAGGGCTGATCTTGACAACACCCGGGGAGAAGGACAAAGGAGAATCCAAACGTGCAAAATTCTACAACGAGTTGTGGTTTGCAGTGCTGATGGTACTTCTAGGCTTGATCCTCTTGGCTATTCTTCTCTCCTTAATTCTTCAAAGAAAAGTCCACAAGCAACCCTATGCACGAGACAGACCTCCTTTAGTTCCACTCCAGAAAAGAACATCACCAATGAGTGTGTACTCATCAGGTGAAATCCATCCGGTACGTTTGGTAAATTGTAATGTTCTGTATCCATTGCATTATACTTTTATCTGCCCACACAGAGGGTTTTTTTTCCCTGCTAAAACTGTTTGTTACGCTCTTGGTTACCAAATGACCACTGTTCAGCATGGGAAAAGGGCTGCCTGGTGTACCTATGAAGGCAGTGAGCCTTCAGTGGGTTTAGTCCAAAAAGATCTCTATTGAACCTGACCTGCAGGCCTGGAAATGCTTCTGATGCCCAAGACAAACTTTGGATCTGTAGCTACAGAAAATGCAAAGCTGTTGATGTCACCTGATGTTAGCTGACATCTACAGTAGATCTGAAAAGGCATGCTGTGGGTGCTAAAGCATGCTTTTTTCAGAGGAGCCTTTCATATGTTCCAAACTATCTATTGTGGATGGCTAACCAGGACCAACCTGACAGTCTCTGTCATAAATATGCCTGTAAAAAAAAGCAGGACTTAAGAGAAGTGGTTTTTTTTTTCATTTTAGTATCTACTCACCACCCAGCTGGTCTGCTCTAGGATGAGCAGCATACGAGGAAGGTGTGGAGGAGAGTGCAAACAGGGAGAATCTAGAGACCTTTATAAAACGTGTGTGTGCATCTGTGCACATAGATTCACAGTGGGACCACCTGAGCATTGGGAGGAGGACTGCTGGGGAGTGATAAATAGAAAGGCTTTGTATCATTATTATAATGGTGTTATAATGCTTCTTGTCACTTCTCAGCTTCTTTTTCCTGTGAGCGCCATCAAGCAGCATAGTGACTTCTGCATCCTTCACGCATTCTGTTCCTTCTTGTCTCAGTGCCAAGAAGCTGCATCTGTGCCTCAGTGATGGAGCTCTTGGAAACAATGGGATTTCCAGTGTGCCCCTTCTTCTGGCAAAGACTAAGAGCATAAGAAACTTCTTTTTTTTTTTTTTTTTTTTTTTTGTCTCATCATTTGGATTCCTTTTCCTCAACAGTCTGTCATGTTCCTCTTGACTTTAAAAATGTCATTGCTGTTGGCATGCCTGCACAGTTCCTTTCCATGTTCCTGGTCCCACCCAATCCTATATTTTCTTTTTCTTTCCTTTTGTTTTTGTTTTTTTTTTTTCCAGAAGCGCATGGACTGACTGATCAGAAGGAAAGATTCTACAATGCATTAGTTGAAGGACTTACTATGAGATATTAAGAGCGAGCTACTATGAGGGAGCAAATTCACTTGTGTTTTACAATGAATAGTGAGGTCATGTGGCAAGCAATGCTGACTGCCCACACAGTACTTACTGACCAGTTAAAAGTTAAATACTATCTCACCTTTGCTAGTTTCCCTCCACCTCCATGTCCTGTTACATTGCTCCCTTCAGAGCTGCAGATAATTCACACCTTCCCTGAGGAACAGACTGTACCTGCAGTGCACCCTGCCCTACCCTAACACTTTTTCCTCCCTCTCTTTAACCTCAGTTTGAGACCATTGCTGACACGTCTGATTCATCAAGCAGTGTCACTCTCAAAAGTTACACAATGTACTTTGAGGTACAGTTGTTAGCTTGCAGAGCTGCAAGATGTGTGATGTGCCAGATGACCCAAAGAGCATGCACAAAGGCAGCTTACATTGCATGTTTCTTCTTGTGGATGAATGTCTTTCCCTGGTCATACTATCTGAAAAAGGAGGTCTGCTAACATCTCATTGCTGTGCAAATCTGGACTATCATTCTGTTAATCAAAAATCTTTGGACCTCTGCCTATTGGATACCTTAAAAAAAAGGGGGGGGAAGGGGAGAGGGAAAGGAAAAATAAAAATAAAACAGAATTTGGAAGTTTTGCTTTAATTTGTATGACCGTCCTGCAATGGGGAAAGATCCGTTTGTGTGTTTGTGGGGGTTTTGTTTAATATTTATTTTAACAGCCCATGATTTTTGAAGCATTTCTCCTGTTTGTAACTGTTCATGATTTTTGATGCATGGGTTTCTCTGTTCTCTTCCATTTCTGCTTTTACTTTGTTCAGATAAAGTGCTTAAGACCATGTCCTTTATTTTTACTACACACAACACAATCACAATGGTTAGAAGAGACCTTTAAGATCATTAGTTTGTGTCTTCCTCATAGGGGCTATCAGATACAAAAATTCCAGGAGCTGGTTCTCCCACAAGCAACCGCAGTGCCCATATTGCATCTGGGCCAAGAAGACCAAGTCAGAGCCATCTACGTCGCACCTATTCCCAAGCCTCTCTGCACCGCAGCGTCAGCCAGCTTCTCGACCTCTACGACAAAAAGTCTCTTGCCGACGAATCGCCCTGGGACGCCATCATTCGCAATCATCGCACCACTGGTCGGGGCTTGGTAAGACCTCCCGTTCCTCTGTGATGCTGTTGTGCATTTGTGGCTGTTGATTTATGTTTGGTTAGTCATGGAAAAGTCAAAATATCAAAAGCTGCTGGAGATACAGCCAAAAGCCCTAAAAGATCATGGTCAGATTAGATCCTCAAAATCTTTCCTGCCTGCTGCTCTCTTCTTTATTTGCAAGCTGTAAAATGTCCATGTGCATCTTTCTCTGGTTTCCCACTGAATAACAACTCTATAGTCTACCAGCACCTTGAAGAACTACCTTCTATCTCGTCAACTTTTCAACACAGGCTTTTCTCTCCAAGCATTTCAGGAAATAACCATGTGTGAGGAGGGGTTGTTTGCTGTGCTTCATACATTCAGGGTCAGAAACAGGAGCTTGTGCTCTAGTGAGTGCTGATCCGTAATCTTGGACTCAGTTGCTGATGAGACCTGCTCTCTGTCCTCTGCTCAGTCACCATGCAGCGGACATGTGAATACTCAGATCTTCTGGCATTTGTGACAAAGACTTCAAACTCTGCCCACATGGGACTGGAAGGAGGTTGAGGGGGCAGGCAGAGTATCTGTCTTTCAACACACAAGGGGACAGGTTTGGCCAGTGTCACCAACATGGCCCTGAACACACATATAAATTGTTATTCTCAAGTCAAGGACAGTGCAGCATCCATTCCTCTTTGTCACCAGGAAACAGGCTTTTTAACCTCCACCCCTCCGGCTTCGATCCTTCCCTAAGCAAATGTGTGGGAAGGGGTTCAGGAGCCAGCACAATGTGAATGTTTGCTCCCAAAAAAATGCTGAATAAGATTCCTAAAAATGGGACAGATGGGGTTGAAGAGAATGTAAGGTAGGAACAAAGTTAGATGGACTATGCAGTTATTGAGTGGATCTTGTCCAAAATACAAAGTGAAATTTGTCAAGTTTACTTCCAAAGGAACAAGAAGGATGGTCTAGAACATAAATCCAGGCAGCTTCCCTGGGCTTTCACCTTCAGTATACCAAACATCCAGAAGGGCTGAAACCTATAGGCATGCCACAGTAGGAAGGGTGCTGCTACCACTGCTAGCAGCAGTAACAGCAGAACCGAGGATGCTGGTAAGGCTTCAGTAAGAACACAGTGATATTTAGTTCTGTGCAGCCTCCCTATAGGTACAGGTTAAGCTTCCAGTCTGCACTGATCTGCAGCGCATGGAGTTCCTGTGACTCAGCCTTGAGTCATTTTTCAGGGCCATCACATCCTGATGATACAATTTCTTGGGGACTAACAGCCTACCCAGAGCATATCTCTCTATGATCTCAGAAGCCAGAACAGCTTCCCAATGCTAAGGAAGCTCTTGCTCCATCTGCTTACCCTGTGCTAACACTATGATTTGGTTTAGCTTGCAAACTCCCCATAACCCATGCTGGATGTCAGTATGTTAGAACTGGTTTACAGAACAGTCCAATGAATTTCAGAAGTGGTAGGAGCAGAACAAAATCTTTCACTTTTGATGGCAAGCAACCCTGACAGCATGAGCTCAGCTGCAGTATGTACAAAGCTGGGCTCTTCTGCCCAATGTACAGTGGTACACTGCTTCACACTTCCCTAAACCTAACCTGCCTCTGCTACCATGCTGCTCAGCTCCTCCTGCCATACTTTTCACTCAGTTCTCCCATTATTACACTAAGTAGCTTAGCACGGTCAGCAAGTTTTGCTCACCTCTCCCTCCACCCTGCAGATGAACATTACCTACTTACTACAAGAACCTTCCTGGTTTGCATTCAGATACTTGAATGTGTGTCAGGGTCTTAGCTCAGGCTGGGAAGAACAGGAAAACACACAAGAGGTAGAAATGCACTTATCTATTTCAGAACGAATTTTAGGGGCTGAGGACAAAGAAATGAAGCAACGGGATCTCCTTTAGTGTGATACAGCTTCTTACATGTTTTTCCCCCCCCCCCCCTTACCCTCTTACAGTATGTAGATGAAGAAGATTTTGTCAATGTCATCAAAGGCTTCAGCACCGTCACCAAGGAGCACACCACGTTCACTGACACCCATCTCTGAAGAGCACAACCACCTTCTCTAGAAAATGGAAAGTGGGTAACTTGCCAAAAGCAGCCTGCATGGACACGGCGGGAGGGGATAGGGCTGCTGTTTCCTCACCCCATGCCCACTGTTTTGACAGGGGAGGGGGTAAGTTGGCCTTTGCTTCCACCCTCTCTTTAACTAACTGCATTGTAAAAAAAAATGTGTTAGTACTGACAGCTCAGAAAGAAAAAAGAACAGTCTGACAATCCCTAAGTCAGGCAGTAGTAGAAGACTGTGAAGGTAGAGGCTCATCCTTGTCTATCATCCAACTTTCACAGCTGAGGAGGATTGTGGGGGTGGGAGGGGGGACAGTGTATTTGCTAAGGAGAAGTCTTTTACCTGTCCAAAAATTCAGCATGTGTCTAAAAGGGGCCTTTGTGGCAAGACAGCCACATCTTTTCCCAGCCTGACAAAGGTCCACCACAAAATTGTGTTCATGCACAAGTGAATAAAACAGCAAATGAAGGAATTCTTATGGAGTGTTTTAACATTTGTGTCTCTCCCTCCCTCTTTCCCACTCTCTCAGCTCAAATATTTTAAAAAAACCCAGCAACAACAAAAAAAAAATAACAATAAAAAAGCTATTAGTTAATGCTTAACTCCAAGCATGCTTTCTCAGAGGTAGAAAACCTCCCAGCCCACTCCCTATTACACACTTGCTGTCAGAGCCTTCTTTTTTGTTTATGTATTACTAACATACAGGCAATAAAATTTGTCTCACCACCCACAGTAAACTAAAAGCAAACAACAAGCAGCGAGTGCAACACAGGTAGGCAGTATCACATCAAGGCACTTGTAATTGAGAATTATGATACCATGACAGTAAAGCTACTCCCATATTCATCTCTGTCCTTTTTCCACAGAAAGTGAAAAAGAAGCCCTCAAGAGACTACCAGTTCTGTGTATTCTGCCAAGCATGTTTTTATGCATGCTCTCAGTCACAATCAGCAAAACCCATCATCTGATACCACAGTTTCAGAAAGCACAAGCAACACTCCTCTGGCAATTTATTTGGACTAAGAGGCAAAATAATATGCTGTTTTGAATAGCTTCCTCCTTAACCTGCACAGAACATTTCAGATTTCAGACAGCAGCATACAGAGCAAGGATCCCATTCATAAAACACTACAGGGGCAGCCCTGTGAATCAGGCAAAATCCAGCCAAGACAGCAGCAGCAGACAGCAGAGCAGTATGTGGCTGTGTCTAAAAGGTATCTCCCTTTGAGCGACCAAGTATTCCTTTAGCACCCTCCCTTCTCCCAAAACAAAAATAACCACAACATATCACATGCCTGACCACGTTTACGCAAGAATGCACAACAGTATTTTTGGACCGAGTACCGTACTACAGTTTGGAGCATGACATAAAGCCACATGCTGGTGTGGACAACTCTTCAAAGGCTTGGCAGCAGCCAGGTACTTTCTCACAACTGTCCGATTTTCATTCTGGGTATCAGACCAAGGTCCCATTCAAGAAACAACCCACAACACCTAATGTTATGCCTGCTACCAGCCAGAGGGCACCTGCCCCTCGTCTTTTCCACCGGTCACATTTTCACAAGCCATAGTCTTGACAGGATGAGTCATTCTTCCGGTGACGTGGTGAAGCAGCTGTCTTTGTAGGCGAGGGAGAAGCTGCACCAGGTAATTCAGGCACACCTTCAGCAAGGACTGGTGCAGAGGCCAGGAGAGGCACTTTCTTCCTTCCCAGGAAGCCAGCTCCTTCAAACCCCATTTTCTTTTTGCTTTCTGCTTTGGCTTCACTCTCCTCTTCTGGCCCTCTTCTTTTGAGATCTAGAGAACTTTCTGGCAGACGGTGAACCTCTGTACTGCAACACCCACCTGCATCTGTCACACCTGTGCCTCGTACTTCAACTGCAGTTGTCAGGACTGCCTTCCTCTCAGCTGCACTGCTCTCAGCTGTCACCTTCCTGGCCTCTGTCTGGCTTGAATTCCCATTTGCAGCAGCTGCCTTTTCTGTCGGGCTTTTGCTGGGTAAGTTAAAAGCCTGGAAGTCCCGGTAGCTGTGGAAGCTCTCTGTCCGCCTCGCTCTTGCCAAAAGGGGGCTTTCTCTGTATGGCCTCACAGAACCGTACGTGGCTGCTTCATGGATGGTTTCGTGGTGCTGCAATTGGAGACTTCAAAAAACAAAAACAACCAAGGACAGAAAGAGCAGATGTTAGGCTGGGAATAGCAGCCAGCTCTTCCGCATACCTCACTCCCACCCATCACAGCAGCTCCCATTAAAATAGCAATATTTTAGCAGTCATCACAAACCACCCCACCCCACACATACAAGGGCTTCCAGATCACTTACTTCAGATTCTCATAGGATACTTTAATCTGCATGCATATAAACCAATAGAAATAAAGGAGTACATGTGTGTAGTTCAAGAAACTTCATCCACAGATTCAGTGGCTCAGCTACAGCATTCAGGTCATCAAACCTGTCTTTGCCTACATGAAAGATAAAACTTCTGGTGTCTGCAGCTGGTGCCACCCTTAGTGATTTACCTGGAATTAGACTCCCGAAGCCGGTTTGGCTGAACAACTGAGGTTGCCGGACTGATGTTGGGTGTGGCACAGCGAGATGTACTCAAGTCACACTGGTCAAGCAACTTGAGTAGCTCTTCCTCTGTGGGGCCGCCAACATCTGAAAGGGACAGCTCTTAGTGCCCAAGTCCATTTACCATAGTCATACATGTCTGAGGTCAGAAAAATAACCATAACACCGTCCTGGCATAACACAACCTACCTTTGTCTTCACTCTTATTAACCATGTCCATAGCTGTGGTCAGGTCCCACATCTGGATGCTGCCATTTGAATGGCCAGTGAAGAGGTAGCGGCGTGGCCGGGAGCCCATTCTGCTGGATCCTTCACATTCTCGCACAGTAAACGATGAGATGGTAGTGCAGTCAACTGCCTGGATCTCACAGATCCTACAGAAAGAGAAACTCTAAATTGCCAAAACAATTTCACCTGGCAGAGTTTGGCCAGTGAAGTCAGTACTGTTTCGATCTTCTGAGAAGGCACCGAAACTTGCCATCAGAAAAATTTTTTCCCCATGACCATCATGCTACTCAGCTGCACACCCACCCCAATCCATCTGCGGTCTTACTACCTCTTTATTTTTATTAGGGAATTCCCATATGTTCAATTTCACTTTGCAATGATCAGAAAGTCTCAAGAAAATACCAGAAACTAGCTCTTTTGTATGCTGGGCACTCTTAGAAACCGATCTGTAGAAATAGAATATTTAACCACAAAAAAAAAAAAAAATCCAAGGATGATAATCCAAGGTTATCTATACAGAAAACCTTGTCTTATGACCACTGCGATATTACTTGATATGGCAAATCTCCATCACTTTGTTCAATTCATTTTAGAAGCTTATGTGGGAAATGACAGGAAAAGCTAAGCTGCTAAGCCATACTCCCCACCAGAAACTCACATATTCTGGGTAATTTGTTTTATTGACCTCTTGTAGTGATTTTTTTCCTCAAGAAGTACCAAAATAAGTCATCTAAGAAAACTTTTCACAATGTACAAATCCAGCCTGAAGTAAGGAAAAAGGCACATTACTAATCCTCCAGTCTCAATTCCTCAATTCAGATGCTATTAGTGTTAAAGAATCAACACTTTCACTCAGATTCAAAGTCATTAGGCAAGAGATGCAAGAATAAACAAGAAGCATAGAAGTGAGATGCACCACCTTCTCTGATCTCTTGCTGTCTTCCTAGCTTGACAGGAAGAAAAGCAGCTATGGTTATTTGACAACTTTTTTACTACATTGGCAGTAACACAGTAAAACATTATGAAGTCAAGCCTAAGGAAATTATTGTATAGTTGACCTAAAAGACAGTCTCTCATTTTTAAAGGTTCTAATATCTTCAAAGACAACTGCAGAGGAAGAGGGAAACTGCTTCCCTGCTTACACTTGTGAGCAGCATAATCCCTGCCATCAGCAACTTCAGCATTAGTTTTGAAATGTAATGACAGCAAGGTACCATGTCTGAGTGTTATAGGTTCTGTAGGAGTTTGCTTTTCAAGTTCATCAGGTGATTCATCACGAAATCAGCTTCTGATATGACCATTTGGCTTCTACATTACAGTAGATCATTAAGTACAATCCTGTTACTAACACACAAACTACAGAGCTGAACCAGAGCTGTCGAGCACATTAGAAGCCAGCTACGTGCAACTGCTTACATCCTTAAGGGATGAGAGACCCTGCCACGTGAAACAGTCCTGCTCCTTTCCAACTTAAAACCTTGAACATGAAGGTACCTTTTCCCTGTTGAAGACAGCCTTACAAACAGCTTATTCGTGATGGGAACAACTTTTTGGATAAACACTTGCTGATCATCACGTTCACCAAAGGGTCCTAGAAAAAAAAAGTAAGATCACTTTTCTGGTTTGTTTTTCCAGTTCCCTCTCCATCTTTCCCCACACAGCCCTGAAGACCCAAACTCATATTAGTATGACCACTACAATTTTAAAGCATCGTGACCAGGGAATCAAAAATGACTAATAGCTAAAAAATGCCATCCAGTAATTAGAAGCCTCTACAGACAAATCTTTTATGTTCTTTTGCTTTAAAGGACACCTATTCTTGAGTTTCTTACATGTTCCTGGAAGAATTACTATGTCAGACCAAACCCTACATCTCTAATAACAGTCAGTACTTTCTTATTTTGCAGCTCCTAGATGTCTAGAGGCTTAATCAGATTTCTTGCCAGAGTACTGACCCCACCCTGTGTTCACTGGGCATTCTATTCATCAAAGATTCATTTGCAAGACTCAGACCACAAAGGAATCCAGACTGTCTACCCATATATACTGACATGCATTCCTTCAAGTATCTTCCTACAGTGATGTACTACTGTAATTTGCCTCTGCAGTTTCAAGGCTCCTGTAAATTTTGCTACAATTTCAAATTCATTGAAGAATTTTTTCACATGTGCATCATTTAACCCCAACTGAACAGTCAACTGCAATTTATAGTAGAACCAAACCTTACTATGCTCATACACTTTTAATACACTCTTCTGTGTTTTCTGTCATTCTCTAGTTAAACTAAAAGTGAAATATTCCATCAGTTTGCTCACGGAAGAGGAATATTATCTGTGTTCAGAAGTTTTTCCTCCCTTTTTCTCACCTTCAGAATAAGACTGTTAAGTGTACTCACTCTATAGGACCTAAACATTGAGTAATTCCAGGTGAATCTTAGAGATCCCTGCCACCTTTTCAAGAGGAGAGCAGTACGTAAGAGCTTACACCCATCACCTGACCTGCATGCTGTAGGGTTGAAGGTCTGCTAAACCTTTATGAGACCAGTGAACTTATGGGCTCACACAACACATTTGAGAGGCACCCTACCAATGTCATTTCCAGAACAGTAACTGCCATGACTCTCTGCTTCCTCCAGTGATAAGATTTTGAATGACGCAAGAGGAGTTGAGCCTGGCTGAGTTGAAATCATGCCCCGGAACCGAGTCACAGTCCATGTCCGTACATGGTTGTTATCAGCACAAACTAGAAAGGAAAAGATGTTACATTAACATTTGCAAGGGAGGACAAAACTGTTGAGATAAACTTCTCCAATGATTTCTCTATGGTAGTTTTTTCAAACTGAGTGATCAAGTAGAATTTTAGTCAATGTCAGGTCACACAGCATCTCTAGACAATAACCTAACAATCTACAAATTGTTGATGGTGTCCTGTTTTCTATTAGTTTTGTCTCTTCCCTCAGAAATTAAAGAAACAAATTGAGGCAGGTGATGGGCCACAACATTAAGATCTGAGTCAGCACCAGTAGCCTCAATCCTGTGTGCAGATCCTTGTGTGCTAAAACAAGACATGTCCTCAGTGCAGCATGGCAGCAGAACCCTCACCACACGGTAGTGCTCTTCTGTTTCGTTCATCAGTTATTCAGTTTTCCATACACAAACGTGCCCTTTCCTGGCACTGATGGTTTAGCATCAAGTTGCAGGGCAACAAAGAACCTGTGGGCTGTTCGTTTCCAGTATTATTGGTTAGCAAGAGAGCAAATGATATTCTAGGGTGCATCAAGAAAAGTGCGTCCAGCAGGTCTAGGGAGGTTCTACTACCCTTCTAACTCTGCCCTGGTGAGACCACACCTCGAATATTGTGTCCAGTTTTGGGCTCCCCAGTTCAAGAGAGACAGAGACCTGCTGGAGAGAATCCAATGGAGAGCCATGAGGATGATTAGGGGACTTGAGCATCTCCCCTATGAAGAGAGACTGAGAGCCCTGGGGCTGTTTAGTCTGGAGAAGACTGAGAGGGGATCTCATCGATGTGTACAAATATCTTAGGGGTGGGTGTCAGGTGGAGGGGGACAAGCTCTTTTCTGTGGTGTGCACTAATAAGACAAAAAACCAACGGCTTCAAGCTTGAACATAGAATACTTCACCTCAACATGAGGAGAAACTTCTTTACAGTGAGGGTGACAGAGCACTGGAATAGGCTGCCCAGAGAGGTTGTGGAGTCTCCTTCTCCGGAGACTTTCTAAACCCACCTGGATGCATTCCTGTGCAGACTACCCTAGGTGATCCTGTTTTGGCAGGGGGGTTGGACCTGATGATCTCTGGAGGTCCCTTCCAACCTCTAATGTACTGTGATGTTGTGTGATACTGTGATACCATATTTCCTGTTCCTTTTTAAAAATAAATGGGAAAGTAAATCTGTTCTCTGCTATCCCCTGGTTGCTGGTTTCTGGGTGGAAGAGATTTTTACACAGGGAGGAGAGACTGCATCTTCCCTGAAAGCAAGACACTTTCCTGAGCATAAATCAGGCCAAACAGGACACTACAGCAAACACTGGAAAACTGCCAAGAAAAGAAGAAACACAGACAGCCCTTTGAAGCCATGGGAAGGCATTTTTTTCTGCACATTTTTCTGCAACCCAGAAAGCTCCTGAAAGGCTGTTAAAAGACGACAGGCTCTAAAAGACTTGCCCAGAACAGAAAGACTTGACAGGGACACATTTGTTTACAAGCTCTTCTATTTCCACAAACAGCAACCTTGGAATAAGACACAGAAGAGTCAGATGAAACTTAGGCCTTTTAACTGCTAAAAGCGTTGAAGAATGTTTACTTTAAGAAAGATGATCCAAGTCAATCTAGCCCAGCCCCTCTCCCCCAGATAAAGATCTGTCCAACTCTTTTCTATCACTTCTGGGAACAATGCAAGTTATAAAGCAATGCATACAAATACTTCACTGCTCAGAAGGAGGGGAGAATCACCAATACAAATTTGTGCACACAGATTACCTGACACAAGGTGTTTCTCTGACAGCATGATCTTTGTAACAGGGCTTCGATGAACTGTGAAGGTTTGAAAGAGCTGAGGCCCAGATCCAACTGTTTCAGGGTGCTGTACAATCACCCTTACTGCTCCAGAGCTGGTGCCATATGCAATCTCAATCCAGTTTCCACTTGCACCTAAAGCAAGCAAGAACACAGTTGTTCTCTTCAGGAATGAAAGCTGGGAGAAGGGGTCAGGGAATGAGGCAGTAAGTATTTCCAAACTTCAGCAGTAAGATAAGTATTTATTCTAAGTGCTGTTTACTCAATATTTTCCCACAGAAACATTTTGTCATAACAACAACAAAAAAGCAACATTTGTTCAGCTCCATACTACACTCTTGAACACTGTCACACAGTCTCCCTCCTGGCAGTGAAAGAAGAGATGGATAAAGTATTATGATCTGTTATTTTGGTACTCCTCACAGTGATGCTATGGTCAACAAGTTCCACATACAGGCAAACAGGAAAGAGCAGTTACAAACATCACTGTGGTATAGACAGAGTTCCATAAGCTTCTTTCTCCTGGTTTGAGATTTTTTTTTTTTAATTTTGCTTTATTTGGAAATTTTTGGGAGATTTGTTGTTTGGGTTGTTTTGGTTTTTTTCATTTAAGAGATAGTTGCACTGTGATTACAAAAGTGTGTATATATACAATAACTAATCATCATTCACCCACATAAGTAAATGGGTTTTAGTATATTGGTTATAAGGTAAGATGTAAAGCAAGGTTGTCTCCTCCTTCCTCAAACCACAAACTATTTCAGTGACTACAATTCATAATCTAAGAGCATAACCTGTGTAAAAGGCTTAAAACCAACAAAGGTCCATTAATGCATCATATATTAATATTTGCACATATGTTCTTACTTTATAATATATAATGCATGATGCACAAGTATATGCACACACAGTGCCTATATACACATGTGTATGGAGGTACAGGGCAACAGTTATGCCTATCAGTCATTTGAAGGTGATTCCATGAAGAGGGAGAAACACTGTTGATGTCAAGGGCTACTTTGTCTGCTTTAGCCTGGCTATGCAGCAAAAGAAAAACCCATTCAGGCAAAAGGAAAAATCCCTCATCTATAACAGGCTCTACTGAAGAGACCACGATAGAATACTGACTTGTTTTAGGTGTGAGGTAGACACTGAGTGCTGTTATAGCATCATTGGAGGGATCATGGTACAGTTCTGTCACCAAAAGATCATTGTCTTTCATTCGCAATGGGAACTTCTGCATGTCTGTGGAGAAGAGACATTTGTTTATTACTCTGAATACACAGAGATGTTCTGATGCAACTTAGACCAACCAGAGTTTAAGAACAAAGCTGCTCAGTACCACCTCCTTTTTATTTCTTACCTATATAATAGATAGAGCCATTGTTACAGCCCAGAAGCAGAAAAGACCCAGCAGTATCATAGCTTGTGATAGGAACAACATCCTGAACCTAGTGTAAACAGAAGGAAACAAAAATAAAAATAAACAAATCCAGAAGTGAGGTTGCTACTTTCTCAGTTTTCAGACTTTTTTGGTACATATTGTTGAAAAGCACCTGAGTGTCACTAGCCTGAAGCTGTCGTGCACGCACACACACATACGATGGCATTCCTAAGGTATTGCTGGTAGATCACATTCCTCTACCAAGCTGGATCTTAAGTCACAGAGTTCAGCAGAAGCATGCAGACAAGTTAGCACAACTGCCCCAGAAGGTCCTTCTCCACGTGAAGGCACAGGGCTCAGAATGTTGCATAGCCAAACCACATCTTTAAAATTAGTTGTCTTTTTTTCTGGTATGCAAAATAAGTGTACTTCACCCTTTCTGTTGATTCCTTCTTCCCACTCTGAAAACTCCTTAAGGGGCTGCTGAGCAAATGGACGACATGCTGCCTCTCCAAGCCTTCCTTTACCCTCAGTTCTTAGGCCCTCTGCCAGCATCTGTGGATATCTCACCCTCTAGCAGATATATAATGAGGAGAAAAAATTCTTGGGCCATTAAGATTTCCCACTTCCAATACACATCCGCACCAAGTAAACTGGAAGGCAGCCCTGTGATATTTTACTTACTGGTCTACAGCTTAAGAGTAGTGATTAAGAATGCCCTCTCTTCGCCCTTTAAGATTAAAAGGACTACTTGTTCCTTCAGGTGGGACAGAGCTCTCAAGAAAAGTTAAAATCTAGCTTATCCTAGGTCTGATCCCCTATCTTGAGCAAATTCTGCTTCAGCCCTAAGGAAGAAAAAGTCAAAAGTTTTTTTTCTTTATCCAGAGCACTTGAACATGTGCAACCATAACAATTTTTCCTGTACTCCATATATTTCAATCAGCCAACTTAATGGACACTGAATAAAAATTTGTGGAAATTTCAGCTTCAGTTCTCGTTTCCCTCTGACCAGCAGCATCTTTCCAATTGCTTTGGACACTTGCAAAATCATTTGCAAAATACCTACAATGAATCTGTTGGATAAAAGCAAAATAAACCAACCAAAGAAACTTCCCCACACCTTCTAAAAACATTTTAGAGCTGGCACTCTAAACCAGTACCCCTTCCTGACCTAAGAATAGTCTGTAAGCCCCTAAAATATATTCTAAGCCTATCACATAGCCTTACAGAGAAAGCTATAACGTGAATATAGCTTCTGCATATTTTCTGGGAGAAGAAGGGGAGGAGGAAGGGAAAAGGCACTTTCCCTCCTGTCTTGGTTTAAAGAACTACATCACTTTCACTTATGTTCACCTATAATCCAGCACAGATCCAAAGCTAAAAATAAAATGTTCTTGGAAAGCACTTAGATTTTCTCCATATAACTGATGACTGAATGACCTGGAGAAGGATCCTTCTTAATTCCTGCAAATAATTGCTAGCCTTGATCTCAATGCTTTCACATAGCACTTTTTCAGATACAGCACTTCAAGTACTCTACTCATCCCACAGTCAAATCCATACCACACCTAATTAAATAAGGTATCTAACAATCTAGGCCACAGAACTTGGTTTCAAAAGATTTTTTTTCTTTCCAGACTGCTTTAAATAAGTAGTACAAGAACAGAAAGGCAAGAAAATAATCAGAGTCTCAGCATCTAAGAGTCTACAGATCAAGGTGCTTTCCAATTCGGTGGATCAAAGGTGTATATAGAAGCTTTCCCATTTGCAAGTTTACAAAACTAATGAAGGCAGAGGCAACCCACCAACAGACACACAACACGACTCTTGTCCTTGCAGAAGACATAACTGCAAGGAGAGGTCTGAGCAAGAGGATCCACAAAGCTGCTGATATCAGAGATTGGCTGGGTCAGGTAAATCATACAAAACAAAGAGAGCCCTTTCCTCTGCAGCTAAGATAGGAACACCAGAGCCAGGATGTGAAATTTCAAAACAGAGCAACACTATACAACAGTCACTAGTAAAGCACAGCTGGCAAGAAACCTCATTTCACAGAGGAAGCTTTCCTGTTATACTCTATTGCTTTCATGTTACTTCCTATTCTATAACACTAGATATTCTGCTTCCTTTAAGCTTGCCTATGCAAGAATTTCATTACTGATGTATTTAGCACCCACTACCTCTCCTCTCTTTCTTGTTATATGCAACTGAAACATTGCCAGAGGAGTAAGTACTAGGGAAACCACCTCTCAGCTAGTCTGCTCAAATCTCCAAGATAGGAAGAAGATGGAGAACCAATTATAGGCAGAGGTCAGCCTCCTTAAAGTAGAATTTAGAATGGCAGCAGGAAAGAAAGCCTGAAAGGAAACAAAGTTACCTTTGGATTGGCACAGCCTGTTCCTGAAAACCTCTCTTACTGCAGCAAGTATGATTACATGTTCAGTTCAGAGCTATGGGCAACCACGGAAAGCAGTTACACAAATACCAGGTATCCTCACAAGGAATTTAAAGGCCAGAGGTACAACCCTGCTATTTAGGTCTTTAAGGGAAGGATGTGTTTTAAAGGGAGCCAAATATCTACAGGAAGATTTTTTTTTCTTCCCTCCTTACTAACAGACCAGCAGAAGGTACAGAAAGCACCTTGAAACTGGTTAGTTTTCGTTTATTGTTTTAGTTTGGGTGTTCTGTTTGTTGGTTTTGTTTGTTTAAAAGAAAGCTATTCAAACCCTCTAGGGAAAAAAAAAAACAACAAGCCAAAAACTTTGGGTTTAGGACATTATGACATAAAAGTCCCTCTGAAAGATTTACTACCCTTCAACAAAAAATACTTTCACCAAAGGAATAGCCAGTCAAACTGAAGAACTATTAATGTGATTGGAAAGATTTCTGTGGCTCCCCCTGGAAACAAAGATGATGAATGGAACATCAGGTTTTATTCCTTATGACTTGCTCCTCTAGAAAATATTGTCAAATGCCAGCTTGTCATATAGCATTAAGTTGTCTCTTAACCAACAATTTTGCAAGGTATCTGTAGAGCTTTAAATAATGTTTTACTTCATTCAAGACCATACTAACATGTCTGTCTGCTGCAGAAGCAGTGCTACCCCGTGCTTACTATCTGTGTTATTTGTTAGTAGTACTGTCACTTAAAGGTTGAATCAGAACTTAGTCAGCAAAGAGTACAGCAGCCTCAGGTCGGTTCTGCCTCTTGGGACTTGCAAGGCACCTTTGGGATTTTTTTTTTTATTGTATCCAAGTTCTGTGCCACAAAGATGTATGTCCGGCTGCATTACAAGCTTTGTTATTCACACGAATACTGGACTGTTTTCTCAGACTCATACAGACTCCAAGGACCTCTCTATCTGATACACGTGCTGACAGCAGAAATAAAGTCAGTGCAGCCAGAAGCATCCACATGCAAGACAGACATCCTTAAAGCACCATTTATATGTCTTCTGAAGAAGAGTCTCCCACTGTAAAACAACTTTCGAGATCCCCAGATATCAGATTGCCTTGTTTTCTTCTTTCTGATGGTCTAGAAGTTGCTGCCACACATTTTTTCTATTTCCTATGATCCTAGTGAATTTTGGCAAATCTAATTATTCACAAGGAAGTTTAAACACACACACACACTTGACATTCATTACTCTCAAATAATATCACATCCTTCTATTTGAAAGCCTGTAGAAAGCATGCTTGGTAGTACTACCAAACAATTTGATATTCTGCTCACAGGAACAATATTTAGACATCAAGGCAGCAAACTCCGTAACACAAGTCAAGGCTGGACTACCTGTGACAGGAAGGTATTTCACACATGCTTTTAGATTATTTTAGTCTCTTTTTACTAGAAAGACATACCAGCTTATTCAAAGTGATGCAGAAAATTGAAGTGAACACACCTGCCAATGCTGAGTCACAGCGTTCCACACTCCTACTTTCCCTGTATGGCTTGTAGCCACCAGCTGGTTGCCAATGAAGAAGAGAGCATCTACAGGGACTCCAAGACTGAACACTCCTACAAAAAATGAAGAGTCTGTGAAGCTCATCTAAAATAAAGAGAAAAAGACAGTAACAATGGAATCTCTCCAGTGTTATCATATGTCACATTTGCTACAGCAGCAAGAACAGCCAAAACTGAGTTTGCAGGGTGCTAGGTGAGGTACCATTCAAGCAGCAAACTGGGTTCCATTAAATTAAATTATGTCTTCTCTGCTGATGCCTTCATTACTTGGGAAGGAGAAAGGAGGCAAGACAAGGAAGAAGAAACTATGCAAAAGATGCATTCCTTATTTTTCTGCAGCCATCAAGTTCTCAAATGGCTTTATACATCCTAAGGTGTTAAAAAAAAAATCTATTACAGCAAAGCAGAATTTTGTGGTTGTTTTGTGATTTTTTTTTTTTTTGCTAATCTGTGACTTTTAAGCATCATTTAAGAAGCAGTAACTTCATGGTATTCACAAGACAAATTTACTCCATACTAGTTTGCAGTTACCTTTTAAAGTATTACAAGTCCTCACCACTTTTTTTTTTCTCAGTCCAATCAAATAGGTATAGTCCGAAAATGTGTTTTTAGAAACTAAATACAGCTACAAGATTTATTCTTAGGAAAAGATGGAACAACCCCAATGTGACACTACTTGAATACATTCAAATCTCTCTTTTGAACCTAGAAAAACAAGTCTATTTTTCCTCTTTTCATCTCCAGATCTTTTATCTTTGGTTATAGGCCATGAGTAGAGAGTACAGACTACTAGAAATAGCAGCTATGTAGGAAACCAGTTTCACCAGTTTCATCATCACATACTACTCAAACTCTGGAAGGTAAGACTTACTAGCAAACACTGGCTTTCCAAATAAAGGAAATGTGGCATCAAAAGCATTTACCTTAATAAAAATTGCAACACTGCAAAGCATGCCAGATATTGATGACTGTGGTAAACCTTAACATCTGAGCTTTTCCACAAAATCTGTCCTCTCTTTCGAGCCTTCTAGTCTCACCAGTATTTTTAATTGAACTGCAAACCTGGATAGCATACTACATTTTGTCTATTTATTGTACCATGTACTTAAAAGTTACAGCAAATTTAAAAAGTTAAAGATAATACCTAAGTTTGCCACCCATTAAGTCCAGCAAAATGGCCCTGTAAGTAACTCAGTTTGTAAGTAATTCCAGGCTAAGTTTTACTGCCTGGTAACTACAAAAGCCATTGCTACAGGGGATACATTACACTACCAGATGTCAAGCTTTACTCAAGAGTTTCCTATTCTATACTGCTCATTCTACATATTTATATTACTCTTCACTAATATACTTTAACTGAAGCAGAAATCTTCAAAATAAGAGTACCCAATTACTGGAAAATTTCCCAACATTGTTTTTGGATAAATTCAGGCAAATAGAGTGCCATTTCTAACCAAGAAGCAGCCCTCAGTTACACCTCAAAAAGGAACCTCAGGAAGCTCAGTATATACTTATGTTTTAATTAGGATGCTAAACTGTTTTCCAGGGTATTTGATGCGTATAAGATTCAGCAGTACAGGGCACATGAAAAAGGCAATAATAAAGAAACCCACAGAAACAACTAGAATTGATTACTCCAGAGAAGGATGAGGTTCAAGGAAATCAAGGAAGACAGCTTGAATGGTCTGGAGGAATGTGAAGTGTCAGTCCTGCTTAGGCTCAACAATCTTGAGAGCCATCCACAGGGGAGACGATGCTACACATAATGACAGGCTCTTGTCTTAAGGGTCCCTCTCAGTAAAACACATATTACAGAAGCAATCCAGCAGCAGTGTCAAATATAAGCAATATTGAAAGGAGAGAGAGTGCTCTGGGAGAGCTCTATCATACACATGCCAGCCCACACACTTTTCTGAGAATGGTGCCATCAGGCTCCAATGACTATTTGGAACACGCAGTTTCTTTCACAAGATGATGCTAATGTACTCCCTCTCTCTCTAACACAAAGGAGGACAGCAGGCATTTGCCACTACAAGGAAACAAGACAGCTATATTCAAGTGATAATTTATTAGACACAAGCAGATTTTAGATTTTTTTCTTTTTACAAATGAAGAAGCATGGCCTATTATTCAAAAAAAGGAACAGTACATTTTACTCAGCTAGTTGGACTAAAGACTCAGTCCTGGAGGGCATTTTCTCTCTGCTCCCCTCACCCCACGTGGCACTTCCTTTGACTCACAGTCACTTCAATGCACTACAGCCTGTGTAGTAAGGGTATATCCTCCAGTTTTGTTGTCACATTCAGTTCTACTCAGAGTTATCAGAACCTTTTGATACTGGCATATTTTAGAATTTCTATCTGAAATAAACGTCCACTTATGGGTTTGGTATTTCTTTGCACTTGATTTCCAAAAATCCACGATATTGCTTCACTTCTCTTACTGGAAATCCCAAGGTAACACAAGCAGCTAAGTCAAACCACAAAATGCAAAAGGAATGTAACAGCATAGTGCTTAAAGCAGTGCCTATTACAGGAGTACAGCTGTCATGCGTGCTGATCATTCCTGGTCTTTAAAATTTGGTCAAGGGGAGCCTAACAGAAGAAAAGGCTTCTCAAGTACAGTATTTACTCCCTCTTTAATAGAGGTATTTCACATTAGACACACCTTTCAGACTTTTTTTTTTTTTTCCTTTAATACAATGGAACTTCTTCTGTTTTGCTGACCATGACTACACACATGAACTTGATGAATCACAAGCAAAAAAAGCAGTATCATTTCATGGAAGACCTTTACTTTTCTCCATCTTCAAGTCTGACTTGGTGCTTCCACTAATTCAAGCACAAAAAAAAAGTAACAGCTGTTAACATAGCTAGAAACTGCCAGAGTATCTTTTCAAGCAAGCACTTCCTTTGAAGGCTCATGGACCAAAACTTGAATTTGGTCATTTTGACCTGAATTAATGACCACATTAATTCTCATTACTTCAACTGTGGAGATCACAAATTAACCAGCATTAAGTTTCAGAGAAAAGTGTCCACATAAGAAGACTGTTGTCAGACTTTGTTAGCAGTATCCGCTGCCAGAGAAAACAGACAGTACTGGCACAACAGGGGCAATTCAAACACCAGGGATTAGGCTACAGGAAGTTAATAGTAATGTTCCCTTCACTGCCTCCCGAACTTGCCTTGCATTTGGCACAGTGAGCCAGACAAGCCATCAGATCAGTACTAAGGAATATTTACTTCTGAAAATGTCTTCTCACTGTTTCTAAAGCCTCCCTAATTGTATATCCTTCAGTGCCAAGACGTACAAGCAGCAAATCCTGTATGGTTAAGGCAGCAAAGTGCATTTTTGTCTCTACAAAGACGCTCCAATTGTAACCTGGAAATGAAAATTTATTCTTTTTACCTTTATGAACTACATCTGACAGAGAACCAAAACCTTTTTATTATCTTGTGTAAAAATACAGCTTTAATAAGGCAAAGTAAAGAAAACAGCATAATCTCTCAGTATCTGTAGCTTTCCATCTAGGAAATTCAGTTCCTCTGAGCTATTGGCCTAGATTCAAATGCATGTCCAGGGAAAAGTTTAACTCTAATTTGCATCTTCACACAAAAACTCCAGCTGAACTGAACAGTAAGTATTAGTTAGTGTCTGTTCAGTACACAGTCTTCAATATTCACCTTCTTGTTTTTGAGAAATATTCCTCCAGCACAGTGGAGAAAGTTAATATGCTCCAACACATCGCTTACTACGGCTTGTCTCATCACTTTGTGAAACTGATTACCAAACCCTGCTGATCGCACAGACTTCTTTGTAGTTAAATATATACACACAAAAAAAAAGCTCAAACAATTATAGTTACCAATTTCACTTCCACTACCACCATCTTGAATGCTCCACAAGATTATGCTACTCTCCGAGGCAACTGCAACCATCTTATCCTTGTCTCCATGAGGTCCTCCAACCACCTTTGCATTGAGAGCCACTCGCTCAATTGTCCAGTCCAGATAGGGACTTGTGAACACCTGCTGCCACCCAGATGATTCTTTAATTCTGGAAGGGCAAACAAAGGAACGGGGAGCAAACATTAGAGATTCAGAAATAGATATCTCAGTCTAAGCTTGAACCAGTGTGGATGATCCAATTGAAAGCCTGGGTTAGCCAAAAGATGACGCATCTTCAGAAATCTCTATTATAATTTCCAGAGGCAAGGTGTCATACATATCAGGTCAGAAGACACACATCATGCTCTAGCATAAAGTTGTGTTATCTGATCACATTTTCTGTTTATGGTATATTATAAAAAGACTATTAAATTGACTAGAAGCCTGATTTTTGGAGAATCATTTGGCTCTGCAATTTTAAAGACTTCTAGGATGCCAGAAAGCTACAATTTAACTGATTAATTTTAGGCAACAATTTAGATACTTTGTATCTGAGCTAGACCACAGTATTTTAAGTATAAACATTAACATGGAAAGCAGAAACGTAGCTATAGTATTTTTTGCCAGTTGCTGTTCTTTCAATTCAGCATTGCATTCTGCAGCACCACAGATCACTGTGGTCTACCTCTACAGCATGCAGAAGAAACTGTATTGAAGTGACTTAGGAGCAGGACTGCAATATCTTTGAGCTTTCAAACACAACCAAGACAAGATTTGTTATCAAGTTTTGAAGAATTCTGTCATACTTCAAAGAGAAAAAAAAAAACTAGCTTTAGGATGCACTGTGCTTTGCTGTAGATTTTTACTAAAATAACTATCTTTAGTAAAATAATTATCTCAAGTATTTAAATAATATCTGTTGCAAGCAGCATAAAAGCAAGTCGCCAACTAAACTTCTGAATATATTTCATTTTTTACTGCATAGGCTTGAATGTTCAGACCACTACAAATTACCACTTACTTTGAGAAGTGGGTAAAATTCAGATGATGATATTATGTTCAAGTAATCCTGACAAGGATCTAAAAATCACATCATTCAAGTGCAGCTTAATAGTGTAAGCAAACTATATTAAGATTTGTGGATACAGCGAAGTAGTTCTAAGTGTATGGTGTCTCCTCAAACACAAGATATTCAAAATAGTCACTTGTCAAGCAATAAAAACAAACATGTAGTAAGACACAGCGAAGAGGGGACAAAAGCGTTACCAAAGCTGTGTAAGAGCTGCATAGAGGGGGAGAAATTCCACCACTGTATTCCTAGAGCTCCTCCAAGTTCCAGAAGAAAAAGATATTCAAATCAAGACTGCTATCTTGAGTCACTCTTAAGAAAAGCAGCATTTTAAATTAGCATCTTGACCTGTGCCCTCTTTCAGGAACCAATCAAGCCTGACGTGTCATCAAAAGCATCACTAATGACTTAAGTTCAATGGTAACAATCTCAGTGAGCATATTACCAAGCAGGAAAGCGATAGAATCCCTCTCTTATGTGAGCCAGCAACCAAAGAAAACAGTCAGAGATAAAATCCTAAGGAGGGGACAATTGGCATGGAGACAATTGCAAATCATTGCCTCTTTCTCCAGTCAGACCGTATTAAGCAGAACTGAAAACAGGAACTTTTAGCAGGGCAAGAGAAGCTATATCTAGTGCAAATTAAAAGAAAATGAATTGCACCAGTGAATACAAGAGACATGATGTGATTTAAGTTACAAAGTTAAGCAAGTAATTTAGCCTTCTATACAGCAAACTATGGGTTCAGCTTGGCAGTAAAGAAGCTATTCACATTACACTCTTTTTTCTCCCTTTTGCTTCTAAACCACACTATGACAGCAGTGCCTGCTTTTGGCAACAGATTTTGCTAAAACATTAAATTTCACTGAAAAGACAGCCACCAATTAAATCAAGATTACCAGATGTCAACTGAAAATAGTTTCTGTAATAGGAAGGTGTTATTTTCACCTGATCTTAAAAAATAGCCAGTTTGTGTAGAAGATACTTAAAGACATTTTTCAGCCATCCAGGTAAAGTAGCAAGTGCTTAACAGTTCTGCTAAAGCAAAAACCTTGAAATTTAAGACAAGGTACATTTTATGTAATAAAAATCCACAAACTATTCCAATTTCTTTGATAGTCTAACTTCCCAGTTTTCAATCCCTTATTAAAAGCCCGCTTTCATACAGGCTTTTGAAGCACCATTACTTTTACAACAGCATCAAGAACTGACATAAAAGCAGCAAAATTTGAATTCCTAACAAGCAGTTCAGTTGCAGAAGCAAAAGTGACAATTCCAATTTATAGGAGCAGACTGAATGCATGATCTACTGTCATTTCAGAGTAAAGCAAACCTTTTGCTCTGCTCATCACGATCAATTTTTGTATAGAATGATAGAATTTTTTTTTATTATTTTTTTTAGAATTCAATTTTTTTATGACTCCTCTAGCCTGACAAGCCACTATATTCATACCTGTAGCAAACAGCAAAATGGGCATAGGCAGCTACTATCCAGTTGTGATGGCCAGCTACTATTAGGACTTTCCGTGGGTCCACAGGAAATCCTAAAACCAACAACAGACCTGAAGTCAGTAAAGAAGTTATGGGCACTAGAAGATGAGCAAAGATATTTAGAACAGGATAGAGCTCTCCAAAAGAATATGAAACAGGAACTTTGCTAATGAAGTTTCTCAACACTTTCAGCTAGATTCTAGCAAGTGGTATTACTTCTCACAATCCTTACAACTATTACAGTTCTTACATGGAATGTAAATGTTCATATGAAAAGTGTTGATAAGAAAGAGAGAGGCAAGTACACGCCTTGGTTTCAAAACCTGCTAAATTGGTTAAAATTTGAGGATTGTTATCAAATAAGAAACAATGCATTCTCTCATAAAAGTTCTTTCCAAATAGTTGGTGAAACTTTATATTATTGTTACAGACTTTTGTTACAATGAATATTTCCAGTGTCTCAGAACTCCTACAGCTCCTCCATTTATTTTCTAGCAGGACTGTTTGTTTCCAATCTGTAACTAAGTTAGGTTTGGCAGAAGTGCTGGATGGTACTTCCACAAGCCAGCTCTTGGCCTTGATACGCTAAGAACTAATGTCTAAACAATGCATTTTCTATCTCATTTTCCCTGAGACTGCCCTCTTCCAACCTGCAGCAACTTGCAAAGAAGAATCAGCAACTGATCTTCAAGGCTTATTTTTGTATTACCTGGATATAGACTCACGTTTTAAGGTATTCTAGATTTTACTAACATAGCTACAATTTACATGATTGTAGAAGAAATATACTTCTAACAGCTTCATTTTGCTTCCAAAGTCAAAAGCTAGAAAATTAATGAATTCAACCCTATCTTACTTAAGGGTTTCATATATTTTATATGGAAAGTATGTAATTGAGCAACTGAAGACTACCTTTACTCTAAAAAGTCAACTCTTCCAGGACAAGAGAGGCACCCAAAGCAAAAAAGATGCACAAGAGCAGGAAGGAGATCCTGAACCAAAACCAAAGTCTCTTTGGTTTTCATCATAGCTTTACTACAGTGTAAGGTATTTGTCTAAGGGACCATACTAGGTCTGCATGAAGAACTTTGATTTGCCCTGCTCTCAGCCTCCTGGCATGCTTCTGCAGCAACGAGCATAAACTGCTGTATAAGAAGTAGTGTTTAAGTAAGTGTTCAGCAATTTAAGATCAGGCAAACGTAGAATGACAAACTACATCAAGAAATAGTCACTCAGGTTTTATTTCCTATGACAATCATCTTTGCAATTTGTTTTCAGTTTAAACCTGACATTTCTCACCTAGCCTGACTGTACCTGCCCCAGAACCACCAAGTGTAGGCTGGACACCACCTCCATGATTCTCACTTTCGGTGCAGTTTTGACCAGTTCTAACATCAGCCAGAGGCCCAGTATTATTATTTATTTTACGACTGGGAATGCCTGTAAAAGAAAAGAGGTTATTTTGACCTACTCCATAAACTTTAGCAATATAACAGCTATTAATTCACTTCAAAATAAAGGACTGATACTTGTGCGTTTTGATCTAAAGTCCAATTCATCTGCTGTAAGAATTAAGCAATATCCTAACAGAAAATGCTTTTGCTCTCAACGTTGACATTTACAATTTAAGGAACTATCCCCAGAAAAATTGTCAACAATTGGCTAGATATTCCCTAGACTTCAGGTTAACACATCAATTGCATTCGTCTCTACTGAGAAGTAAAAACCTAGCAAGTACTCAAATTATTAAGGAAAGCTAATTTGTGGTGATATGTCATCTAGACATAGAACACCTAATGTAACTGTACCCTGAGAAAGGTTCTATGATAACACTTAACTGAAATCTACTTGTAGAAGCTCTATTCTACTCTACTCCCAAACACAGCCTGCTTAGTATTAACGTGCCACAACTGCCTGCTCAGTACTCTACATATGCTATTTCATACAGAATACAAGTAAGTCTTGAGTTCCTATCACAACAATGTTTGATTCAACCATTCATCTTAATCTTTCCACAGGGAAACCTTCTCTGGACAGCCTGACAGCTACAGTAACTACCTCAGCATCCCCAGTCACACCCACAAACTAAAGCAACAACAGACCATGAACACAAAAATACCTGGAGGAGGCAGGTAGCCATGGAAAAGGACACTGCCACAAGATGAGCGTTCCAGTTCTTCACACAATAGCAACCTTCTCACTAAGGAGGAAAACCAGACATGACCAGTTTTACTTCCTAAGCAGCACTACATTATTTCAAACAAGCTTCTGTTTCAGTAATTTTTAAATCCTTCAGGGTCACAACTGCCCAAGACTTGTAAGTGGGTCACTACTACACTATAAATATGAGACAACCTCATATTCAAAAAAAGCCAACAACTCACCTAAAGGAGTGATTCCATAGAATTCAGCTTCATGTCTGAGAACATTTATACTGACTCCCCTAGAGAAAGAAAAATCAAAACAGCCAACCAAAAAACCATGAGGACAAAGTGAGTCAATACCTTGAATATAAATACTTTATGTAACTAGATGTTACACAATGTTACAGTTACCACCAAATATATTCAACGTGTTGCCGTTTGAGGTTTCAAAATGATCTTAATATTATCCCTCATTAGAATAAAGATAGAGAAACAAACAAACAAACACATGGCCCAGAAGTGGTTTAAATTACAAGACCCCACTAACAAAATACAAGGCCACCATTTCTGCCCTCCACCACACCATGCATATATTCTAGACATGGCCCCAGAACTATAAGGGAGCAGAGTCATACACTACGCACCCAAACAGATGACTAAAACTGACCAATCCTAACTTTAAGCATTTCTAATGCATCCATTCAAATTAATTTTCACTTGAAATAATTAGAACTTCTTACCGTAAGTCTAATTCCTTTGTGCGAAGAAAATTTAAGATGGGCGCAAATGCTGCTGGATCTCGATCAATAAATATCTGCAAAGAAAAATTGCTGGACTTCAGCATCTGCCAACTAAAATGCTTTTTAATGCTGAGCATGGGAAAGAGGAGTTGAAGATGAGACAGCAGGCAAACAAAATTGGAACTCTTACTATTGTGTGTTCAGAAGGCAGTAAATGTAGTAAGATCAAGATATGTTTAGAATTGTTTTTAGTTAAGTCAATTACAACTACAATTCTAGCAAAGTCCCTGTGTTCCTTATGACCACTCAACAACATTGATGTAAGTATAGCTTCCCATTTAAGAGTATCATATAAACAGACTTGAAACAGCCACTTGGCTATATAAGTATAGGCCAACAAGAGCTACATTTCCATGTCGGGATTATTCAACTACATAGGCAATACCTATCTAATGACAATTACACCTCTCTCTGCAATATAGCAATTAGCAGGTTTTCCTTTTAAAAAAATACAGTTGCTGCCTCTGCATTGTCTGTACAATGCAGAATAAGCACAACAATATATACACTGTTCTAGTTATCTTGGAATGAAAATGAGAACCATGAAACCCAGAGAGGTCACCAATTTTCATATTTCTGGCAGTGTTAACTCCCACTAGTACCCACAGCAAACTACTCTTTAGGAAATAGCCCAACAGAAACCATAACAGTAAATTAATATGTTATCAGTAGGTTTATTACTTACAGCACCAGTTTCATCCTTCAGTGTTGAAATTCTTCCACTCAGTAAACTGAAACACAGGAAAGCATCATTAGATGTTCCTCAGAAACGTACTAATATAAATACAAGATAGCAACACTCTCAGTCAGTTTGCTCTTTGCGTGCACTGTTGGTTGCATTTTGGTAAAACAGTGTAACTGAGCAAAGACTGCCTTGATAAAGCAGAATGCTGGGGGTGGGCCAAGCATCTCTCCTGAAAAACATGCACACCTCAGGGGAGGATAAGAACTGCATCATAAGGGTCTTCAGATTCCCAAAGAAAACAGACACAAGGCTGAAAGGATGGAAAAGTTTTTCTAGGCAACCAGAGGGTTGCATAGTTTGTTATTACATAGTAAATTGGTAAAAGATGCTATAGCAAAAAGGAAGAGTGAACAATTCATTCTGCAAGGACTTACTGGGTAAGAACTGAATGGATGAGTTCTTACACAATTTTACTTTGAAGCTTCTCTCCTAACAGATAAAAACACTTTTGCTCTAGATGTATAGAAAACACAATGCCAAAAACTTGTTTTACAGAAGCAGCAAACTAACTAACATCAAGAGTTTTATTTCAAGATTCCATCCAAGTCTGGATGACAACTACCTCTGAGAGTTTCCAGTACTGGATGATTTTCAAAACGACCTCCTTACATAGTATATTTAGTGTTAACAGGTTTGGGAATAGCATGGGACTTCTCCTTGTGCCTTTTCTGCACTGACTCAAAGAAGGTGACATTTCCGAACATTTCAGTAAAACAGAAGCAGATCTGGTAATGCTGCCTATGTCAGCTGCCAGGCTTTTCTTTGGAAAGAAATCTAGAGTACAATAATTAAATGTAAGGAAGCAAAATTGCTGGCCTTTGCACTTCCTTTTATGTGTTTAAGATCAACTGGGTTGACAAAAGTGGTGAAACATGGGTTTGATGGGTGGACTACCAGATGGATAAAGAACTGGCTTGATGGCCGCACTCAAAGAGTGGCTGTCAATGGCTCCATGTCCCAGTGGAGGCCAGTGCCAAGTGGAGTCCCTCAGGGCTCAGTCCTGGGACCAGTCTTGTTCAACATCTTCATCGGTGACATGGACAGTGGCACTGAGTGCACCCTCAGCAAGTTTGCTGATGACACCAAGCTGTGTGGTGCAGCAGACACACGGCAGGGAAGGGATGGCATCCAGAGAGACCTTGACAGGCTGGAGAGGTGGGCACAAGCCAGCCTCATGAGGTTCAACAAGACCAAATGCAGGGTCCTGCAGCTGGGTCGAGGCAATCCCAAGCACAAATCCAGGCTGGGCAGTGAGTGGCTGGAAAGCAGCCTGAGGACAGGGACTTGGGGGTGCTGGTGGACGAGAAGCTCAACATGAGCTGTCGATGTGCACTTGCAGCCCAGAAAGCCAACCAGATCCTGGGCTGCATCAAGAGAAGTGTGGCCAGCAGGTCAAGGGAGGTGATTCTCCCCCTCTACTCAGCTCTGGTGAGACCCCACCTGGAATACTGCGTCCAGTTCTGGAGTCCCTATTACAAGAGGGATATGGACATGCTGGAAGGTGTCCAGAGAAGGGCCACAAGGATGATGAGAGGGCTGGAGCACCTCTCCTATGAGGACAGACTGAAAGAGTTGGGGCTGTTCAGTCTGGAGAAGAGAAGGCTCTGAGGTGACCTTCTTGTGGCCTTCCAGTATCCGAAGGGGGCCTACAAGAAAGCTGGGGAGGGACTTTTTAGGCTATCAGGTAGTGACAGGACTAGGGGGAATGGAATAAAGCTGGAAGTGGGGAGATTCAGGCTGGATGTGAGGAAGAAGTTCTTCCCCATGAGAGTGGTGAGACCCTGGAATGGGTTGCCCAGGGAGGTGTTTAAGGCCAGGCTGGATGAGGCTCTGGCCAGCCTGATGTAGCGTGAGGTGTCCCTGCCCATGGCAGGGGGGTTGGAACTGGATGATCCTTGTGGTCCCTTCCAACCCTGATTGATTCTATGATTCTAAGTACAGCAACTACAGCACAAAATTACTCAGGTGCAAACATTATGCAAGCACAACCTCCAGAAGTAGTAATGGCAGTGAAAAGTTAGAAAAAAGAATGTTCAATTCCTCAGCAGCCCCTGTACCACAAGTTGAAAGCCTCAAAAGACTGAGTTAACTCAGGGTACAGCAGTAATTCAAAAACAATTAAACGCAGTGTTACTGTGTATAGTCAACAAGATCACAAGTGATAATACAGTAAACAGTCAGTGGAATCTCCCATTCTTGCAAATTTGGAGCCTTATTTCCCTAATATTCCATTTAAAAAGTGACAACTCTTCAGCACATACAAGCTGCCATCATTCAAGACAGAAGATGCTGTTTAGGTAACAGCTTATTTCAAATGAATCTGTCCAACTGTTTGAGGTAAGGGAAAAATTAAGGAGGAAAAAAAAACCCAAACATTATTTACAGCAGAAATTAATAACTGAGAACATGTTGGGATTTTTTTACATTACTGTTAATTTGTTTTTATTTAATGTGATGATATAGTACAAATACCTGGAAAAAAAGGAGTCTGGAATCCACATCAATGTTTGCCTTGAAGTGCTGAACCTAGGAAATGAAAGTTAAAAGTATAGAATCAGCTGTAAAATTTGAAGGAAGTCTGCTGTATTAAAACATTTTTACTTATCCTACGAAGGTGATATCAAAAGGGTTTAGGAAGTCTAAGAACACTTTAATGCCTGCACAGAGTCAAAAAAAAAGGTTGCACAAATTGTCCTTCAGTATGAAGTAGGACTGTTCAGAGACACCAGGAGTGTCATTCTTTATACGTAACATGCTGTTGCAAGCATCCTACATTTCTGCTTCTTGTACTTCATCAATGTTAAATGCACCAAAAAAAGCAGCCACTAAAATAGAAGTTTATTAACAGTGTGCTACATTCTTAATTAACTGCATATTACCCTTACTAGGACTCAAACTGCTACACCGTGCACTGCAGAAGACTGTAATATGGTTCAGTTATTATTTTACCATAATTTTAATTATTTGTTATTTTGCTATTTGGACCCTCCAAGGTCCACAACAAGAGTTAAAAGAAAATGTTTACTCTGAATCATAATATTATAAAAGAATATAAATTATAGTGCTATGTATAATGCAAGACAGTATTTTACATAATAACTACAAACTCCTCTATACTTCTGGTTTTGATTTAACATGAAGGAAGACAACCGGACTGGCAGCTTGGACTAGAGCTTATACTCTGCATCAGCTCTCTGACTGTTACATAACCTTTTACTAGTACCATGACCAAGAAAACTTTGGGGACCCCTTAATTAATGGGAATCAAAAAAAGAAATGCAGAAGTAAAATTCCATGACAATTTTCCACATAGTACAGGAATACATTACAAAAACATTTTTTAATAAAAGTACTTAATCATCATTTATCTGCTTGCATTTTCAAGTTTTGGAGGAAAAAAAAACATAAATAAAAAGATTACTTTATAAGCCCTACTAGGCAGAAACACAAAGGCTATATGCAACTACCATCCTGCATAAAAGATGGATTGTGTAGCTGCTCACTGCAAGTGTAACAATGACAAATCTGTTCTTAACAGAAAATCTACAGTATCAGCATTCTAAGCACAAATGTGCACAAAGTCTTTTCCAAAACAAAGAGAATCAAAGCACTTTGCTATTTAAATGCAAAGTGACATAAGTGTACTTGCAGTTTTGCTAAGCAATAGAGATCACCTCTCTACTTTAAGAGATGATTCAGCTAACTATATTATGGTATGTGCATAATAGAAAAAAATCAGTTACATGAATTTTATTCAAGATTAATCGAGACACTGCTTGAAACTATGGGGATAGATGCAGCATCACCACTCAGCCCTTCTAGAGGTCTTTACAAGCTGGAGATTTTTATTGTCTGATACTTTAAATGTTTAAAAATAACTTTCAGTTATTTTTGCATTTTGAGGGGAAAAAAATTAAAAAGGAAAGAAAAAACTGCAGAGGACTTTTGGTTTCCCATGAAAGTGTGCATAAACTGAAAGATATGGAAAAAGTACTACAACCACAGCTAACTGGCATTTATTGCAACACTGAATGATAAATGCTAAATTAATTATGAAGCAATAAAGAAGTCTGATGTGACCACGAAGACATTCAGGATGTCTGAATAAATGTTTGATATCTGATGATGCAATGGTACTATCTTCTCTATACACTACAGCCCAACTTCCAACCTGGAGGAATGTTTGCATTTCAGCACATGGCTCACAGTCAACTCTTCTGAGGTGTGAAATTCAAGTTTTGCTGATGTTTTGACCAGTTGGGTTCCACTCTAGCACCTCCTAAGTCAGCTAACGTTGTGGACCAGATGTGCCAGAAGAACAAGCTACACAGTAAGGATGAAAGGAAAAAGATCCTCAACGGATTCCATGTTCATGTCCTCGCAAATTCATTGCTCTGCATAATCAGTGGATTTAGGTAGCATAACGATTTTCTGTCTGTGATTTAGCACTGTGGTATCAGTTTAGTAAGCAATACCTCATACTAACATGTACTTTAGAACTTTTAATACATATACATTCATCTACGCAAACAACCAGACAAGAGTGTTGCTTCCCAGGATGCTGAAAGAAGCCTAGCTAGCAACATTGACATGTATAAGCCTACCTGCAGTACCATGCAGGTAACATTCAGCGGTCAGACAGACGTCATATGCTGAAAATTAGGCAAACTCAAAGCAATATCCTCAATTACTCTTAAGCAGGTGGCAATCTACAGCTATTTTAAAGAAAATATATGCAATTGCAAATAGGCACACTAAAGTGTCAGTTCTAAAACAAATGTTTTCATTATCTATTACACTTGTTATCTTATAACCGGAGAGAGATAAAAGGTGAAGAAAAGCCCTTAAATTTGTTACAGTAATTTCTGTGACTGATAACTTGTAAATGGTCTGTGCTCCCAGCAAAGGAATCCACAAAAGCTGAGACCATGAACTGCTGTATCAACACAACAAAGCAGCTCCGGCAGTGCCAGGGAGAAGAACCTAGTGTCAGAACACAAACTTTAGGACTCTACTAGGTGCCCCAAAGTGTAACTGCTGCCAGAGACAGAGGAGAGTGATGATCTACCCTTCTCATGCAACTCTACCAAAACACCTAAGAGTTTAAGGTTTCTAGTAAGGGTAACAGAAACTAATGAAGAGAAGCAAATGTGCATAGTATCCTGTGCTCCCCCTCTTGCTGTCCAGATCATCCACTCTTTGCAAGCTGAAAAACCTAGCTCAGACATATTTTTCAAAGAAGGCAGGCACTCCAAGGGAAACTGAGCTTGCAAAAGGCTAAACTCTCTTACACAGAAGACTAGACCTATTGCACATTGTCTCCCCATTAAAAGGGAAATGTCCCTGTACACATTTCCTACCCCTTAATCCAAATGATACCTGCTAAAATCTAGACCTTTGACTAGCAATGAAATATAGGCAGTTGTTAGCTGGCTGTATTCTTTATACTTCTCTGTGTTGGTAAGTCCTCTGAGAATGTGTATTTCTTTCCTGATTCATACCCTGTACACAATTTTCTATTCTCTGTGGAAGTGTTTAATAAGTCAGATGTATTTAAAATTATAAGATCGAAGAATCTTTGTCATTTCACTTGTAACAAAAACCTAAAAGATTGACTGGCCTGTAATTTCAGAGAGTTCACTGAAGAAACTTACTTAGTGCAACATGAAATTTGGTCCAAACTAAAAATCAGTTATCCCAAAAGCATCATTAAAGGCAAGTTTTGCCTATGGAAGTTACAAGCAATTCCTCTGTGCTGAACCAGGTTCTTAATGTCTTACTTTAACAAAGGAATTCTGCATCAATTTTTATGGCACCCTCTTTTAAGAAAGACTGCAGCACACACTTTAGTTGTAAGAGTCCACCTTCTGAGTAATGCAAGAAAACTCTTAAAATATTAATAGTAGCTCCTACTACTTACAGCTAGTGTCACATTGTGCGCAGACTCAGGAAGACACACTACTTCACTAATTACTAGCTACGGGATTCTCAACGATTTCACGCCTGAGCATTTTGACAGGAACATTTGCTCTATTTATCACACAGATTCGGATCACAGCTGTCCCACAATTCTCTGTCTCAGCCTGCCAAAATGTCCACACATGCCGTCTTCCACACTTCCACTGTACATTCAAATACATTTCTTTATTCTGGTTGATACTAGCTCTATTATATCCTTTTAATACTTTAGTTTCTGAGGCTGCTGATCATTAGAAGCCTACAGATGCGATGGCAAAGCAAAGCTTTCTGTCTCCTGCTCCTGAAAAAGCAGCATACTCGGAGAGTCCGTAAGACAACATTATATGAGTATGTGTTGAGAAATTCCAGACGCTGCAGGCAGGCTCCAGGCTGGGCTGTCAACACTTCCCGTATCTGCCTCCGAGTACCCCTGGCTCAGCTCCCCTACAACGTACTTGGGTGAATCTTTATTCAGGCCCCCTCACAGGCAGCACCAGAAAACGTAGCCCCAGTGCACAGGTCCCAGGGGAGTCGGCACCGCGATGAAGTGGCTCCAGAGCCACCCTACCGCCCTGCACAGCCAGGCAGCGCTTCCCTTCGGGTAGACCCCCGGCAGCGGCCGGCCGAAAGCAGCGCGGCTCCCTTCCTCCCGCCCTCTGGGACTCGCTGGCCGCCACCCGCCGCCTCGCAGGACCACAGCGGCCCGCCAGCACGGCCTGGGCCCGTGCCCTGCCCCCGTCCGTCCGTCCGTCCGTCCGCCCGCCACCCCCGCGGCGGCCCCTGCACCCTCGCTCACCTGGTGCCGCCCACGTTGAGCTGGATGATCTCCCCGCTTCCTGCGCCAGCAAAGCCTCCGCCGTTCCCCGCCATCTTCCCCGCCGCCTGCTCCAGCCGGCGCCCGCCGCCGCCTCCCGCCACCGCCGCCGGAACCTCGCGGTCGAGGGAAGCCGCGGCGGGGCAAGGGGAAGGCGGCGGGGAAGGAGAAGGCGGGAGATCGGCCAACAGGCCCGCAGTCCTCCGCGGCCGCCGGCGGGCAGGGAAAGATCAGCGTTCGGACAGGCTACGGCCCCGCGGACTCCCCACCGCTCAGGCCCGGCCAGGCCGCGCCGCCTGCCCGGTCCGAGCGGAAAATGCCATGGCAACGCGACAGCACCTGGAGGAGGGGGGCCGGCACGGGCCAAAACGCCTGAAACCGTTCGCGGAACGGGGATGGCTGCAAAGAGGCGGAGATCCCGCCGCAGTGGTAGCGGTGGCTGCGGGGCGCGGGGGAGTAGGTCAACGCCCCTCGGGGACAGGGACGCTCCCTGAAAGGTCGGGTGCGTTTCTGTTGCTCCTGACGGGGGACTCCTGTCTGCGAGTCGGCGGGGCGGGGCTGGGCCGAGCAGGTGAGCGGGGCGGGGCGGGGCGGGGCCGCCGCGGTGCGCCGTGTCACCGCCGCTGATGCCGGCCTAGCCTACTCCGGCCCGGCCTGTGCGTCGAGGCCGTTGGCCAAGCCCGCCCGCCCCGGTTGCGGCGTCACGCCTGAAGGAGACGGAGCCAAGGCGGAGGAATTCTTGTTTGTTTTAAAAGGAAGGGGAGAGCCGCCTGTTCTGCCATCAGGCACCAGAGACCCCAGCGTAAAAGAAGCCACTGCTAGCAAGTGTGTCACCCACCCCCGCCCCTGTGCCACCCCCCGCCCGCACGGACCTCGGGCTGGGAAGTTCACGCCGCCGGTAAATAATAATGCCCTGCAAGCGAGACAGGGAAACAGCAAAGTCCTTGAAAATTCAACGAAAAGGCAGTGGCAGGACCGTGGAACTCCAGGCCAAGGTTGCCGCCCACCCTTGTCAATCACATTCTGCCCCCGTGAAAGGGAAGGAAATAGTAGACATGACAAATCTGAGCCCGCAGTGCGATTTGAGGAAGAAATCTATCACAGCTAGTGAAGGAAAAGTGAGGAGGAAATAAATGACAGTGCGGTTAAGACAGGAAGCAATAAAATTGTGGTTTAAAGATGTGAGGGTAGGCTTTATGATTCGTTCCTACACTCGAACAAAGAGAAGAATAAGCAAATATGAGCCAAGTATTGCAATTTAAATGAAATTTGCCTAGAGATTGAAAACCTACTGTGAGGATCCATGCCCTATTTAAACCTATTGGGTTTTTTGCAAGGACACTTGGGTAGAGTAAGCGTGCTCAAAAGTCATATTTTGAAAATGCTGTGAGAATTATGTGACTAGCCTAGGAATAAACTTAATTTACCTGGCCATTTCCTCACTTGCATGCCTTGGAAATTCAAGTTTTATTCCTTTAGTCATATTGCAGAGCCCAGCTGATCAAAGCTATGAAGATGCCTTTGCCAGTGTAGTATTTTGGAGAAATTACTTTGGTATTACAAGGTTCTATCATTGTCACAGAGAAACACACAGCCATGTTCAGCCTGGAGAAGAAAAGTCTGTGGAGACCTTAGAGAAAGCTTCCAGTATTTGATGGGGGCTTCCAGAATTTTACAAAGGTGTCTTGTGGCAGGATGAGGAGTAAGGGCTTCAAACTGGAAGAAGATAGATTTAGTTTAAACGTTAGGAAGAAATTCTTTCCCATGATGGTGGTGATGCACTAGAACAGGTTGCCGGAGAAATTGTGGAGGCTCTAAGCCTGGAAGTGTTTAAAACCAGGTTTGGTGGGGCCTTTAGCAACCTGGTCTAGCAGGAGTTGTCCCTGCCTATGGCAGGGAGTTGGAAATAGATGATCTTTAAGGTGCCTTAGAATCCAAATCAGCCTGTCATGTTAGGCTTCTTGGAATAACTGCCTAACTACCACAGTGTATGAAGCTTGGGGAGTGTGCCTACAAATATTTCAGTAATGTGTTCTGAATATGTCAGTACAGATGCTTCTGTGGTGTGTTTCGCCCTACAGCCTAAGGGAAAGGGGAAATTAAATAGCAGCCAAATGTGTCACAAAGCCCTAGACCTTCATGCTTTCTGTATGCCTTGTAGTCTGGCTGTAGTTTGAGTTTCTTGAGTTTAAGCAGAGCCCACTTTCATATTTCTGATGAATTGTCTTCTTCCCTGGAGCATAAAGATGTTCAAATGTGCTATTAGGCAGAGAAGAAAATTGAACTTCCTTTCTTATGTCCTAGGGGAGTCTAACTGCTGAAATATTGGGTAAGAGAGTGTGAAGGGGTATTTATTTTCCTGTATTTGGAAGGAAGACTCCCTAGTTCAACCCATCAGCTTTTAAAAGAAAAACTTAAAGAGGGTTTGAGGCTGTGGATAGTGCTTGGAAACCATACCGTTCAACTTACTCATGTCAAAAGACTGCACAGAAGACTTGCACAGTGTTTTCTATGGGCCATTTTGAGCGGTTGCTCATTCAGGCAGCTGACTGAAAGATCACTTTTCTGCATGCCTAATTTAAGCATGTTTTATAAGGATTTTAATAGCTTAGGCAGTCAAGAACTATAAATTGCACTGTGACTGGCCACCTGTCTTAAAGCAATGGCAGTATAAGCATTGCCCATATAAATATTTCCATGGCCCAACTTACTTAGAGCAGTTTTGAAAAATATATCTTAGGCTCCTAAATCATGTTTCCCTCACAGTGCCTGAATAGCATTAAATTTAAGATTCACATTTTCTTAAAGAAAACATAAACAGCATTGGCATTTGTAATCTGATTTGCAAAATTCAATCCAGGAAGAAGTAATGCAAGCAAATCAGCTGTGCATTGATTCATTCTCTGACAGCTGCAATCCTTAAATACTTCCACTAGGTGCCTCTGTTGTTTTTAAAGTAAACTTCCAAAAGGTAATTTCAGTTTGGCCTAACCATTCTCGACTATTTGTCTTGATATTTCAATTAAAATATAATATTTGCAGTTGTGTAAAAAAAAAAACCCAAGCTCCTTTCAAAGCACACATCAACACTATACAATACTAATATGCAAAGCAACTTTATATTTCTCATTTCTAGAATATTTTTATTAATTCATTTTAAAAAAATTTCCAAAAAGAGTCACATGTGGCACTATGCAAAAAGTAGACATAGGAATTAAAGACATGTGCTTCTGAGCAATGACAGTTTAGAAAACAACACCCATGCAATGAATTTTTTGCTATGTGGTGGTGTACATTGGAATTTAGAATTTGATCTCTTCAATTGCAGTAATGTAAGAGTACAAGGAAGGGTTTCTTACCCACTTTTTTGCACTTGGGTACAAGTATAGTTTTCTTGCTTTCTGCATACTGTTTGCTGGACTCAGAAGACAAATTCTGCTGTATAAATTGTATTCAGACACCTCCCAATAGCATGGTTACCCTTAAGCTACTTAAAATACAAGCCTAGAGAAGAATTGCTGCTCTTTGTCATGTTTGCCAGGTACACGTTTTGCTAAGTTGTTACCTGAGAAACATATTGGCTCACCAAGTGGTCAAAGGAAGTTAGGAAATTCTTTCTTTCAAATTTCTTTCAAAAGGAAGTTAGGAAATTCTTTCTTTCAAATTTCTTTCAAAAGGAAGTTAATAAATTCTTTTTCTGTCTCCTCAGCAGATCTGTATAGCTGGAGAATTTGCACCAACCTGGACAGGTTCCTTTCTGACCACTTACACCAATGCTAAATGCAGTGTAGCATTTTGTGTAACAATGGCTGAGATACAGTTTTAGCTGTTTATATAAAGCCTAAGTCAGACTTTTTTCTTCCTTTTTTATTTTTCTTCTTTTTTTTTTTTTTCCCCTTCTTTTTCATAGTGTCTGGTTTGGAAAACCAATTAAATGTTTTGGATATAAATAACCATTTCATTTTGGTGATGATATAATGTATTGTAATACTATTGTCTAGGATTCTATTTCAAAATAAATTCACGTTGCATATTTGAGAGGAACCCATCAACAATTTAAAGTCCCCATCTGTGGGTTTTTTTTTTTAAACAATTTTCCCATAAAACATGAGAACTTTATGACAGGAATTTAGTTTCTATATCTTCCTGTAACCTATGATCTTGTTTGCTGTTTTATACAATAATGCCAAATTAGAAATTTTCTACCATCTGCTTTAAAGGGTGGAGTCTTGGAGTGTCACCAATATAGTCACTCTGGGAAATGGTACTGTGAGTCACTGGAAACAATAGTTAGTGTATGCTCAGTTTTTCCCCAGCTTTGCTTACAATTACTTAGCCTGAAGAGTCTAAGGTTTGAAGGTATCCACTTAACAGCTGAAGTTCGATAAAGAGTACCAGAATAACTTTAAATAGGCCACAGGGGAGAAGAGAGGAAGCTCATGGGACTAGGTGGAGTATGTGTTTCTTCATTTCTGAACATATGGTTGATGCTTGCAAATTCGGAAACAACCCTTTTTTTCAGCTCCAGATGCAATGCTGCACAGTGTGTGGCTACCAAAGATGTTTGTTCCCTTTGCCCAGAGCGGCTCCACCCCACAGCTAAATAAAAGAGATATTGGAAGAAATGTCTGTAAAGGCAAATTTTCCCTCTGTTAAAACAGAATGAAAGGATGGAGTTTATAGATCAGGTCAGAAGCAGCTTAGAAGGGAAACAAAAATTCTGCAATATCTTGTAAAGAAGTATGTACATATGTCTGCTGAATCCCTGGAAAAGTCTTAAAATCTTCATTTTCAGAAAACAAGTCTTAAAATCCTTGTTTTCAAGAAGTCTGGGGAAGAATACTATTATGCTCCAGGGTTGCATTTTTTCTCAGTAACTGCTGTGGGATGTCCACTAATCCTGCTACAGAGCACTACTGAGTTCTGCTTCCCAGAGGGCTGCCAGGACCACATGCTACTCAACAGCTTTTCTTTCAGAATTTCTGTAGTTGATTTTTCTTCCCCCAAAAATAAAATTTAAAAAAAAGGAAAAATAAAATAAAATATTCCAAATCTACCAAGTCTCAGAAAAATTCCTTCTCTTCCCAATATTCCAGACAGATTTAATATGAACAAGTGTTAAATTAATTACAACTTAATAATTTTCAGCATATCCTCGCAGAGCTTAGTGAGACAAGAGACAGCTCAGGTGCAGTAGATTTGTGTGGTTTTTTACTAGCACACGCTGTGTCCACAGCGTGGAGCTGTTTGCTAGTGCATGTCTGTTGTGAAAGCTAAGGCTTTTCTTGCATTCAGGACGGTGCTTCAGGCTCCTCTTTGATTTGAAAACCCCTTGAGGTTGTGTGCAATATATGCATTTCTGTTCATCATTTAAGTCATTCAGCTGAAGCTCACTGCATTTCTGTATTGAGACAGATTCTGTTTATAAACTGGATGTTCCATAAGACTGCAATCTAAAACAAAAAGGGTTAGATTTCAGTAAGTTAGCACAGTTTAATTTATGCTGGACTGCTGTATAAGTAGGCACCACTGTACAGCAGGCCAAATGTCCAATAAATAGCTGAATGTGCTGTCAGAACAGAGGCACAGGTTGTAACATAGGCATTTATCTGAAACATTCATTCATATATTTTATTTGTTTGTCAAGGACTGTTCATCAATGTGGTTTGTTTATAAGAGTTGTAGGGAAGACAAGAACATATATGTTAGAAATTACTTACATATAAGAACAAGAGAAATTCTGTCAGTAATCTGTGGGGAAAAAATATTTATATATATATATATATATATACTCAGCTCCCTTTATGCTCCTTTTGACATTTTCCAGCCCACCCATGTTGTTTACTGCTTGTTTTATGGTTCATTTCAATTACAATCATTTAAGGGTTAGAGCTTTATATTCTGTATGTGAAGTCAATACAGCAACACCAAAGAGACGTTTGCCTTCTGTGACTAGGACAACTGTTATTTGGTCTGACCCTCAGTCTAGTACCAGCCAGATAACCTCATGTAACAATTTCTCCCTCATTTTGACCCTTACTACTTGTTTGTAGTACTAGACTTGGATGTCTTGCTGAAAGGCTGAAAAACAACCAGTGGCAAAGTATCTAATCCATGGCATAAGGAGGTGACTTGTCTAGCATGTAGTGACCAAATCCTGGGTAAAGGTTGATGCCATGTCTGCCATGAAATCTTATTTACATTCGATTTACAGCCACCAACTTGCCTTTTAATGGTGAAATGTTGAATTGCCTTCTTCAGGTAGGTATTTGTGGACTGGTCTGAACTACTCTTTAAAAACTTAAGTCTTATACCATAGAACAGCACAAGGGGGCATGCTTTTTCAAAATATTTTCCTACAGGTTTGGTTTCAGTTCCAGCTTTAGTAGCAGGAGAGCTGTGACTCCAATACACATCTCTCAAATGAGCCCTGAAAACTGTAATAAAGCTGACAAAGAACCAAAGTTCCTTTCATCTTATTTTTTCTAAATACTTAATCAAATGGAAGGGACCTCAAGAGACTGTCAGGTCCAACCCCCCTGCCAGAGCAGGATCACTTAGGGTAGTCTGCACAGGAACACATCCAGGTGGGTTTGGAAAGTCTCCGGAGAAGGAAACTCCACAACCCCTCTGGGCAGCCTGTTCCAGTACTCTGTCACACTCACTGTAAAGAAGTTTCTCCTCATGTTGAGGTGAAATCTTCTATGTTCAAGTTTGAACCCATTGTTCCTTGTCTTATCACTGTGAACCACCCAAAAGAGCCTGACCCCCTCCACTCGATATTTATAGACGTTGATCAGATCCCCTCTCAGTCTTCTCCAGACTAAACAGCCCCAGGGATCTCAAGTCTCTCTTCATAGGGGAGATGCTCAAGTTCCCTAATCATCCTCGTGGCTCTCCTTTGAATTCTCTCCAGCAGGTCTCTGTCTCTCTTGAACTGGGGAGCCCAAAACTGGACACAGTATTCCAGGTGTGGTCTCACCAGGGCAGAGTAGAGAGGTAGAAGAACTTCCCTAGACCTGCTGGACACACCTTTCTTGATGCATCCCAGGATCCCATTGGTTCTCTTGGCCACAAGAGCACATTGTTGTTCCATGGAGAACTTGCAGTCCACCATCACTCCAAGCTCTTTCTCTGTGGATCTGCTTCCCAGCAGGGTAGCCTCTAACCTGTACTGGTGTTTATGAAGTTTTTTATGATACTGCCAGCCTTCAGGCATTTAGGCTGAAATTTCCCAGGTTGTGTTTCTTCTGTAGGCTTTCTTTGGAAACTGAAAACACTGTTCTGAATATCCAAAATTAGACATTGTTGGTTTTACTTGAAATGTTTAAGCAGAACTTCAAATTTGGCAAGACAATAGATCATCTCCTTCTTGGAATTATGCAGTCTTTGTCAACAGTCTTATGAATAGTCACTGAAATTTCATCAGGTTATTAGTCTCTGAAAACCTCAGTCCCAGCTGTTCAAAAGCAATCTAGAATTGTAAAGGGTAGTCTGTGAAACATCTCTTAGAATGATTTTCAAATGTATAAACATCTATAGTGTGTTACTACTGATTTTTAAAATTTATTTTAAATAAATCTCTGCTTATGATGTGGGTACCTCTTTTCCCCTCCTGAAACAAAGCATAATTAAGAGTCTTCCAGGAAGGCAACTGTGAAGCAGTGGATAGGCTGGTACATGTAGGGAGAGAGAGCCTTGATCCCCAGCTGCTGTGCAGTGCAGCTGCTTCTTCCATAGTGGTTTGGTTGGTCCATAAGAAGCAGAAAGATCCAGAGCCACTCTTGACAATTCTGCCTTTGCCTTATTTGTTCTCACTGTTCTCATCCTCACTGATGATTTCCAGTGGTGGGGGGTTTGTTTCTTTTGTGATGTCATTTGCTTTATCTATCAAATCTTGTAATGCACATCAGAACCTTCTTGTTTTGACAAAGTTTGCTGGCAGTGCATCAAACAACATGAAAATTTCTAAATACAAGATCCAGTTCTAACAGTATGTAAAGTAAAAAAGGCAACACTGCATTATTTTCACACCTTGCTGAAACCCTTTCTTCTTACCACAGAAGTAATTAATGTTGCATCATCTTTCTTTTCATATTACAGTCACAGTGCTTGACTCAGGAAAGGCAATTTTCTGTTTTCTGTATGAGTCACACACACACATGAAATCTTATTCATGAAAAAATATTCTCATTTTGAATAAAATTTCTCAAATCTCTTGAGAGGTCAGAAATTAATAATAATGAAAGCATTTATCAGTCATTGAAATAGACTAATTACAATGAAGGTTGCCAATACTTATTTTTTCCTTCCATATTTCTGGAAACAAAAAATCTGGCTCTCAAAATTCCGTAAAGATTGAAAAAAAAAATCTATGTATTGGTATATTTCAACTTTACACAGCAGAACTAAGATTTCTGCTCACAAATCTATTAAAACGTTATCATATCTAATATTACTAGAGGGACAAAAAAATGCTAAGTGTGGAAGTCTCCAGTCATGGCCCAGACAGAAACCATTAATGTCATTTCACATTTACATCAATTAGTGTTCAATCCTTACCTTGCATACTGCTTTTCATCTTCTCATCAGGTATTGAAATAGAAATGTGAAAGATTTCCTTGGGGGTATCAATTGGGGAGGGAGTGAGAGTAATTTAAAGGAGATGTTTGAGGGAATGAAATGTGAGAGAACAGTGAAAGTCACATTTTTGAGATAGCACAGCACTTAGTATTGAAGGGTCCTTGGTTTAAGTTGGTATTTCAAAGAAAAAAAAATGAGTAAGGGGATCTCTCAAATTTTGGTGATAGTAATAAGAATACCAAAAAAAAAAAAAAGCAGGTAGACAAAAAGATGACTGCTCTCATTGGCCATGACCAAAGTAAACAGAATAAAGTACATCTGAAAAATAATGAATGATTAAGGACAGAAAAAAAGTATTTTATTTTTTACTTGGTGTATTGTGTTTTTAAGCAGGATTAGCCATGTGTGTGCATATGAAAGTACCCACAGTTACACTACATGTTTATTAGAAACCAGATGCCACCTCATGGTGCTAAGTAACACATCATTGTGGTGTTTAATAATTTTCTGCTGCAAGATTTCTGAATTATTCTATGATAGTTTTAACGTCGGATATTAGAGAAGGAAGTAATTGAACTTGCTTTAAAGGGGCTGACTTTCAAAGGATGAGTACCTTGCTGTTTCAGAAGTTGTCTTGAAAATATCTCCATCTGAAAATCCATGTATTAAGGCATGCAAATTAAATAGTTATTTTTCAAAAATCATAGCTGTAAAGTCCAATATCCTTTAGCAGTCCCTTGAGTCAGAGTTGATCAAAATCTAGCTATGGATTTTTTGCACCCATGTTGGCAGAGAAATGCTATATAATTACAGATTACACAGCTGATTGATGTTGACTTCATGAGTCAACCAAAAGGATAATGAACCATTTCTTTAATAAAAAGTATTTAATGAGTGATATTTCTACTTATTCCTTCCTCATTTTAAACAAGTACTTTAGCTTTATATCTCTATTTTTCTACATTTCCAGAAAAATGCTTCACATATTAGACCATACATACCAATTTATCAATCATTGCCTTTTCTGATTTTCCTTAATTATTAGCTAAATAATGTAAGATGTACAAAGCCAGTCAACATCAGGTCAGATAGAATGCCAGTAGCAGCTTACAGGCAGTGAAAAAAACAGCAATGCAGTTTCACTCCAGGGTTCTTAACAGAAATGTGTTGCAATTTAGTAGTCTATTGCCATTTAAAAGGAATTCTCACCAAACACAGAAAATACTTAAGTTTAAAATACTGTAATGTAATACTATATACACAAGTAATATGTAAACTATAGGCTTATCTAGTATTTTCTGAATTTAGTTTTGTCTACCTCTTTCTATCAGAATTTATAGGATTATAAAACAGAAAGGCTCCTGCTTGAAACAGCAGGGGATGATATTTCTGGTTTCTAAATCTTCAAATAAGCAGTTAAATAAGCAGTTTATTAATATATTAGAGTCTTTCTATAATCTCAGAAACATTATATCCTATTTTAAAGTTTGTTACATTTCTTCAGTCTTGCATCTCTGTGTTTCTGCATTTCTCCCTTTTTACCCTTTTTACCCTCTACCTTGTAGCCATTCAGTAATGATACGCTTCTCAGAAGGCAATCAGCAACCAGCTTCAAACCCTTTTCTAGTACTTACCACACATGAATGATCAAATTATTGTTTCTAGTGGCCACCACGTTGTGGTTCCAGAGAAAGAATCCAAATAATGAAGTATCCCTTCTTCTTCTATTCAGGATCACAGAATCAATATGAAAGTCTAAACTGAATTGGCACTGTTCTATCTTATCTGGATTTAATGCCATGATTATATAAGGTTTGCACAGATGCATTAATGAATTTCTGGCCTTCCTAAAGACCACATCTCCTAGCAGTACATCCTCTTGATGATAACGGTCATTGTCAGGTGCTTCCTTGTATCTGGGTAACTGACATAGTGACTGTGATTGTACAACTATCAAGTGTCTTCCTAACTATTGTCACTTTCTGGATGTCTTATCCATGGAAGCACAACTGTATTTTATCCTATGTAAAGTAAATGTGCCTGGTTGTATTCCTCATGTCTGATTCCTGTGAATCTTTTAATTTTAATTTAATTTTTTCTTTTAATTACATAATTTAGAGGATTTTTTTTCCCTTCTTCAGTCAAGTTCAAGGAAATGCATACCAATATACTTGCTGTGTAAGGGGATTAAAACTGGTGAAGGGTCTAGAGAACAAGTCTTATGAGGAGCAGCTGAGGGAACTAGAATTGTTTAGAGAAGAGAAGGCATGGAGGAGACCTCATTGCTCTCTGCAACTATGTGAAAGGAGGTTGTAGTGTGGTGCGGTTCGGTCTCTTCCCTCTAATATCAGGTGGTGGAATTAGAGGAAATGGTCTGAAATTGTGCAAGGGGAGGTTTAGATTGAATATTAGGAAAAAATTCTTTATTGGAAGAGTGATGAGGCATTGGAATAGGTTGCCCAGGGAGGTGGTGGAGTCACCATCCCTGGAGATGTTCAAGAAACGTGTTGACATGGCACTTTGGGACATGGTTTAATGGCCATGGTGGTCTTAGGTTGACACTTGGACTTGATCCGAGTGTTCTTTTCCGACTGTAACAATTCTATGACTCTGTAAATGAGGTTACAGCTATCATTAAGGCAGAACAGCACAAAAAAAGCTGATAGGCACTAATGTAATTTTTCAATTATCCACTTCTATTGCAGACATAAGAAATATGGCAGTAGAACTACCACAGACAAATCACAGCAACTATAGAATACATACAGTTTTAGTTGTGCTGCTTGCATTGTACCTCTAAATGTAGTGGAGAAGAAACAGAGCGTGAGCATGGAGGGAGATGTTTGTAGCCATTTCTGTCATGCTGTGCAGCTCACATTGATGATGGTGGCTGCCACCCTCCTCAGCCTCTGGTGCACTGCTGGGCCCAGGCCTAAGCTCACATCTGTCAGCAGTGCTGTGTGCTGGGGCAGAGCAGGTCGTGTATGCAGGAAGGACATGCACCTGATGGAGCGGGTCCAGAGGAGGGCCACAAAAATGGTCAGGGGGTTGGAGCAGCTCTGCTACAAGGACAGGCTGAGGGCGCTGGGGGTGTTCAGCCTGGAGAGGAGGAGGCTCTGGGGAAGCCGAAAAGTGCCCTTCCAGTACCTGAAAGGGGCCTACAAGAAGGGTGGGGAGAGGCTGTTTACAAAGGCCCATGGTGATAGGATGAGGGGCAATGGCTTCAAACTAGAGAAAAACAGATTTAGATTGGAGGTTGGGAACGAGTTCTTTACCATAAGGGTAGTGGAACACTGGAACAGGTTGCCTGGGGAGGCAGTCAGAGCTCTGTCCCTGGAGATACTCAAAGTGAGGCTCGACAGTGCTCTGGGCAGCCTGATCTAGCTGAGGATGCCCCTGCTTGCTGCAGAGAAGGTTGGACTAGATGACCTTGGGTGTTCCCTTCTAACCCACATCATTCTATGATTCTATGTGCTATCACTGTGTGGTCATTAGTGTGCCATGGCATGGCGTTGTGGAGTAACAACTGCAAAAACTGCTCTGACTGGCTCTCCTGTTCCAAGAGAAAGGAAAAATAATTTAACATCAAATTTTCCTATTACATGCTGCCTACAGAACATCATCTGAGTGATGGAGAAACTCTTAGATGACCTCTTGACATTGTGGTTTCCTGTCCTTGCTGAACTGAAGCCATATAATTCTCAGCACTGTGTGTGATAAGTGCATAAAGATTATCACTAGCACATTCAGGTCAATGACTTTCTTCATAATATGTATAATAAAATTTTATTATGGCAGTTGTGTTATAATAAAAGTCTGAATTTGGTGGTCATTTAAAGCATTATTTTAATTTCATTAACAACAATTTGTGATGACGAATCAACTTATAGAAAATCCATAGCTATTTCTTATTGTGCTCAAGCCTCATAAGAAACTTAAAGTTTGAATTAGTTTTAAAAAACACAATATATTAAAAGCTTTAAAGAATTAGTAACATGAGAAAATTAAAAAAAAACACTTATTTTTTTATATTATTGAAGATCCTGCTAAAAAGTAAATACTTCCTAACAATATTGAAACACTGTAAACTAAAGTTACTTGCACTGAATTCTGTGAGTTTTTGATAATGCAAATAATTTTTTGCTGCTTAAGAGCGTATTCTTTGAGAAATAAAAATAATATAGACATAAATGCAGAAATTGTTATCACCTTATACCAGTCAAAAGATAAATTCATTTCTAATAGACTGTAACATGAAAATAGGCAGCATTTATGATCCATCTGAATTGATACGGGGAGAGTGATAAAATATTCAACTGAAAGCTAGGTGCCACTGTGGTGAGATTTTTTTTTAAGTTCCTAGAAAAATCAGATCTAATGGAAAGAAAAGGCTCTCTGAGTGCACTGTTTGAAAGTCTGGAAAACAAAAGAATTTGAAACAAGACAGTGATAAAAGAGAATAGGGGAAGTTGAGTGCACTTCAATCTGCTTAGTTATTAAAACTAGCCAAAGGCTGAATGACAGCTTTGCTTAAATTCTGTCCTTATTTTCAGAAGCTTTGGATATTGGGCTATAGCATTAACTGCATCCTTTTAAATGCAATTCACTCTTAATAATAAATTATTAATGTTATTTTCCCCTTCTTTTAAAAAAGAAGAAAATATCCTCATTCAGTCATTGTACAAGACTGTAAACAAAAATATTGCTTGTTTCGTTTCCAAAAGAACCAGATACATTCTAGATAAATTGGGGGTTAGATCTGCTTTTCAGACATTTATTGGATTTATTATTATCTTTTAGAATAAAACTAGCAAATCATAAAGCTATTTTCCAAAGTTTGAAAAGGGTTATTTTGCTACTGTTTATTTGCCATGTCATATCGTTTTTCCTTAAAAAAAAAAACAAACAAACAAAAATTAAAACTGGTTGAGAATTGTTACTTTAATATCCTGAGAACATGGAAAGGCCTTCTCTGCAGGAACACCTTAAGAAGAAAGGATAACTTCTTATTATTTCCAGACTACATATGGATAAATATTATCAAACGTTTAACAATGCTCCTTAGATACGTATTCATTTATATGACCCTTAATGAGTCATATAAACATACTGCAGCCATATCGTGGAGTTATGTATCAAAATAGAAAAAAAACCCCAAAGCTAAACCCCAAACACTGCTAACAACACAGTAAGAGTAAAATTCAGTTTCCTGATGGTGAGGAAGAACTTAATATGTAATCTCAAGTGCTCTTCTGAGGTATGTGTAATCCTAAAGAGAAGATAATACTTGTTTGTCTCTGATGCCCTTCAATCAAGACCCTTCAAACACAAATCCACAGAAATGTTGATTTACAGCTAACATTGAGCACTTTTGTTTTACAGAAAAACATTTCTCAAATCAAACAGAAGGTGAGGCCCTTCCCTGATCACAATGTAGAGTAAATTAAAAAGCATTTTAAAACAAACTATACTGTACCATACCTGATCTGAAGTTTAGAGCAAACTCTAAAACCAGACAACTCTAATTCACTCATATTTCCTCCCTTTCTTCCTTTTGTAGTAAAAATTAGCCATGATTCTGTATAAAGTATTAGGGAAATCTCAGAGAAACCTCCCTTTTTGAGCCGACATGTAACAAAATGCTTCTCCCTGCAGAGGTGTAGAAACACAAGTCTCTTGTTTGTTTATTCTCCACTGAAGAAAAAATATTTGGTTTGACTTCCAAATCTCTTCTTGCTACAGACTGTACTCTTATATTAGGAACAATCAGTATTTGAGGCCATCAGTGACAATTTGAAGGAGGAGCAAGAAGTTTAAGGAATTCCCTGAAAAAATAAGAGTTTGCATTCCATTCCACAGAATTGTCTTAGAATATCAATAACATGGGAATATCCAAAGATATATCTCCCCAGAAAGTGTTCTTTAAAAGCAAAAATATAAAAATTATATTTCTTTTAAAAAAATTACAAAAGTTGTAGGATTCTGCTGCCTAGGCCCAGGTTAAGCTATCTATTCACAGGGAAAACTTGCCTTAGTATTATCTGCCCAGTACTGACTGTGTTCTACCCATCAAAGGTCCAGAAAACACCACTATAAACCAGGCAAGGGGTTGATCATGGTATTTGGTTTTTGCTGTTAGGACAGCCCTTCAAGCTCAATGCAAATACAAAGCAGAATGTGATATAGAATGTACTGCACACAAATACAGTACCAGCATGGTTCAATAGATAATCAGATTTAAAGCAGGGTTTTTTTTCCCCCTAAGTGTCAATTACCACCCCCTGCTTCTTCAAGTGAACTAAATCCCTAAACATTGCATTTCGTGCAACTTAAGATCATAGAACCATAGAACCATTAAGGTTGGGAAAGACCTTTAAGATCACTGAGTCAAACTATAACCCAGCTACCACGACCACTAAATTATATTTTGAAGCACCACATCTACTTTCGCCACTTCCCTGGGCAGCCTGTTCCAAAATCTCACCAGTGTCTAGTAAAGAAAACTTTCCTAATATCCAAGCTAAGCCTCCCCTGACACAACTTAAACTCATTTCCTCTCATACTGTTGCTAGTTACTTGGGAGAAGACACCAACATTGGTTTCAATACAACCTCCTTTCAGGTAGTCAGAGAGAGCAATAACACCTCCCCTTAGCCTTCTCTTCAGACTAAACAACCTCAGTTCCCTCAGCTACTCTTCATATGATAAAATATCTGAAACCTTTACCTCTGAGTCACCTGAATATTACTATTCTTGAAAGTGATGCTGAATACATACTACCAAAAGTGACCCACTGGATGTTAAAACATTGGAGTGGCAGACTTTTCTACTTGTCCCAACAACTGATACAGTTTTCAGAAATATCCTGCTTTTTGATTCAGTTAAAAGCATGGCTCTTTCCTTCCATTCTTGACTTTTGGAAGTATTACTGCCTATGCTCCATAACATTGATCCTAAGCAAGTTGAAGAGCAATAGCACATAAAACATTAATAAAAACAATAATGAAGCTTCATGCCAACGTATATTTGGCTGTGGGATAACTTCAAGAGAAATAGAGGGACATATTCTAAAGTAATGTAAAGGAAAGTGTAACCTATAACGATTTTACATATCAAAGCTGTATTTGGATTTACTAACCAAAGATCCGGAGGCAGAATTTAATTTTGATATATAATGCAGTTCTCCTTATATTTGATTTTCATTGTTACAGTTGTCTGTCACATAAAACATTAGTTGGGCATCAGTCACAGGATCACAGGATCACAGGATCACAGGATGTTAGGGGTTAGAAGAGACCTCCGGAGATCATCTAGTCCAGCACCCCTACCAGAGCAGGACTATAGAATCTAGCACAGGTTGCACAGGGATGCATCCAGTTCGGTCTTGAAAGTCTCCAGAGAAGGAGACTCCACAACCTCTCTGGGGAGCCCATTCCAGGGCTCTGCAACCCTCACAGTGAAGAAGGTCCTCCTCTTGTGCTGTAGTTTATATCCGTTGCCCCTTATCCTATCACAGGGTGCAACAGAGAAGAGTCTGTCCCTTCCCTCTTGACACCCAGCTCTCAGATATTTACAGAATCACAGAATGGTTCAGGTTGGAAGGGACCTCAGAGATCATCTATTCCAGCCTCCCCACCATGGGCAGAGATGCCTCTCAACTAGACTCGGCTGCTTGAGGCCTCATCCAACCCCCCTTTCCTGAACAGTACATAGCCATCCATGACAACACTCCAGTCATGGGAGCTGTCCCACTGTCTTTTCATTATATCATAGTCATGCAGCCTAATGCAGATCTCCAACTCCTCCTGCTTATTCCCCACGTTCCCTGCATTGGTATATAAGCATTTCAGAGAGGGAGTTAATCCATTAGTTTTCATTCTTGCCATCTGCCCACTCCTGGCCACCTCCATGGCCACTAACCTACCAGTGAGCTCTGCATGTGATGATGTTTCCTTGTTGGCTGTTACTACCACATGAGCCCCTGGCTCATCTCTGTAAGACTTAGACTGTGTTGCCATATTCCCAGCATGCTGCATGGCAACAGGCTGAAGGCCCTTACTAGCCCCCCATCCCTCCCACCCTGGTGTGTCATCCCTCAGCTTATCACATGAAGGCCTGGTAATATCATTATCCCCCTTCTCTTTCACATCTACTTGATCATTCCCAGGTTCTCTTGTGAGTCCTAACTCCTCGATAGCTCTTGCATTTTACCCCACACATGGGTCATTATCCCCTACCTCCCCTAAAGTAGCACTGGAGCTGGCACACCACCTCACAAGCATCCCAGGCTTGTTCCCAGTGAGCATGTTTTTTCCCCTTCCCCTCTTTGAATCTAGTTTAAAGCTCTATATGGATATTAATGATTCATATGTTGGAGAAACAAGAATGTGAGAACAAGTGGCCTTATCAAGTGTATCATACTGTGTTACAAATTGTATGACCAAAAGAGATTGCTATGAAGTCATTTAGGCTAGACCTTGATCCATGGCACTATCAGGTACTGTTATTAGCACAGACACTACTATAATTTGCATTGAATAATTGCCTTGATGTACATATCTAATTTTCAGCTGCTAATGTGTCAACAGGTAGAAAACATGCCATTGCAAGTGTCGTATAAACTGTAAAGTAAGTAGTGTGTGGCTGAGGGAGTTAATGCCATGAGCTACACCTTGCCTTTTGCTGACAGTTGTCTCTTCAATGGCAAAAGACACATCCCAGCATAATTCCCCTATAGGCACATTGTTCAGCGAGTCACGTGGATTTACTTTCACAGCCAATCCTGTTAAGACATCCTGGATTCTCTAGTCGGTGGTGGAAGTGTATGAAAAATGCTTTTAGTGCCTAAATTCTAAGGATGAGGTCTTGAAAATCCTTACTTCGGTGAACAGCTCTTATTTAGGTGGGAGAACATACAAACTCATTCCTTTATTAACTGCATAAGTTGATTTACTGTATGGCTTATAGAAAAGTACTGTTTTGCTTTAAGCTATTTCCTAGTTTTACAATCCCAGAGTAGAACTGCAGAATTGGAACACAGTGGAAAAACCTGCTGGTTATGAAGTCTTGCCTGTAGCTCTCAGAGGAAGCTGGTGAATATTTTGACAAAGCGCAAATGTTGCCTGAGGAAAATAAAGCAGAATGGTAAATCACAATAGGATGTTAAGATGAAATTAATATAAACACCTCAGCAAACTATGGATCAGAGTAGTATGCACTAGACCATGCCAGTTATGTTTTATTATTTTGCTTTCCATCCCTCCATGATATTTAAAATGTATATCATGAGAGCATTCTAATGCAGCTGTACGCCATAAAAATAACTTTTTAAAACAGCCTAGCTTCTACCATCTCTTTTTAAGAGATCTAATGGTTTGTCCACTACTGGTTTGTGGGCAAATGTCATGGTTGTTTGACTAATACGTACATGTGCACAACAGTATGAATTAGTACTCAACTGTGTTATAAAAACACAAAGGTGCAGTTTTTTTATGTAAAGGCTTATGGTTTGTTTCTGACCTGGAAATGCCTTGGCCTTGAAAGTTTTGTAAGGTGAAGTGTAAATTGTACCTCTTGTGCTGTCATTTCACATCTCAGGCTTTTCCTTTTCATTATCACTTTTGTTGTAGTTCTTCACCTGCATTTTTGAAGATATTATGAGCAGTGTGGTGGGAGGAGTGTTATATAAATCATTCAGGTGACACTTTGTACTAACTACATGTCACGTTTTTTTCTAAGTAATCTTCTGGGTAGAAGATTCTCAGAGAAATGTTGGTCCATTAAACTATCAGGGTTTTACAAATTAAGAAAAGCTTCAGCTTTATCCTGAAAGCCATCTCAGTCTTGATAACTGGTATATATGATTTACTGAATATGGCTGCATTTAATGGCTACTGAAGGTCTTCTGAATCAAAGAAATCTACCAGTATTCTCGATACTTATTTGTGGTATGTATTAAGAAAAAAAAAAAAGGCAGTTAAATACAGAACTACAGGGGTTTTTTTTTGTTTGGTTGGGGTTTTTTTGTTGTTGTTTTTTAAGACATGGTCTCTCATCTATGCTTTTCTAAAACCTCCAAGATCATCAAGTCCAATCATTAACCCAACACTGCCAAGTCCACCACTAAATCATATCCCTCAACAGCACATCTACCAATCCCTCTAACATGTCTACTTTCTTCCTTTCAAATAAATGAGAAAGAGATGCTCAAATCCTTTTAATTAAAGTACATTGCCAAAACGAATTTGAAAGCAAATGAAAATTACAGCAAATGACAATAAATGATAATGACTCTTCAAACAAGAATATTCAAATAAATGTTCTACCTAGGCACAATAACACATAAAGCTAAACATAATTTTTCATACTTCTGTCAGTGAATTCTGGTAGGAAAGAATGAAGTTACAGAATGAAACAATAATTACACAATAATAAATATGTTACTCTGTTATTGAGTATAATCAAGCCAAGTCTTGATTATCCTACACAGATTGCTGGAATGCCCTTTGGTTCACTCTGGACTCATTCATTATGGGCAAGATTTAGGCCATCCAAGTTGCAGAGACCTATGGGTAGTTTTTTGTTATTGAATCAAGGGTTACAATCTGCTGTAGCTTTGTGATTACAATGTAAATGAGTTATTCATAGATGGCCAGATCCTTCCTTCTTAATGCTAATGGAGAAACACCAATCAGTTCCATCATAAACAGGAAATTAAGAGCCAAAGCAATGAGTCTATTTTCATAGCAAACATTTTCCTTTCCAATTACACAGGTAAATGAAGGATTACCTCTTCAGTGGATACACATGGCATAAAAGCATCAGCAATATTTTTCTGCAAGCATATAAATAAAAGCTCTAAGTAAAAAAAGAGTAGATGTATTTAAAACACCAAAGATTTCTTTTCTCCTCTGAAAACAACTAACACTTGAATGAGTTTGCTGGCTTGACTCTTCTTATCAAATAAACATACCTTCATACATATTTTGGAACCAGATTCCTCAACAAGTCACATGATAAGAACTTTCATTCAAGAGGGACTGCAGAGTAAAACTCAAACATTTGTTCACTCTGAGCAAAGTAAGAATAGCACTATAATATAATAAAGAGAAGAAATTAATATTTGATCTAACTTTGACACATCAAATAATTAGTTTTAAGTAAGATGAAGCCATTGTTGCAATAAGGCAGCTGCAGAAGGGAAAAGGAGTAGGAAAAAGAACAGACAAAAATATCTGCTTGCAGTAGAAGAAGAAAATGCAGTGTCTGTTCTGAAGTGCCTCAACTATGGGCTGCTGAAGGCATGTGACTGCTTTAAAATGTTCAGAAAGAACATTTATTTTATTATATTCATCTCTCATCCAACAAGGTGACATTTATTACATGAAGATATTCTGAAGCATCTGCTTGACCCCACAAAGCTGTCAAGGATTGTCACTTATTGGCTATTTTTGACAGTTCCTCTCTCATTTCTGGGTCTTGAATTTCTGTCTGCTTTTTCCTGTTGAAGGAGCCATTCCACCAAAAGATCTCAAAGAACATGAGGTAAGTGGTGAATTCATAACCCAAACATGATACCACAGTATCTGAAAAATCACAATTAAAGTAACATATTTAGATTTTATTGCAGCTTTCATTAGATATAGCTCTAATTACATTAAGACTTTAACAAAACAGAAAAGCGAAACAGTTCTGAGTTTATCAGGAACTTTTCAATGTGAAATATATATATATATATATATATATAAAATAGCAGTATATGAGATATTTGGGGAATCCAGTGGGAGTTTTATATATATTCAAGATGTTATTCTTTTTTGATATTATAACAAATGCTTGCAACAGGCTCTCAGAATGGAAAGAACTGGGGTCCAGCAGAATAAATAAAATTTGTTCAGAAAAAAAAACCAGAACTGAATAGCAGAAATTTCTCCTTCCTTGACATCTTTCCCCCTTTTAGCACTCCAGTCTACGATATCATTTTCAGAAGCAATGAAATTAAATTTGACAGAAGCTTAGAGTGTGAAAAGCTACAAATAATTTGAACCAACTGAGGATCTTGCATGCATATAACTTTTATCACATTTTCATCCTCAGAAATGAAATTAGACCAGCTGCTCTGTATTAAAGCAGTTCATCAGTTGAGGAAGTTGCCTTTAAGTAATATAGAGGCCACTCATGAGAACCCATCTGCCTTCTGTAGCATCAAGGTAGGATGCCATTTTACTGCCTGATCTGAATCCATATCTTCCTTGCTTCTCAGGATAGCTGCTTGATGATAGTTTAGACCTTGACTGGATAGTTTAGACCTTGACTGCTTCATCCTTCCCCTCCTAGCTGCCAGTGATTCTTAGAGCTGTTGTGTACAGTGATGTGAAAATTTTCTTTCAAAATGCTCTATTTCCTCCTTCTCTCCCACACCTCTAGTGAAGGGGCTCTTGCCAAAACTGACGTTTCTTTCACTGACACTTTGAAATAAGAAAGCCTAAGCAGGGAAAACACAAAATATGGAGCCACCCAGCCAGGTCAGAAGCAGCCATAGGGAGCAGAGCTAAGAACAACCATGCACACAAAGAAAGCATCTGTGCTGGCCAGTGAGGAGCAGGGACAGGTGCACAGCTTTACAGCTCTTCCTCAGCTCCTGCCCTGTCTAATGGAGTGTAATACATGGAGGCACATACTAGATTGAGAGGATGAGGGAAGGCATAAAGGATTAGATTTCTGATGTGGCTTTAGGGTCCTCTAGCTGCCAAGGATTATCTGAACATTCTATGAATTTGTCCTCTTAATACTGCACAGTAGAAAGGGGAAAAGTTTGTGCTTCTGAGTTCAGAGCTCACATCTTACCCTCTAGGCCACTATCTGTTGCACACTTGACCAATGGCCAGACATCATCCATCATGATTTCATGCATATCATGATGGATGGTACCACTGTCTTTGGAATACCTAAAAGGAGGTTGTACTAAGGTGGGTGTTCGTCTCTTCTTTCTAGTACAAGTGATAGAAGGAGAGGAAATGGTTGCCCCAGGGAGGGTTAGATTGGATACTAGAAGAAACTTCTTAACTGAAAGGATTCTCAAACACTGGAATAGGCTCCTCAGGAAGGTGGCTGAATCCTCATACCCAGAAACGTTAAAAAGATGCAGAGATGTGGTGCTAAGGGACATGGTTTAGCACCAGACTTGGTAAAGTTAGGTAATGGTTGGACTCGATGGTCTTATGGTTTTTTTCCAACCAAAACAATTCCAGGATTCTATGAAATTGAGCTTCCTTTATAATTTGCAGTTTTCATTTACCACCACTTTCCTTTCTTCCCTACTCTCCTAGTCTGAAATCAAAGAAGTAGAACTAGATTGGCACTACTTAAGTCTCTATATTTTATTTGAAATATTTTTTTCTGTTTCTTATGAGGTTTGGATGCTAAATATCACAGAACATCATGCACCCAGGTGGTGAAAATGAAAGGGCCCTTGCTCACATTTTACTGTGTGCTTCATTATTTACTATTTCATTTCCAGAAAAAAATACACTGCTTTGCAATATTAAACATTTTTGCCTTCTCTAGAGTCCTCTACCTCAATATAAACAAGAGTTGCAAAATATATTTTCAACTCCTGGAGTATTTTTTTATACCATTAAAAAAACCAACCAACCAACCCAACAACAAAACACAAGAAAAACAACCAGCCCTGTATAATACCAAATTTGTACATTTCCCCTCCAATTTAAATAATTATTATTTTACACACTCTGCTGACAGGAATATAATGCAGAGATTTACTGTAACCCGACAGCAATACATACAAATAGGCTCTGTGTGGAGAATTCTTGCAGCCTATACCACCCTTAGGCAGCCCCCCTGCAGCCCCACATGACCTGAAACTCTCAGGCTTGTTCTCCTGTTAATATAACCCTAAGAAGACCCCTTAGCTCAAAACACATAGCCAGGACCTGCCTGAACAGCTCTTGGGGGACAATTTTTTCTACCATCTAAATGATATTTTGGCAGCCCCTTTGCAGGCTAATCCCAACTGCAGTTGTAGGCTATCTCTCCATCCCAGCCACAACACTTACCCTTGATATAGGCTTATATGTCCATAATTAGAGCACACAGAAGTCATTAGTGAGGAAATCTTAAAACTTTATCTTTCTGGAGCCCCTGGCAGCCCTGTGCCACTTGCAGTTTTAGACTGTATCTCTCTCCTAGATATCCTTAGCAACACCAAACACAAAAAAATCTCCGAGGAGACTTCTTAAACCAGCCTACACTATCCTTTGACAGCCTCTTTGCAGCCCTATACCACCTGAAGCTCTTGGCTTTGTTTCTATCCAAGCCTTTACTCTGAACTCCAGGCTTTGGCCAAACCTTAGCCAAAGGCCAACATCATGGTCTACATCAACAAGCTCTCTGAAAAGCATTGTTCTTACAGTTTATGCCATCATTTATCACCCCTTTGTATTCCAACACCACTCAGAGCTGCAGGCTTGCTCTCTCCCAGCCTTAATCCTGACTCTGGGTCTTGCCAGTGTTGGCCTTAGGTACTCAACTATGGACCATGGGAAAACTCTCTAACATGAGAAGTAGTGATGTTCATAGAAGCAGTGGTGTTTGTTTTCATGATCAATATATTTAATTTCATGTTACAGTGCTATAGATAAATTCTAATTATATTTTTTTTAACATCCAGAAAATTACCTTGGAAGAATATTTTAGAGGTTTTTTGGTGGTGGTCTTAAATTACAGGAGGTGCTTTGCCTTAGGGATGCTTCATACCTATATTAAAATATGGATAAGGTGAAATAGTATTCCTGTGCTAAAATTATTTTTAATTTAGATTAAATCTAGTACTTAATTGAAATTGTTAATCATTCTCTTTTTTTTACATGCTGTTACTTCATATCATGTTAATGTACCAAAAGGACATCAAGAGCTTGCAACTAAAATTTAAGTTTGTAGAAATACAGAAATGCATTCAGGAATGTTCACCATAAAACAAGTTCAGAAAAGAATCCCTGTTGTCCTTACTTTGCTGACAGTGAAAGTAAGCAAAGATATAAAATTTCAGAGCTAAAAAAAATAAATTAAATAGAAAGAAAGAAAGAAAGAAAGAAAGAAAGAAAGAAAGAAAGAAAGAAAGAAAGAAAGAAAGAAAGAGAGAGAAAGAAAGAAAGAAAGAAAGAAAGAAAGAAAGAAAGAAAGAAAGAAAGAAAGAAAGAAAGAAAGAAAGAAAGAAAGAAAGAAGAAAGAAAAAGAGACAGAAAGAAAGAAAGAAAGAAAATAAAGAAAGAAAGAAAGAAAAAAGAAAGAAAGAAATAATGAAAGTATGAAAGAAAGAAAGAAAGAAAGAAAGAAAGAAAGAAAGAAAGAAAGAAAGAAAGAAAGAAAGAAAAAGGAAGAAAGAAAGAAAGAAAGAAAGAAAGAAAGAAAGAAAGAAAGAAAGAAAGAAAGAAAGAAAGAAAGAAAGAAAGAAAGAAAAGAAAGAAAGAAAGAAAGAAAGAAAGAAAGAAAGAAAGAAAGAAAGAAAGAAAGAAAGAAAGAAAGAAAGAAAGAAAGAAAGAAAGAAAGAAAGAAAGAAAGAAAGAAAGAAAGAAAGGAAGGAAGAAGAAAAGAAAGAAAGAAAGGAAAGAAAGAAAGAAAAAGAAAGAAAGAAAGAAAGAAAGAAAGAAAGAAAGAAAGAAAGAAAGAAAGAAAGAAAGAAAGAAAGAAAGAAAGAAAGAAAGAAAGAAAGAAAAAAGAAAGAAAGGAAAGAAAGAAAGAAAGAAAGAAAAAGAAAGAAAGAAAGAAAGAGAAAGAAAGAAAGAAAGAAAGAAAGAAAGAAAGAAAGAAAGAAAGAAAGAAAGAAAAAGAAAGTAAAGAAAGAAAGAAAAAGAAAGAAAGAAAGTAAAGAAAGAAAGACAGAGAGAAAGAAAGAAAGAAAGAAAGAAAGAAAGAAAGAAAGAAAGAAAGAAAGAAAGAAAGAAAGAAAGAAAGAAAGAAAGAAAGAAAGAAAGAAAGAAAGAAAGAAAGAAAGAAAGAAAGAAAGAAAGAAAGAAAGAAAGAAAGAAAGAAAGAAAGAAAGAAAGAAAGAAAGAAAGAAAGAAAGAAAGAAAGAAAGAAAGAGAAAGAAAGAAAGAAAGGAAGGAAGAAGGAAAGGAAGAAAGAAATAAAGGAAGGAAGAAGGAAAGGAAGAAAGAAGGAAAGAAAGGAAGGCTGTAACTACCTAAACAGGACTTGATGCAGATTTTAGATAAAATTTGAGTTACTGTCCTGCAGGTCCCAGCCGACCTGGGTATCTAACCAAGAAGCATTCTGATTCTGTTGTTGCAGAAAATATTCTGGCCTTAAAATATTCTTGATACCTAGAAATTCTATTTTCAGACACCCAGGGAAAAGTAATACTTTGGAGAGTCCTGTGGTACTGGATGGTCATTGCACACCTAAATCAAAGCACAAAAACTAGATCTGCACAGGTCCCTTATGAAGAAAAAAGTCTTCAGGCTCCCATCTGTTTGTTCATTAGGCTTTAGATCCTTCTACTTACAGGACTGTTTATGTACTTTATCCTATGGATAGTAGCCCAGAATCAAATTGCTGGCACCTTCCACACATTGTAGTGCTATACTTTTTTCAAATCTGTTCTGAGACTAAATGTTAGCCCTGAAATTACTATATCAAAGCTGATGTAAGTACACAAATCTGAGGCCGAACTGCCAACATTTGATCACCTTCAGAAATAAAGGCTATTTTTCAGAAGTTACTACATATTTTTTGGCATTATTGTCAGAAAAAAAAAAAAGCCAAAGATGTCTCAGTGTTACCACTTTCTCTGAAAAATAATTGTTGAGGGAAGAAAGTTTGGGACAAAGCTACACAGAGATTCCAAATTCTTTGAGCAGAATTAGAGTCTTGAGACTATAAACATATATTCCTGAGGAGGGTTCCTTCTTTTTAAACATGTGTAGGGGACAGTAGACAGGCTCTTTGTAGCAGACATCAAGGAAAACGAGAAGATGACATTCTTCTGCTGTTCTCTTTTCCACCATCAAGAAACCTTTATTAACAACAACAAAAAAAGTATTACTCCCTCAATTCTGATACATTTTTAAGTCCTTTTTTTTAATGTAAAGGCTGATCTAACTAATCTAAAATATAAATTATCAGTGCCCTGCCCCTGTCCCCTTGTTGGCTGATGCTTTTGTTGATGCACTTGTGCTCAGCATCAGAGCCAGCCAAACCCCAGTTATCTGTCTGGATCTGTGTTCTGCACCTGAGTTCTTGGGAAGGCTTGGTTATTCATTCACTGAGTAGAAGAATCAGGAAACAGGGTCTGACAGCCCAGTATGTTTGATTTTTTTTTTTTTAATAATGTCCTTAGTATGAAACAAAATAAATATTTACTTGTTTGAAAGAAATATTTTTATGCTGAAATTGTTAAAATGTACATTTCCTGAGTTGTTTAATTGCAATCAAAGTTTTCCCATTAGGTGAGGAATACATTTCCCTTAAGCATCTTTAAAATTTCTTGAAGCTGTGTTCCTCACAAGGAATGTTCCCCATTTTCCAGCATCAGGGAACTGTCTGTAGAACCAAAACATTCCTGCTGCTCAGCACATACGCAGCGTTTCCAGTGATAGAGAAATGAATCCAGAAGCTACTGGATTGTTTAAGGATCACTGCACTCAACTGAAATTACTGACAAAATATCAAACCATTACTCAGGTCAGAACTGTGACTGGGTGACAGAGAACTTGAACAGGCTACCCAGAGAGGTTTTGGAGTCTCCTCTGGAGACTTTCAAAACCCACCTGGATGCGTTTCTGTGCAGCCTGCCCTAGGTGATCCTGCTTTGGCAGGGGGGTTTGGACTCAATGATCCCTGAAGGCCCCTTCCAAACCCTAACATTGTGTGATTCTGTGATTATGTAATGTTATATATTGAGTTCTAAGTCATTCCAAAATGTTTTTTAACATGGTAAGACATTATGTATATATTAAGTGACCGATTTACAAAACTTCTCAGCAGATGTAAAGGCAAAACCAACCAACCAACCAAACAACAAAAAAGAATAGTAAGTGAATATGACTATCTGGCCTTCTACATATATTTTTCCCCCTCTAAGCTATAGAAAAATACTCTTTGCTGTATTTTGTAAAAATTTTCTTTGTGAAATGCAAGACTTACCAGAAGCAAAAGACATTCAGCATAACAGTTTTAGAGTGAGTAAATCTCAGAGGAAACAACTTTGCATTGAAAAAAGAACCTTTTTGTGCCTTTTCTTCACCCATCAGAAATAAAAATTTCAACAATAAATTATTTGTTGTAGTTTTATCAGAAAATGTCTGCCTTGTAAAACATTTTTCTCTTCCATTCTCCAGTAGAGTCAAATAATAGTAGCAATTTTCAGTGTTTAAATTCTCAAAGAGAATTATTACTTTTTTTTTTTTTTTTTTACAAAAAAAATCAGTTTCCATTTGGACAGTTTGTTTGTGCTGCTCTGACAATAATGCAGGAGAAGGGAGATTGGGCATGGATGACAAAAGAGAATAAAGAATAGCTATTTATGCAAAAATTTAAAGTCATGTAAATCAACTGGAATTTCGACTGTTGTGTAAACTGGTAATCTCTGCTTTCTCTTGGCATAGATAATCATTAATTGTTATTATTCAAGCAAGTTCAAAAGTCTGCAATAGAGCTGGTATACAATACCAGCTGTGGGATTTTTCCCCCCATTTGTCTCTGCCAGACAATATATCACATCTGTTAAGCCAGTGCTGGTAATGATATTATCAAAGGCATACGAAAATGCTTTGAAATGTGTTATTTTAGAACTAAATTGGGACAGGAAATTGAAGGATGCTTATGTGAAACAAGAGAACAGCATCAGGGCTTCTTCATAAAACGTATGTTTAAGGCATTATGCAGAGCTGCTGAGAAAGAAGATTAAGAAAGCAAGCTAAGCTAACTGGCCTTTTTTGATACACAGTATATATAAACCAGAGATATTCACTCTGATACATAATACTGTATAAAACCAATTTCTAGTCCCATTTCTTCTACCAAGGCCCTCAAAAGTAAATTCTGTCTTTCCATCTCTGCCTGCTATCCTCTCTGCCTGGCTTCCACTAATAGAGGTAACCCTCATTTCAGCACTGGGACCAGGATTTTACATCAACAGTTCTATTCCATCTCTTCAAGTCTATTTACTATTGGCTTCCTATTATTCCTTGTATCATGTGAGAGATATGCATTACAATACCACTGCTATTTTTCTGGCTTTCTTCATTTTACTGATCCTATGGTATCTGGTATTTTTGCCTATGCATCATGAGAATTCAGGATTGAATTGTACAATATAAAGGAAAAAATAGAAGAAAATATAAATAAAAGCACTCAAAAAAAAAAAATCATGCTGCTTAGTTTTATTCATGAAACCAGCTTCTCTGCCAGGAAGGATGTCTAATCTTAAGCCATTTTCAGAACTCATCTTTATCTAAGGAGCTGCTATCTTACAATTACATAATAAACCCTACATTCCTACGTGACTGAAAAGTACAATATCAATTCCTGTAAAAAGAAGCAGGCAATTTACAAAAAATATTAACCTAGGATTTGCAGCATTTCCAGATCAGAAGAGTTTTAGAGTTTCTGGATGAACATCACAAACACAATTTTGTGTTTCTACATCACTGCACTTCTTCACTCCACTGTAATAGGGGCTTTTACGAAGCCTGGTCCAGAGGATGGTGCCAATTTTGTATCTAAATCCCCTAAACCCACTGCCTCCCTCTGCAGGAGGTACACCTATCCTACAGGACCGAGTTAATTATTAAGTAAGAGCAAAAATTATTTAGTCAATGGAGATTTAAATCTAAGCAGTTACCAAGACTCTGCAACTACCAGAAAGTTGCACGTTCATTTAAAAAAAAAAAAAAAATAAAATAAAATAATAAAAAGGTATCATAATTCAGTGGACTTAACAGAAGTTATCGTTTGTTTTGTTTAGTTTAGGTTTTATCTGATTTACAGTAGATGTATAAACCATTCTGGTCATCACAAAGTTTATGTTCTATTAAACGTTAAGTGGATTGTTAAAATTTATGTCAAAATATGCTGTAAAATCTTGCCTTTGAAACAGAAGCCAGAGTTTCTCTGATTTAAGCTAATGCACATTCCTGAAAATCCACTGACTGCAAATAAGTGTAGAACTTGACTTAGGACTTTCCCTCAGTACTAATTACAGTTTTCGTTACCTTATTTTTTTCTCCATTTATTTTGCCTATTATTGCTACAGATGTTAAATTCAAAATCCTGGAGAGTCAAATTATTTGATTATTGCAGACTTCCTTCTGTCTGTTACCCTTACAGAGTGTTTCAACTTTTACTAACTAGTGAGATACTAATAACCTGATCTAATAAAATGGCTTAGGGAGCCTGGATTCTTCTATTTGTCATTTCCAAAGTGCTGTAGAAGTTTTGTCATTTTCAGCTTGTGATCTATTTCATTACATCTTAACAGAGATTCATGCATCACTCCAACTCACATTAGTAACCTACTGACAATTAGATTTTAAGAAAAACAAAACTAAGCAAAATGGAAAAAAAACAAAACAAAACAAAACAAAACGCAACCAATACAATACCTGACACCAAAGACTAAATCCACAAAGGAACCTGGCCCATCACCTGACCTTGATTATTATGGCCATCCTTACATTGGTCTTTCTCCCACCCAACTTCTCTTGGCTCTTTTAAGCTCAGGTCCTTGAGTTATGCTGTAGGTGCATCCATACCTGGAATTGTCCTTTGCTGTCCTGACTTGTTGACTGGTATTCCTGGGTGAACCTCAACCCTATGTTTTAGACATATCTCCAGTCCCAGCACCTTCTTGCCTGATTAGCATTCCTGGGTGGACATTGGATTTATTTCACTACCTCACCATGTCTGGGTCTGTCCATAGACCCTAAGGATAACCCGGAGTGTTCTCTGATGTTTTGGGACTGTGTCCTGCTTGCTGAGGTGACTGCATCCTGATTGCTGGGGTGACTGCCCTGCCTGTGCCACTCTTGGCTCCCAGATCATCCTCTCTCTTGGATCAACCCTGCTTTTGCTGATACTGGATATCTTTGAGCTTTGATTTACGAACTGAACACTTAAGGAGAGCATTTACAGAAGGTAGCATAGAATTATAGAATGATCTGGGTGGAATGACCTCCACAGGCAATCTAGTCCAACCCCCTGGCAGTCAGCAGGGACATCCTCAACTAAATCAGGTCATCAAGAACCCTGTCAAGCCTCATCTTCAATATTTCCAGGGATGGAGCCTCAACCACCTCTCTGGGAAACCTTTTTTAATGTTCAACCACCCTCATTGTAAAGAACTTGTTCCTAACATCCAATCTAAATCTCCTCCTCTCTAATCCCAATTAGAAGCTATTCCATGAAGACCATAGGGAATGAGTAGGAAAAAGAGATAGAAAAAGTGGGTAGGTCTTCTTGCAGTTTCAAATAGCTCTCTTAAAGCTTATGCCATAGAAAGAAGCATACTGAAACAGATCAGAAATTCATCCAAGCCCATCATTTTGTCTCTCTCAGTGATGACTAATGGATGTTCAGAAAAGCATACCAAAAAATGGCATATGTTAAAAGATTTTTTTCCTCACATCTGCTTCTGGAATTACGTATATATGTACATACATACATATATATATATATATATATATATATATATACATATATATATATATACACACCTCTGAGACAAGGTGATAAAACACTGTGTTTAACAGCCTCCAGTAGACATATCCTCTGTGACCTTTTGAATCCATTTAGACATTAGATCTCTATGGTCTAATATCCTACAGTAATAAGTTCCACTATGAAGTTATCTGTTCTGTGGAAAAATGCATCCTTTTGGGTTAGAGTAGATGATCTCCAGAGGTCCCTTCCATTCTTCTACCAAGGCCCCCAAAAGTAAATTCTGTCTTTCTATCTCTGCCTGCTATCCTCTCTGCCTGGCTTCCGCTAATAGAGGTAACCCTCATTTCAGCACTGGGACCAGGATTTTACATCAACAGTTCTATTCCATCTCTTCAAGTCCATTTACTATTGGCTTCCTATTATTCCTTGTATCATGTGAGAGATATGCATTACAATACCACTGCTATTTTTCTGGCTTTCTTCATTTTACTGATCCTATGGTATCTGGTATTTTTGCCCCTACCATTCTATTATTCTATGATCACAAGCCTGTTGGGTGCCTTCCACTTCTTGTACCAGTGGATTAGAAACCAAATCTTCAGCAAAAACACAAGAAAACTTTAGACAAACCAGATCAAGAGGAAATAGAAGTGACAAGCACGAGTGACAATTCCCAAGCCATAAAGTAAACAAACAGCATCAGATGTGTCCTCCTGCGCTTTTTATGATTGATATAACCAGGCTACACATTCCAGAAAACAAGCTGCTTGCAGCTTGAGAGCCTTAATAAGCCAAAGCTCAGAGGAAGAGCAGGCCAAAGCGATTTGTTTCTTTCTTCCCAGCAGAACCCAAGTGACAGAGTTCAAATCTGCATGTGCTTTATTTGCACATGAGGTAAACACAAGAGCCAGTAAGGGTTCCTGTGTGAAGTCAGCATAAATGCAAGGCATGCCTTCCCACGGAGCATGCTTTTTTGTAAGAGCAGTAAAACAACAAACAGAGCTGAAAGAAATAACAAGAAATAAAATCCTTTGTGTTCTAATCTCTCGTGAATGTTTATCTAGTAAATATATAGTTCAAGTGCCTGAACCATCCAAATTGATTTGATTAAAAAAAAAAAAAAATCTTCCATGCAGATCATGTTCCAGGGAAGACAGGTTTTATTATAATACACGACACGTTGCTTCTTTGGCTGCACAGCAGAGCTTTCAAATGAGGCTTTGAAGGCCTCATTTTACTGGGAGGACTGGCCCACTTTCTTTGCCCAGGCAGCAGAGCTTGTGTCATGAAACAAACAGGAGCTCCTGTCCTTCGTGCGAGGCTTTATTATTTATTTCTCTGGATATCTAGTCACTCTGGAAAATGTTCATTCTATCGAAAAAAACTCCCTCTTCAGCCATTTTCACTTCATTTCACAACCAGCATGTGACAGACTTTCGTATCTTTAAACAGTGGCTGGTGGAGTTTCAGCAATTACCGGCTGTCAGTCCGTGCTTGCTTGTTGGCACTTGCTTACAGTTTTACTTTGAAGTGAGACAGATGGGTTAAAACGACTATCAAACAGAAATCAAACATCCTGAACTATTTTAGTAATTAGGTTGTTCAGTGAAGTCAGTAGTCATCCCAAGGGTGCAAATATATTCCTTTTCTCATCTAAAACATGCCATTTTTCCATCGAATCTCAGGAACAGTCTCACTGATACTAAATGTCATTTAGCATGTAATGGGAGAGGTCAGCACTATTTTCCTTTTAGTTTTGACAATGTGCCTTTGAATATTACCTAGTTAACCAGAAGACCTGAGAAAAACAGACTAGTGTAAAAAAAATGCTTTACTAAATTCCATTTTAGTAGAAATGATTATAAAAGTATGTGAGAAAATACTTCTTCCCACTTAGACCAGAAGTGTTTTATTAAATGATTAAATCAAAATTACATTTGTCTCTATTTTCAATACTCTTAAAGACTTCATTATTTTCCCTTACAGAAGAGAAGCCTTCATAATAACCCTGTGAATTGCTTGCTCAAAATGATAATATTTTGTATGTTCTGCATTTATGTAGGCTGAATTCCTGCTTTAGCTCTGTGTTACTATAATATTCTGTGCAGTCTGGATCTGTTAAATTGTTTCAAGTCTGCAAGGAATAAGAATGTCTTGGATTAATGTTCTGCTGATACCAAACCTTAAAGATTGTGTTTCTGAGAAAACATCAGCATCCTGCCTTAATCTATGCTGCTGCTTTTAGAGGCATAACAAAGCAATTGAAGATAAAAAAAACAGACAAAAATCTGCAGGTTTTATATCTGTCTTCTTTTCTTCAGCACTGATTTCACCCATGCAAGTCTACCATCAGCATTATTTTTTTCCTTTAATGAGGACAAACGGTACTTTTTTTTTTTTTTTTAATTCCTACTGCCTTGCAAACCAAACAAATCCACATTGTTGGTTTGCTGTATATTATTACTTCTTTAATTTCTTGTGTAGCTAAAATAAATAAATAAATAGATAAATAAATTCATTACAATTTGTGGCTTCTGGTTATACCAGTTTTTGAAAATATTGTTTGCCATCTTCTTCAGCGGCCAGTAAATTTTCTGTTTCATCATTGTCATCTCCAGATCAGAAGGTAGGTCAGATTGATTTTAATTTATTAATTTCTCTACTAGATTAAAAGACAACATGTTACCTTAAAATGCTAATTTATGCAATAAAATAAACACCAAAATAATAATGATTATAATATATTATTATGTATAATGTGTTACTATGAAAATCATTAGAAAATAATAACTCAAATCATCTGAGGGTCAGAGTCATGAGCCATCTGAACTTCTGACTGAAACCACGGGATTCCTCTGTTAGCTAGTTTAGTGAAAACTTTCCCTGATCCAGTCCTACCTTAATGGTTTAATTAATGCTAAGAATCTATTTATAGTCAAAATTAAGCAACACTATTGGGAATCATCTCCATTCAGTTTATAAACCTTTTGAAAATAAGCCTTCAATCAGTTAGTCTCTGGAAGACAAAAACCTACATCATAACCCTAACCCAGGGAAGACTGCAGAGGCATCAGAAAACTTTCATCTTCATTCAGTTCAAGCTCACACCTGTATGCAAAGCCTTATTTGCAGTACTTCGGACCCCCACACTAAGGTTAAAGATATCAGAGTAACTTGCTAACCCTGGCTGAAGTCTACTCACAAAGAGCACCACAGAGTCCTGAATTTTAATGCTGACATCTAACTGCGGTACCAGCAGGCACTCCAGGAACTCTGTAGAAGCTACAGGCTCCTAATTCCTTTGACCAACACTAGCAGATTTACATATTAATGTAGCAATTAGTGAGATAAAACGTTTACAAGCACCACTCGCCCAGTAGAAAAGGAAAAAAAAAAAAAGAAAAAGAAAAAATAAAAGCTGCAGGGGTTATTTGCCTGACAGACTTTCTCACACTCAAGAAATGCATATCTTGATGCTACAGAGCCCTGACTACATTTCTACATGCAGGACAAATGCTCTGGTCCTTTTTTATTTTTCCTAGCACACCCAGATGACCAAAACCATATTCACATTTTAATAGAACAAAGAATTCTTTTCATGTTAACACATGAAAATTTAAGGAACTTTCTGGAGATAAAGAGCAGGCAAAGCTGCCATACAGGCTTAGTCTCTCAAGGCAGGCATGGAAGCACCACCATTAATTGCTTCCACTTAGTCATTATTTGGGCTAGCTGCTGGATGTAACCGTTAGGAGGTACTATAAAACCTAAAAGTACAGATAGAATGGTATTTGTTTGTAAATAATCCATACCTGCCTAGAATCATGCTAACTACCACCACTCTAGATAATGTTCTGGTACATAAATTTCTATTCCAGCTTTGGAAATCTGTGACTGGTTCCCCAAAGCAAATTCGCCTTAATGCTAAGAAACAAACGTGGTCAGTTGCAAGCCTTAAATCCTGTGGAAACTAAACTATAGAAGGGAACAGTTTTTGCTTAGACAATTGCTATGCAGACCTGAGAGAACAGATCTTTCATGGAACCCTAGCAAAAGTTCCCTGTTATTATTTATATAAATCAGAGAATTCTACTAATCAGAGAAGATGTCTACAGCTTTGATATGTGGTTTATCAGTTTCATTTCTGAATTTAGGTATTATACCATTTTGATGCTTGAGAATAGGGATACAGTTTCAGGAATGACAAAGCCAAAAAAATAGATAATTTCAGGAACTATTCCTGTTGAAGAAATTATTTTTAGTAGTTATTGTATCTTTGTACTTAATCCACCAAGATCATCCAGGATAGGCAAAAGCAATATAATCTTTATTTCTATCAGCCTAAAAACACCAACAACATTTAAACTACAGCCTCCTAAACTTGTAAGATCAGGTCATTTAGCAGAGATACTCATCACCAATCAGAAGTATCAAGCCCTTTATTTCTCCAAGGTTTCATTAAAGTGAAATATTGAATTTCAGGAGACTTCAGTAAGAACCACAGAAGTAGAGCATCCTTGGAAGCTGGGGCTTCCCAAGCTCACAGTGTCAACTGCCATATCAGTCTCCCATCACTGGATGACCTACAATTTGTTTTCTTCATCTATCAGCTTAACCAAACACCACTAAAATCAGATCTCCCCAGATCTCAACCAGAATATCCTGATTCTTCTTTGTTCTCCTCACATTTGTCCTTTTTCTTTAAGAACATAAGGAAAGTAACATTAAGAGGGTGGAGATTTCCTTTAGCTTTAGAAGAGATGAGAATCCATCAAAAAAGAAGTACATTTCCTCTTGCTTTATTATGTGCCTCCAACAGAAGACCAAATCAATTTTCATTAGTTCAATATGACTTTGATATCTCTGAACTGCCAAAAATTAAGACATTTGCAAAGTGTCAAAACAATGGAATGAAGATGACAGGGCTCTTTTGTTAAGTGTGTTTTCTCATTTCAAACATGCATATCTTCTGAATCTCCCAATTTTAGAAAACAAGTTGGTTAGAGCTGCTTGGATTCCAAATTAGAGAGACACTGGGAACTGAAGCTCGAAGAAGTAGCCCAATATTTTGACCTGACAGCTATTCAAAATTGTTGTTATTTTCAGGTTGTTGAGGAATCAGTGCAGGTTTTCCCTGCAGGAGTTGGTCGGTAATCACATAAGGCCAGAGAAGAACAGGGCTTTGGTTTTTTTCCCAGGTGTTGAAACAGAGCAAGGGTTGAAAAAAATAGCTTCATTGAGTTAATAAATCCATACTTGTAAGATTGAAAAAATACTACAGACCTCACTAGAAGAACATATCACATAGAAATGTAGAGGGAAGGTAGGAGTAAATTCTGTGCTGAAAGAACTTAAATATTCTTTGGGGAGTGAAAGCAAGGGAGTTACTCAAATGTTATGTCTAGCTGAGGGCTCCCTGGCACAGGAGAGATGTTGCTGCCATACTGATGGGGAATGGGGCAGAGGAAGAGCTACCAAGATGGGCAGAGGGCTGGGGCCCATGGGGCACCAGGAGAGGCTGCAGGAGCTGGACTTCCCCTGCCTGCAGTGGGAAAGGAAAGCTAAGCAAGGAGGCTCTTCCTTTACCTCATGGATAGTCTCAGACAACATCCAGCCAGACTTTTCTCAGAGGCACACAGCCAAGCCACAAGGCAGCAGTTACAAGATGCAGAAAAAGAAATACCAACTGGAAATAAGCAAAAAAAGAACTTTCCCAATAATGGAGATAAGACAGGAAAATGAGCTGCCCAGAGTTGTTGTGAGATACCCAGTCTGGAGACGTTCAGAACTTGACAGGCCAAAACCCTCAGCAACCCAATAAAAATCTGGAATAAGTAAAGGTTGGACCTCCAGAGATCCTGGCCAATATAAGTTATTCTTTGGCTCTATAGTAGTATGCACCACATTCTTCTGCAATATTTGGAAGCCTATTCCAAAAGCTGTTATTAGTACAAAATGAAGGAGTTCCAACGAGAGAGACAGTGTATGTTTGTACTGGTGGTTTTTTGGGGAGCTCCAGCTCCTTCTTGTGTTCCTCCCCTAGAGCCACCTGCACTTTTCCCAAACAGGACTCTGAGGCACCTGGTTCTAGACAGGAAAATCCAGGCACAAACTTCTAATGTACTTCCACCTGAAAAACAATTAAAAGCTCAAGAGTATTTTAATAGGATTGTACCTATTTTAGGTCCTCAGAGACAGTGCTAATTAGTCTGATCTTTTGCAGGCACTTTTATTTAAAGCAAATTGAGCAACATTATCTTAGCTTGCAGTTCACGTTAAGATTTTTATGTAGCTTCAGCAGATACAAAACTCAGCCCACAAACCTATCCTCACAGTCAGCACAATCTGCTTGTGAGAGTCTAGGTTTGCTAAACTAATTCCACTTTGTTAAAAAATAGATCAATTAAAAAAAATACAGACACACACACCCCCCCCCAAAAAAAAAACAAAAAACAAAAACAAAAATACACACACCATCAAAAAATCCAAAGAAGACCAAACATTGAGACTAAAACTGTGCTGAACTTAGGGTCTACTTGTAGGATGGAAGGAAATGCTATTTTATATATCCTGAAGGTAGCTCTAAGCAATATTACATATTTACAGACATGACCACGTGGATGTTACAAAGCACATCAAACACAGATGAAGTAGCACAGTTTGTGCCTGGAAGCAATTCACCATAGGCAGCACCTTCACAGCACCTTCCCAGAACATTGTATCAAATGTGGTAACTACAGCAAGTCATCATATGCCTCAACCACAGCATGTCATGAAACATCAAGGTCACTGTTGTACTTCAGACCTCTTCAGATTTCCGTGATGCCTTCAGAAATGGATGACACTGTGTGACTGAATGAAGGGCGAAAAGCAAATAAAAATCTTTAGCAACCCTTGCTCACCTGCTATGGATGAGGAGAAAATTTGGTCTTGGCCCTAAACCAGTTCAATTGTAAAACATAAGCAAAATGTATTGTGTAGTGCCAAAGAAAGTGGGAACACCTTTTCTTGAGTCCATTGTCTTGCCTCAACAGTGAGTTAAACATTGGATTGGGAGGAGAAGTTCTTCATGTCTCAACCATTCTTGCCCTCCCTCCAAACAGAATATGTAAGTATAGGAATAGTATCATAAATATACATCAGGAAGAAGATTATCTGGTGTCCTTCCAATGGTGAAAGCTAATTCTTTTGGACACTGGCACTGCTATAGTGGTGGAAAAAAAAAATAACAAAAAACAACAAACCAACCAAACAAAAAAACCCAGCCACCCCTGGCTTTTGGATTACCTGTAAGAAACACAAGCAGGTGTTTGTATGATTTTCTTGGACTGTCTAAACTCTTTACATGAGAAATGCTCATGAAGAATATATTATTAAGGTGATTCACATGCAAAAAAACCTTCCTAGGCAAAATACCAGGTCAAAAACCTGATAGTTTTTGCTGGACTGTCTTTGAACTGGCTTCCAGCATTTTGGATGGACAACAGGTGTCCACCAAGCAGCTCTATCAGTCCCCTCCTCAGCAGCACAAGATAGGGGAAGAAAGTAAGATGGAAAAAACCTCATGAGTCAAGGTAAAGGCACTTTAATCATGCAAAGGCAAAAGCCACACACAGATGCAAAGGAAAATAATTTATTTATTCTCTATTTTCCATCAGCAGGAAGTGTCCAGCCACTTCCCCAGGAAGCAGGGCTGCAGCATGTGTAGCCATTGCTCTGGAAGAAAAGTGCAATAACAAGTGTACCCCCTATGATTCTCCTTTCTGTTATTTTTGTTGTTGAGCAGACATCATACAGTGTAGAATATCCTTTTGATCATTTTGGGTTAGCTGTCTTGGTTATGTGCCCTCCCAAGCTCTTACCACCTCAAGCCTCCTGGTGAGTTAGGGCATGTTGGAGAGATTGGTTTATTATCAACAACTTTCTAGCTACCAATACAAAGCACAGCACTATGAGGCCTATGGAGATAATTAATTCCATTCCAGCCAGACCCAGTGTTTGTATGTTAAATGAGAAATCCCAATTTCTAAAGAAATAACAACAATGCAAAGGAGCACTGTACTCCCAGAACCACTAACACTAATGCTCCTTTCCTGTTTTTGCAAGCTAAAGTCTTTCTGCACTCAGACAGTTGTGGATGTACACAGCTCCCAACAAATCATTTGCTTCATGAAGAAGAAGAAGAAAAAATATTAAAAAAAAAAAAAAGACAAATAAGAACTTTTTGTTGCCTTTATTAGCCTTATTTTGCATCTGTGGAATTTACAAGCCACAGCCATGGATCATCCTCACACTGAACTGGGCACTGTACAAATGGAACAAAGAAAATTTCCTCCACCACAAATAATTTGTAATTTAAGTCAGTAGGGCAAATGACAGTGAATGCTAAAGTATCTTGTTAGCCAAAAACATATCAACTGCAAATACACTCAGCTCCAAATTCTCTTGAGTTTTCACTGGTTCTACAGCTGAGGAGAAAACTATTGCCATCAGTGAGAATGCTTAACTAAATGAAGAGGGAGTTAATCTACCTTCCCTCAAATCTCATGCAGCAAGTGAACAAAATCAGGGGCGTTTGTCTTGCCTGTCTGCAGTGTCTGCCTGCTCTTCAAAGCTGTTTGCTTTTTCTGTCTGCCTGTCTGAAGGAACTTTAAGTGCTGGAAACCGTTTTAAGTAATTTACACACAATAATTGCCACATCATTGTTGGAATTGGGCATATAATGAGGTGCAAGGTAGAAAACATTTCAGCAGACTAGGTAATAACTAGGAGTTGGAGGAAATGATGGAGGAGAAATTTACAGAGTATAAAAAGGAGAGACAGGGACAAAATTAGGTCAATGAGAACTAAAGACTTGCTAGAAACAATGGTGTAAATAAGCTTTTGTGCAACACTAAAGAAAAAAAGACAAGCAGCTGTAAGATGTAGGAGCATTAATGAAGCCAAGTTTCCTATTAACTTCTGTCTCCTGCTCACTCCTAAGTACACGTTTTGGCTAAAGATTTTGCTACTTTGAGGGGCATTTTGTGAGGTCTCTTCTGCCTGAACTCCCTAATGAGGCATGAGCTCTGACTGCCCAGACAGTAAGAGAACCCCATTTGTCCTGCACCTTTATCTGTTTTATGGGTCTCAGAGCTGGATTCAAAAAGCTTCTGGGAAAGGCACAGGCAAACACATCACAATCCTGTGCAGCATGGTCTCATAAACTTACATTCCCTTCAGAGAAGGGTAGAAGAAAGGGGGGGGGGGGGGGGGGGGGAATGGGGGAGAAGAAAAGAGGAAGATTGTTAGAATAAAACTAACACGACATCAAACAAATTAGGTCATCCACGTAACATAAAAAGGCATCCAGCAGTTTTGAAAATGCAGAGTCATCCTCTGCTGCATTATGTCCCACTTCACACCCATTTGCTTCTGCTCCTCGTTACACCATCCTGGGTTCCAGTGTATGATTCCCAACACCAAAGACTATATGACAGTTTGCATCTCGTGACCGTATGGGTATGAAGCAAAAACATTTGCTATCTAGATTATTTGAACTAAACATTTTAACATGGCCAAACATTTTATCTTCTTTAAAATGTGGTATGGTAAATCAGTAACTGCAAACTGTTATTACATTAAAACAGCAAAAAGCATACCTAGAGCACTGTCTGACCTGTATTAAAAGTTAAAATTGTTATATATTGGACATTATTAAAAGGACCTACATGCAAAGAAGTGTCCTGCTGCTAATATGCCGAATTAAACAGCCTTATAAACTGGCATTAGTCCTGTACCAGTACTCCATGCTGTTTCCCAAGAAGTCACCCTCTCCCCCATTCTGCTATGTCCCTGCCTTCTGCCACACTGCTTGCTCTGATTGTGGTTTGAGCTCTCCTGTGCAGAAATTACAGCAACAATAAACATGCATACTCCCCTCTTTTCTTTCCCTTCAAGGTACTCTTTTCTTTGTAATTTCTCATCTAGCTCCTTGCTCTGCTACAGTAATATCTGCTTCTGCTTGGTCTGGGAAAGATATTCAGGATTTCCTGGGCTCCAAGAGAAGGCAGGAGCAAGCCAGCTGCTGAACTCCTGCAGGGATCAAAATGTTTATTTGAATATCATGCTGGTGCTGCAGATACTGTGATGAACTAAAGCACACTGTTTGCCTGCTGTCTCACCCAAAATAACCAAGGACAGGTAACAACTGGGAGTTGCCCACAATATCTGCCCAGAAAAGGCTGTAAGTGGCACAATGCAGGTGAGCATCATGCTAGAAGACGCACACTGCTAATAGGCAGGAGACCAGCACCTCTCCAAAAATTAACTGAAGTCAGAAACAGTCACACAGAGAAATTCCTGAATCAAGCTCAAGTTCAAGTAACTCACAGGGTTTGTTTTGGTTTGGTTTTCTGTTTTTTACCCCTTTTTTCTTTTTGTTTATTAAAGGACTTTGATCTAGCACCTCAACTTTTCTCCACTCTTTACCACCTCAAAGAGATGTCCCTGCTTTTCAAAATGACAGCTGAAGAGAAGACTTGTGAAGTAGTCTCTTCTCTGATTTATGGGTTAATGGTTTGTTACTGAGACATTCTGGATTACATACTTTTGTAAGAATATGCAGGGAGGCATTCTAGCAACACAGTTCCTGCATTTGAAGCGGAAAAAGAAATACATGGAAAATGTAAAATCAGCCCTGCAAGCAGGTCCAGTCACACAGAAGACTGCTTTTTTCAAATTAAATCAGTTCCAAGGTAAATATGTAACATAAACACCTGTAACACAGTGCCTTACCACTCAAAATTTCAGTGCAAATTACCTGCATGCTGCACTTGGGTTTAAGAATAAGGATTTAGACATTTTGTAGCCCGATCAGGAGGACTGGCTTGGAACCGGCTTCCAGCACTAAGCAACAGCACTGTGTCTGCTTGCAGAGTTCTGGGTTGATTTTGGCCTGAGTATCCATTCTCTCTTCTGGCACAGGCTTATGTACATTTCCAAGAAGATATGCAAGCTTCAAACGTTGTACTCTCATACCTATGGAGAGCTGCTCTGTCACCTCGTATACTCTTGGTTGTAAGCAAGTTGGCAGCATAAAGCACTTAGATGATTTTGAGCAGTTGCGTTCTCTGATCTCTGGCCCCGCTCCCAAGTCATGTATCAGTCACAACCTTGTGTACAACCTTGCAACGTTTTTTTGTTTGTTTCTCTTAACATCTGTTCGGTTTATGTGAGATCAAAATCAGGAAAAGGAAAAGATCTGGGTTTTTTAATGTTTTTAATTTAGGAAAGTGCTGCATGACAGACAACTCATTTACAGTGCTGTCCATTGGCGAGCTGTTATTACACTGTTTGGACAAAACTGTCTTTTTGGCAGCTGTTCATTAGTGGTAATTGCATTACAAACACAATAATTTGGTTTAGAACGTCTTATTTTATTTTTGTAGGAATTAAGGAACAGGAATAAAACCAAATGAATCAGAGTATGGATATCTAATTAGTAGTGATCGAAGCACAATGGATTATCCAGTTTGTTTTGGTCAGATGAGTTATGGAAGCCAATAGTGTGAGCCCTTCTGCTAGTGTACATCCTCACAGCTCACATCTGTCAAGACACCACTCAAGACAGCTACACCAGCCATCTTCTTTATGGTCCTTTTCTCATGCCTGCATGAAAAGGAAAGCATGAAGATACTTGCAGGACCTAACACAGCCACCTGGATTGAGCAGAAAAGGAGGGAGTGAAACCTCTCTGGCTCTCCTCTCTGCTCTCAGCCAGCCTGAGGCTGCTCATGCCTTGGGCAGACTCAGAAGCAGGTCCCATCTTCTGCCTTCACCTTCTGCTTCTCCATGCTCAGGAGATCCTGGTCTACAGCAGTGGTCACTAAAGAGTACTGATAGGTATATAAATAGGCTCCTGACATATCTTCTTCCATCATGCTTCTCACATGTAGAATAGGATGGAATCATTCAGCTTTTACCTTCTGGAGAGGCAAATATAGCAAGCAAATTAAATATCACCTTCTCCAAAAAAATGATCAAACAAACCTCACCTCTCCATTTACACAAAGGCATCATGATTCCATCCTTGTTTCAGAGACTCACAGAAGTAATAAGGGCTGATCATTTCCTATGGGTCACTCAGGACCTCTCTTTTATCATTTTCTTTACACTTTCCATCAACAATGCTCAGTAATCAGTTGAGAGAGACTTCTCTTGTAGGTTCCTTCCCAGATTATGTTTTTCTTTTAATTCTTTCTGTAATTTTTTCCTTCTTCAGAGCTGCTCACCTCAGCAACTGAGTGCTAGTTTCAGTTACACCATGTTTAAATCTCTCTGAATTCTCTTGCACTTATTTGGGCAAAGGAAAAGTTTATCTACCAGTGTTCTCAGTTTTCTAGGCTAATGCGAGCTGCATCTAATCACTTTGAACTTCTTTCTACTAACTGTGTAGCCCAAACTGGCATGAAAGAAAAGTCAGGTGTACTATGGAGGAGGAGAGCCTGACAGAGGCAGCACCTTTATGTTAGACAGAGTTACAGAGATAAAAAGACACTATTTGTAAAAATATGATAAATTCTTGCTTAAAGAATGAGTGATAGCTAACAACATTGTTTTAGCATACCCTTTCTAAATGTAGGACACCTAGAAATGTGCATTATTAATGGTGTCTCTTGTGGTTCTTTATTGCTGTGAGGAATGAAACGCCTTTATGATTTAAAGATGAGAAGATTCTGCACATACAAGCAATAGGCTAAGCACATTTAAAATTATAAATCAGTTTCAGTGGATGAAGGGCCTTGTGCAGGTCTGCCCCTACCATGAAGTTGGACATTCCTCAATTAAAGATTTATTGTGTGATTCTTGCATAGATGCTATAGAGCGAATCATAGTAAAATATAAGTCTTAAGGGGCTTTGGAGCTCACCTGGGGCAACCCCTGCCCACACCAGAGTTAACTCCAAAGTTTGATCAGGTTGCTCAAAGAATTGGCCAGTCGAGTTCTGAACATCTCCAGGTTCTGAAAGTCGCCCTGGCTCTGTTATCCAGCTTGATGTTGTCGGTGAGCTTGAAGAAGATGTCTGTCCTATCAGCTGGCAACAACAGCATTAGAAATTATTGCCACCTCTGTTAAAGCCTGAAGAGTGGCACTAGTAGCCAGACATCAGCTGGCTTTGTACTGCTGGCCATTTCTTTTGAAGTCCAGTAGTGCAGCTGGTAGTTCGATACCTGTACACCCTTCCAGCCTGACTACAAAGACACTATGGGAGACCGTGCTTCAAGACAAGTTTAAGTGAAGGTATGCCCACTGCTTCCCCCTCATCCACTGAAACAGTCACTTTGTTATAATGGCAACGAGATTTGACAAGCAAAGTCTGGTTTTAGCAAATTTGCGCAGGTTGTTCCCAGTCATCTTCTCCCTAGGAAAAATAATCCCCAGGAGAGTTTACTCTGTAATTTTCCCAAGAATGAGCCAGCTGGTAGTTCCCTGGCTTCTTCCCCTTCCGTTCTCTAAACATGGTTGTGATGTTGTTTTTTTTCCAGAGATAGGGAACCTCACCTGACTACCATGACCTGTCTAGGATGATGGCAGTATTCTTGCAATGATATTGGCCATTTCCCATGGCACACTATGGATGCATCCTATCTGGTCTCATTGCACTGAAGATGGCCACTTTGCCTTACTGCTCCCTGACTGATTTTCTTCTGCTACATCACTCACCCAACTCTATCCCTAGGCAAAAGGAACAGAAAAAGCAGAATGCAGACAAAAGCAAGAGAAGCAGCCTTTTTTGTCCCCAAGATTCCCCCAGATTCAGCAGCAGCACACACAAAGCTGTTGCACCAGTACAAAACAACCAGGCTCAATATGAGCACATAATCTGGTGCATCCTTGTGGAGTTGGACATTTCCAGCTGGCTTCTGCCAACTGGCTGTAGCAGGCTACTCACTAAATCAAAGCCCCCATAAAACACAAGCCTGCTGGCTCCGTTTGCAAGTGCAGGGCTTTTGCCCAAGAAGGCTAAGCAACTAAAATGAAATGATTGCACAGTTTGGGTTGGAAGAAACCTTAGAGATTCCACCCCCTGCCATGGGCAGGGACACCTCTTACTAGACCAAGTTGCTGAAGGCCCCATCCAACCTGGTTTATGCTTGAAATATGTAATTGAATTTTAGTTTTATGTAATACTTTATTTGGAGAGGGGAAAAGGGAGAATTTTTTTTTTTCCATTTTGAGGGAAATTTTCATAATTTGTGACTCACATTTCTAATGAACCTATTTAGGTCTATTTGATTAAAAGTAAACTGTATTCACAGTTTAGTTAGAGGTCAGAATCTAGCCAAAATTGAAGTAACAGAGCATGGAATCATTGTGTTCCATATTTTTTATCACATATTCACACTTATTGCAGGCTGTCGTCTGAATGGAGTAGAAACACTACATTTCTAAAAGATATTACTCCTTTATATATAATAATCTTTCTTGGATATATGTATAAATTTAAAGGTGAAAATTATAAAAAATTACTCTGAATAAATAATCTATCAGAATCATACTCATTTGCACCCAGTTTATACTAGCATGTTTAATAATATGCATGAATTATACATAACGTTATATGGATTTTATAAATTCATTACAGGGAATATGAAATTAAATAGACCAAATAAGCGTATAACTAAATCTTTACATAATTTGGACTCTGCCTTAGAGGGGTGTAAAGGGCATCAGGTTGTAGTAATCTGCTGCTAAAGAGATGTTATCAAGAAGACAGCTAGGCTCTTCTTGGAGAGACAAAAAAGAAATGTTTTGAATTTTGCAGCAAGGAAAATTCCAGAAGGACATACAACAAAAAAATTTTTGGTTATGCCCTGAAATAAGGTACCTATAGACACTGAGAATGTCCATCCCTGCAGGCATTCAAAATTTCTCTGGGCAAAGCATGCATACATATATAGTACATTAATTATGGATTTAAGATTTATTGTAGACTTTTGAGGAGTGTTTTATGACCATAATTCTCAGCTGTATCTTTGTCCTCAGCCCTGAGACACTGCATTTCTTGAACCTTGTCCTGAATAAAGCTTCAATCGGTAATGTGAGTTATGTGTGGATCTTCACATACAGGTGGAATTTCACTCTAAGTTATTCTCTGCTACCTGGGTAGTGAAAAGCATCTATCTGGAAACTGAACAAATAAAACCCTAGATTGTTTTAGGAAATTGCTTATGTAAAGAAAAATTTAAGAAGAATCTGTATTTGTGACTCACTTTTAGGGCAGGATTATCCTTCTGCTGTGATGGGAAGTGTTCTTCTGACTTCTTTGATAGTCCACTGGAGTGAGACATTGTGAAAATATTTAGCTCACTGTTATGCTTAAAAGATTATAATTATAGATGTTGACAAGACTGATCTTCATTTACACTATGAACTAAGAACTAAGAACTGGGATTTATAAATGTTTAACATGCACTATTGCAGATAGAAAAGTCCAAATGAGGGATTCAGAACATCTCTTCCTTCTGATTCACATCACAGTACCTAGAGCAGAATCAGGTTTCCAGCCTCTAAACATGAAAGAGTAGGTAGCCTAAGCCTCAGAAAAGAGGCTAATTCTTCCTCTCATTGAGATTGCTGCTTGATGGGTACTTAGAATTGTATTACTCTTGTTTTCAATTTGGAGTAGCTAAACTGATGAGACACCACTCAGTCCTGCACTACTAGGTTCACACACTTCCAGGTTCTTCTAGCAATCAAGAGGTTTGAAATTTGAAAGCAGCACGTTCAAGGACATGGCTGGAGGGCCTGGATTTACCATATTAGAACTCTCACATACTGCATGTGCTTTCACCTCTTGTGATGTTATTACTGCTGTTTTCAGGTTGTAGAGGGCCTTTGGTTGTATTTTAATTATGGTTTTTATCCTTCCTTTGGATAAATTATCATTATGTCCTGAAGTTCCTTCTAGTACAGAGTCAGCCTCTCATTGATCATTTTCTGTGAGATTCTGTACATCAACAATGCAAGTTACTGCAGACAATTTGTTGACTCATTTGCCCCTAAAAATCTTGCTCCTTTTTGTTTTAAGTCCACATGAAATGAGTCTAATTAATCACTAGAAAGAAAAGTCCTTTTCTTTCCAAGAAAGCATTAGAGAACTGGTGAAATCCACTTCACCTTGTGCCTCAGCCTGGCCCAGTACACGCTTCTTGCAGTCTGACTTCATTAAACCTCCCTGCTAAAACAACTGCTAGAGCCTTTCAGTCACTTGTGACAGGTACATTTGATCACTAAAAACTTGTTAAATATCATCTCAGTTTTTATTTAGCCGTACAATAAAAACATCGTTCTCAATTACACATCTGAAAATGTGCAAATGAGCAAACTTCATACCATCTGTAACAAGGCTGGTGTTAGATCCAGTGATTTTTAAGCATCATACATAATGTAAGAGCAATAATCTACAAATTGCGTAAAATATATATCAAATTAACAAATTTTACTTCAGGTGAAAGCGAGCTCCATATCAGAAATACCAGGCTATTAACTAGCAATGTCTCATTTTCACCCAAATTGCCTCTGCTTTGACCTGTTTCTCCTTAGTTTTGTCTCAGAGAGCTCTGGATTTCATTTTAAGGATTAAAAATGCAACACAATTTTATTTGAATCTCATTCAAATTCCAAAAAATTTAATTCACATCTAATGGGAGGATTTTCTTCTGTAGACACACATTTTAATTTGCCCACAATTGCCACCAGATTCACCAGTGCTGTCTGGTGGACATGTAAATAAGGAACTGGTTAAAAAAAAATTGTACTCCAGATACAATCTCTACTTCTTCCTGTACTTCTGGCACTTCTGAGTGGCATTAGTGTGCTGGAGGTGAGCAAGAGAGAGCCTATTACCTATAGGCCAGTGACCTGACCTTCTTACTTCTTATGTTAATTTGAGGTCTCTTTTCAGTTCCCAGTGAACATGAACCCACACAACATGACTGAGTTTACATCCTTTACACTCTTTCCACAAAATAAGCCTTTCTCCTGAATTCATCAGGCCTCACTAAGGGAGATAATGATGGCCTGAAACTGGGTAATGCTTGTTAGATTTTTTTATGTCAACATCAATATCTGAATAGTGTGGTGTTTTCTGAGTTGGACTTCCCACCTCTCCTGTCTCAAAACAGATTGTGCATGACTGAGATGGAGGTAGAGAGGTAGATCTCAACACACAAGGCAGCATATGCACATCGCATCCTCCCATAAGGACCTGAAAGTAGATATGCCATGGAAATCTTGAAAAACCACTTGATGACTCAAAGGATGAATGCTCACCACAGAAACACAGAGGAAGATAGTGAGAGATATTTAGAACATTACAGACTTCATGCTCTAAGTGTTTCTTTTGAGACCATCCACAGCAAAATGCTTTTGTGAGTGATATAAAACTTTACTAAAGAGATACAGGAGTTTACAGTCTGCTTGTGACCAAGTAATCTGTTTTTTATTTATCTAATACTGGGAAGACTCTGCAGTTTCACCTAGGTTTTCTCATTTTCATTACAAAAACTTATATCAGCTCAGCTGCAGTGCTTCCCCCACGAGCTCACCTTTATTTTCCCCATACAGAATCTGGAAATATACACAAACAGAGTCCTGCTTCCAAGAACCTTCTTCCAAGAAGCCTCTTTAGAAAAAGGGCACCCTCTACATTTTCCTGACACAGGAAACTTCTGTCATTTTTGTCTACAAATTATTGATCCTCCATATATCCTTTCACAGGCTCCAAATTTTTCAGCTTACAGCCTCTAGGGATGTAAGCTAGATAAGATCTTTGGACTGCCTTGCAGCATGATTTTAAATGGGCTTAATGGCTTCTACTTATGATTTGAAATTCAGGCTGCTTATTGCAAATTAGTACAACATTTTGACTCCAAAAATGCATATAAATTTTGAAGAAGTCACATTTTTACCATGGATATACTTCCAACAAAAATACACTTGCTCCTCTTGTTGAATAACTTAATTATGAAAACTTTTAACATCATTCTCTACCTGGAAGTTGTTCATGAAACATACTTCATTACAGGGTTTCATGCAGTCTGGTAGAAGAATCACCATGACTGACTGCAAAAGTTGCAATGGTGTCATGAAGGTGCAGTTTTCACTTGATAGGCTGTAGAATAACAGAATATTTGTGATTATATCGTGTTACACTTATGGACTATTTTATGCTTTGTCATTGTTGGGTACCACAATTTCAGTTCTAGCAAATTCTTTCTTAAACTTATAGAAACTGAATAAGACAATGAAATTTTGAGGCAAGAATTATATATATAATCCACATAAGTTTTCTGCTTTAATGCACATGAATATAGAAACTGTCCTGCCAACACAGAGCACAGAGTTCATCATTTCAAATATATCAATATGGTAAAGGTCTCATATGGAGATGGGAGCTTTTCCCGTGCTGACAGTCCACTTTATATTTAGGATTAGCATTGATTCTGCTCTTAAGAGACCTTTAGCACGATGGTCTAAGTATTAAAACATTCACCAGTTAAACAGCTAAAACCAAGTAGTGAGTGCTCAGGATGTGCTAAAACAGAAACTAGAATTATGTTGTTCCTGGTAAAAATACAAACTCAGTATTTCTAGAACACTGTCCATTTACTGTAAATGTTACAAATAGCCACTTCGTCTCAGAAGGATAGATGCTATTAATCCATCAATGGATGACTATGATGCTTGAGCATGGGTCATATTTTCATATTTAATAGGGGCCACCAGACAGGTCTAATAATTGCTATGATTTACATTTTGTTAATTGCCAGGAATTATCGGCACAACTGTGCCCAAGAATTAAATGAAGTGCATTTTGGTGCACCAAGAGTAGTTAAGAAAGTGAGATTTGCACTAGAACCTGCACAACAAATTAGAGATTGAGAAGTAATTGTTTGGGGTTTTTTTCTTGGCACAAATATATCTGGGTCATAATTTCATCAGGTACATTGTTGTAAGATAAGTTGTCTTAGAGAGGTGTTGAGCATCCTTTAAATATAAGATTCATTATTTGTTTCCACAAGGACTAGAAGACACATGCTTTATCACTGTTGTGTTTTCTCTTTTCCTAACACAGTCAGATCTCAGTTTTCTTAGGTGTTTTGAGAGTCATGACTACAAGAAATGAAGATTATGTAAATATAAAACCACAACAATGCCAAAAAGAATACTGTGCAAAACCTGAGTAAGTTCTCTCTCATAAGACTCGCATGATAATATTGAGTTAGAAAGTGACAAAAGAGCTTCTGAACTCTCATGAATATACTTTCACTGCTCTTATATAGGTCTAATTCTGAACTGCAGAGAGCCAATTATAGTAACAGTGAAGGTACCACCTTCCTAGAAATGCAAAATTATTTGAATACTTGTAAGTTTTTCTTATGGATTTTTGAACAGAGTAACATGAGACATTAAAAAACACTTGGCAGCCAAAAATAAAAAGGCCAACTTGACAAAAAAGAAATTTAAGTGTCCTGATGCATTCAAGTCCATCACCCAGCACTTCTGTTGTTTCCATGTGAGGTGTTCAAGATGTCTAAACTGGATTCATAATGACTGCCAATTCCAAAATGGGAAAAAAGAAATCCACATCTGTTTATGAAATCTCGACGTCCAGGTGTAAGGCTCAAATTCAAATACTCCCACATTCTTCTGCTTTTTTACTGAGGAGCTTGATAGTGGTTGACAAGTCCCTGCCTGTTTGGAAAATTTCTGATAAAGCATTCATATCCATCAAGCTAAAGAGCAAAAGCCGTGGATTACTTTCCTTCCTACTAAAGCAAGGTTTAATAAAATACATTTTCTACTTCATTCTCTCAAAAGCAGTAACAGCAGCTTTAGACCATGAAGGTGTTACACGTCAAGCATTCAGTTCAGTGACCCCAATAGAGTGCATTAAAAATTCTGGGGAATTTCATGTACAAACAGGAAAAGTGAGTCCTAAGGGTTTCCATAGACTAGCAGCTGATACAACTACTTTGTAAACATGTCACATATTGTCATTATCCAGCATACCTGAAGAACATAACTAATGAAATAGTCATTCTGGCTTCTTAAATAGTCAATAGCTCTCCAAACACAGGCATAGTGAACCTTGCAAAAAAGCAAGATCTCCCAAGGACATGCTACATCAGGAGACTCCCAGATCAGTGTAGCCTTAAATCAAGCATTTTGTTGTTCTTGAATATAGGGAAAATTTTAGGCACAAAATGAATTAAATATTTGAAAATAAGATAGATATTCAAGAGTTGTATAAAAAGAATTCTTTCTCAGAAAAACCATAGAGGCTATCAAACTGCAGAGATGCTGAATAGGAGAGCATTTAGACTAAGAAGTAGTGCAATTTGCAAGAACCTCCACTCACCTGATCAGTCTCAGATAGGGTATAGGACCCTCTAAAGGAGAAAGAGGAAGCCTCAAAAGTGATTTACTTCAAGGATTGTCAGCTGTGAAGACCAGAACTAGTTTGGAAGTATTCTTCCAGAAGCCCAAAGCTTCTGAAACTAATTCCAGTTTGAAGTAAGTCAGATACCTTTAAATGTGGATACAGTAATTTTTAAAGTTGCTTTTCAAATTTGAAATCACTGCAGCTGCCCATCTAAAGATAATCTCTGAAAATCAGGTGTCGGGACTTCTCAGATCCTATCCTCAGTCTCTGAACCTTAGGGCTCATATCCCTGATTCCTAAAACACATCTGTTCAGATACCTTCCAGAGTCAACAAGGAGAACCTGTTGCTGGGCAACACATCCTACTCAGCATCTCTCTGCCAAGTGTAGTTAAAAAAAAATTGGGCTCTAAGTTAGGTCTTCAGGTCAGTAAAATGAATTTTGGACCAACTCTCCACAACTGCACATGATTCCTGACTGCTGCAGCCATTTAAATGGTAAATAATATTTCAATGCATTTTCATTATGACTTATTCAGAGAAACATTTTTAACAGACCTGCCTGCTCTCTGCCTTGATTTTTATAGCACTAAATGCTGCTTTATACATTTATAACATTTATAACAGCAACTTTATTCATGCAAGGAAATAACATTTTAAGCTAAAAAAATCCGCAATCAAACTCTAAGAAAAAAAACCCTCTTCAACTCAAATTCTTCACTCATTTTAGGTATCCTCTTCTTGAAAAAAGCTCCCAATGAATGGACTTTCAATTCTAACTTAAAAAAATAAACCAGAAAAAGCAAATAATCTTCCTTTTGACATAGAAATTGCTTACTTTAACACCACATGACTTTCTCCTGCTTTGTCTTGTTTTTTTTTTCTCCTCCATTTTGCACTAATGAAAACAGATAAATTCTTCATCTTTGTAAGAAAATAGCAAATAATTTCCCTTTCACTTTCTAGTTAGCTTGTTCTGTGTACTTGTATCATATTTTACAAACTCGTTCAAACCTGACCCAATGTGGGTTTTTTAACATATTTTCAAGCTTTAGTTATCACTGTATAAAAACTTAAGAAGTTCCCACAATTACACCTGTCACATTAAAATTACTTAGTTTTCTATATCACAAGAGCCAGCTGAAGCATTCAAATAATGAACAAGAAAGTTTGAGTACCTTATAACAACAATTCATTAAGATGTCCTATATTTGACAAGTTGAAGACTGAGCTACTTCAAAAGACAATCTCTAGTCATGTTTATATTTTTTACTTCCAGTGAATGGTGTGTTCAGCCTTGTCCTATAAATTGTTTCCCAAATGCTTGCATTTTACAGTGAATAACCTACTGATATCACCAATGCTCCTTATGGCAAAGAACAAGTATGGGATAATAGCTATGAGTGGTATGCACTTTGGATACACATCTGAGAATCTAGTCTGAATTCAACATCTGGACCTCAGACTAGCCTGATATCTTATGGAAAGACTGCTAAGGATCTATACCTAGTGGCTACATCCCATACTAATGAAAGCTGATGACATGCAGGAGGCAGAAAACACCTTGAATTGTTTGTGGGGAATTGCACAATCACTGCTGAAATGAGACACCCAACAGCGGCACATGAATGCACAGGTGACTTAGGGGACAACACAGGCAGAGAGACCACAGCAATTCTTTGCATGGGTACCAGAGCATTTGAAAGTCACAAACTGGGCTGGATTTACAAAAGCACAGGGAGAATTCGTAGCTGTTCCACATTCTATGTTCTTGAGCTCTGCCACATATCACAGAATCACAGATTCAATAAGGTTGGAAAAGACCTCAAGGATCATCAAAGTCCAGCCTGTCACTCAAGACCTCATGACTACTAAACCATGTCACCAAGTGCCACGTCCAATCCCCTCTTGAACACCTCCAGGGATGGTGACTCCACCACCTCCCTGGGCAGCACATTCCAACATCTAACAACTCTCTCCATGAAGAACTTTCTCCTCACCTCCAGCCTAAACTTCCCCTGGTGCAGCTTGAGACTGTGTCCTCTTGTTCTGGTGCTGGTTGCCTGCGAGAAGAGACCAACCCCCTCCTGTCTACAACCTCCCTTCAGGTAGTTGTAGACAGCAATGACTGAGCCTCCTCTTCTCCAGGCTAAACAACCCCAGCTCCTTCAGCCTCTCCTAGTAGGGTTTGTGCTCCAGACCTCTCCCCACCCTTGCTGCCCTTCTCTGGACACGTTCAAGTACCTCAATGTCCTTAAACTGAGGGGCCCAGAACTGGACACAGTACTCGAGGTGTGGCCTAACCAGTGCATATGCTGAAACAATTCCTTGAACTTGAAGGAAGGGCCTCTGGACTCCACCATAATTCCTGTTACATACAGGAGTTGGAGCATTTTCTTTCCTCATTGTTTTACACTTTAATTTCTTGTATGAAAGGAACTTCAGATTTTGTCAGTCTCATAGTTCAGAAGATATATTCTTGGGTGTAGCAGGTGTAGCTCTCCCTGAATTCACAAGATGGCCTTTCACAGCACGGTCCTCTGGTGTCTGCCTGCTTCTTCCGAGCCAGCAATGCAGGAGATGTTGCCAAGTGCTACCTCCATTTTAGTGTCATCCCTGTGGTCTTTTGTACATGCTGTTTTGTGGAAGAATCTCAGTCTTCTATCAAAAGCTGCTCTAGTTTGTATTGCTACAGAGGAACAGTCAAAGGTTCAGAAGGCTAATAAAGTGATTGAATATTTATTTTTTCTTTTCCTTTAATAACTTATGTCAGGTCATAGGTTTAGCAATTAGACATTACTGTAACCATCATCTTCATCTTCTGTCCTTCACCACCATAGGCTGCTAGAGAACTAGCACATATATACAGAAAGGCTCAAAGACTATGATGTGCACAACCAAGGTGGAAACATTTCACACTCTACTGAGATGTGATAATGAGAAAGAATGATTGAGGATCTTCAGGGCACTCTCTACTCTTTTACATTCATTGTCCATGAAGCCTTAAGGTCACATTAATCTGCTCATAAACCACCTGTAATCACCCTTAGGCAATTTGTTCTGTTGAAAATAATTGAGATAAGAATAACAGGAAATTGCTAGATATTGGCAATAAAGTCATTTATTGTAATTGATTGTATAGTGTGCCCTATGTTATTATAAGGTTTAATAATCAGAAGCACATAACTAAGTCATCTCTAGCTGCAGAGAACCATGAACAATATGTGCCATAAACACAGAGGCAGCTGTAGTCATTGATGTTCTCTGATCTTCTAAATGCACACTGGAAATTGTATTATCCAAGATAACAGAAAGGGAAATGTCTTGTTTCAGAAATAGTATGAACATAATCAGATTTGTGAAACTAAATGGTTTTAGTCATATGGGGCACTGCACACTGAAAGCAGAGAAATAGTTTTCATGAGTTATAACTCACCACTCGGTAAAACGCAGAAAATAAGCCGCAAAGACTTCATCTTTCACTGTTAGCATGATTGTTATTCTTGACAAATCAATATAAATTCAGATTTCTCAGGTGCCACATACGGGAAACAAGAAATGAGGAGACTACTTAACGGAGTAGGTTCAGAGTAACCAGTTGCACTAAGTTACATTGGAGGTAAGAAGTGCAGGGAAATAAATCAAGTCAGTGAAAATCTGCCCCCGGCATTATGCCTTCCTTAATCAAGTCATACTGTACACATGCAATTCCTTAGCGTACTTTGATTGTTCTTTTCCTAATCCTGGTTTTGGTGTCAACTGTGTGCCATCTTCCTCTGCCACCTCATCCTACTTGAGTAAAAACAAATAAAATAAAAAATGGGGGGAAAAATGGATACATTTTAAGTTGAAAAATTTCTCCTATAAGTCAAAATATGCCCCTCACAGATACTGCTGGTCTGTGCAGAGTTATACTACTCAAAACTATTCAGGTATACACACCAACTATATATTCATTATAAAGGACCATAATAAATATGTTTGTAATCCTGACTTTAACATCTATCTAATACTCATTTCATGAACTGAGCCGCCCAACTAGTTTGTTACAAATTTGCTATCGGTTGGTGTGACAACATGCTCAGAGTTGCAAAAGCAAACAGAGAAGGTAATCTCATTTTGCTAACATAATTTGTTTGGAGTGTTTGTCTTTGCATTTTTGCTTCTAACTATTACAAAGCTACAAGCGGAAGTCACAGTGAAGTGCTGCCTCTCTCCAAGCATCACAGCCTACATCAGTCCTCTTGAATCATACATTCATACTTCTGTTTCTTTTAAATTCCAGTCTGTCACTACAGTTATCTCCTTTATTCCTTCCTTGCTTTCTTCTGCTAAGAGATACTAGTTATTTAGCTTAAATAAGTTTTAAATAGAATTAATCACTTAAAATTGGAATCTTGCATGACTTAATATACCGTTTGCTTAGCTTTACTTTACTTAGCATGAGCAGCTAGATTTAGTGAAGCCTTAGGCCACAAAGTGCAAACCTTCAACTACATATGCTGAGCATGTGCAGAACTTGTAGCTATTCAGTCAAGGCAAGGCCTTCAGAGCCACCACAACATAGAAGGTAAGGAAAGTATGGCAACTGTAAGATGATGGCCTGCTGAAGACAGTGAGAGAGCTCAATGTGGAGTCAAAAACACATTGAAAGATCCCAGGTCACCTGTGGACCAAAGGGTGCATGAAAGATGCATGAAGATTGTATGAAGGTCAGATGTATAATCTGCAAATTATAAACACCCAGGGATTTCTATGTTTGGGGTCTCTCTCCAGAGGAACCCAGCTGACTCTGCTGCTGCACTATTATTATAATGATGTTAAAGATCAGGGAAAAGGCTAATGCAGAAGAAAAATCTCCCCTGTAGTGGAATACTCTCCTCTGAAGTAAGAAGTGATGGACCACCATAGACGAAGGATGAGGAACAAAATGGACTGTGAGTCTGCTCCCTGTAAAATTACATAGATGTAAAAAAAATACAACACAGACACTTGTGATAGCCAGAACATGCTCAGCTATGTTAAAAATATACCACTTATGTCTTTATGTCAATCTAGTTTTCACCTCCCCCTAATTAGTATTTTTAAGTTTGAGCAATTCTGGTCCAAAACTGAATTTTTAATTTGTTTTCTTTTATTTTATTTTTAAAATTCTGGCTCATTTTCTATCACTAGATAAAATGACAGGATGGTGAACTCCAGTGTAGAAGAGTAGCTGCCCAATCAAACCATTCATATTACCATGCCTCAGTTAACTTGGGAGCAATCTGTCTTTTCCCACGGTGGGGTAACTGAGCAAGCCCCAATTCTAAACACAGGAAACCCTCCCCCAGAGCCAGTTTGCTTCATGAGTTGTATAAGACTTTGGGTGTCAGAAGCCCCTCTCCCAGGGAGGATTGTGTCATCCTCACATGGATTGAAAGATCTCATCTCCTCCCTTACTCATTGCTGTCACATACTTTGCCCCATTCAAGGGGCAGTCACTATTTGGAAAGGCAATTTAAAAGCCACTGAAAGTTCTGATTACTAACTTCACAGCAAGGGAAGAGGGTAGAGGTTGTCAACCTTAATTAATGCCTGTTTTAAAAGCAGTTTGCATTCCTTGCCTGACATGTGCTTCACAAAAGCCAAGAGCTGTTGTTATTAACAACACATAACATAAACACACTTGGCCTGATTTTCCTCTCGCTCACAAAAGGCTTCACGCTCAAGTCTTGACTGGAGTGTAATAAGCAAAGCTTTCTGCAGCCAGTGCAAAGGGAGGCTCTGGGAGGTGGGGTACAAGAACCTGCAGAAGAAAAGACAGCAGGAATAAATAAAAAAAAAAAATCTTGGTTAAGTGCTCCATTCCTTGAAGGCTGAGCATGAAATCAAAACAACACCAATTGTATAAGCCTTTGCCTCTGTGCACTTCTTAGTCACTTGAGTGAAAAATCATCTTGTTTGGAAAATTATTTTTTCCACAAATGCTTTTTTTCCTTTTTATTGTGTCACACTGCTTATGATCCTGCTAGAGGTAGGGAGACATCAAAGGAAATCTGCTGAGATGCTTTGATCAGAAAAAAAGCCAAAAGACAAAACACACACACACACAAAAAGGGTAGGCGACATGGCTTATCAACTTGGATACTGAAATCTGCAGAAGGGAAGAAAAACCACATCACACAACCTTATCAAGTTCTCAGATCAGTCCCAGAGGTTATGAGCTTTACTCTACTGCTGGTCACAGAGGGCCCTTTAGTTTGTCCTTGATCCTTTCAAGTAACTAGAAATGAAAACATGGTGAAGATGCAGCTTCAATTAGACTTAACATTGGAAAAAAAAAAAAGGAAAAAAAAAAGGTTGATAGCTCTTCCTTGCTAATGAGAAAAGAAAAAATAAAATGCTCTGGAAAAATGCCACCCCAACCTGCCAGCTGACATCAAACAAGCATCACACACATCTACAGATTATAATAGTCAGAGTAACTCACAAACATATTTTGCACCTTCTTCCTCTGCTGACTGGCTCCTTCAGAGATGAAGACAAATGTCTCACTTTTCTTGTAGTTAAAGAAGTTTTTGATGTTTTCTTCTCATCTTTTTAGCATATTAGAAAAATCAGTTAGGAAAGAAGGTGGTGGATTTTTTTGTTTGTTTTTCCCTTCTTCTCTAATTAATAAATCACAACAAAGAACCAAATCAGATGCTTCTTAAGTCAGTTATCCCAACTAGTAGTGCTGACTTAATATCAGAGAAAATTCTCTAAGTTTCACTGGAGAGATAATATTAATTTAAGAGAGGAGACACATAAAGGAACTTAAATATTAGTTTCATCCTCCTTCTGCTTAACATGGCTTTTTTTGTGTGCAGGTATTTAAGACTATATAAAGCACCTGTGCCTTAACCTTCGTACTTTTCCACTTGTCAGTTTATTGTTTGACTAGCAGAAAGAGATTTGGGTGTAACAAACAAAACACAAACCAGAAAAGTCATAGAACAGAAGTGTAAAGGAAAATTATAGGGCCTGCATAAAGTTAGACCAGATCCTGATATCAGCCTCTATGAATGCCATGAGGAACAGGCAGCCTTAGTTAATACAATGAAGGACAATTATGTCAGCTTGGGTCTCAGGATGATGAAGCTCCATATTCTTAGGATCAGGGTAACAGCAAGGCTGATTGTGACTGCTTACTGAGGCTCCATGTGAAATACCTTAATGTTTTAGTCTACAGAAAATACCTTGCAAACATCCTAAACCTAATGGTAGAAGCCCCATCCCTGGAGGTTTTTAAGGCCAGGCTGGATGCGGCTCTGGGCAACCTGATCTAGTGTGAGGTGTACCTTCCCACGGCAGGGGGTTGGAACTGGATGATCCTTGAGGTTCCTTCCAACCCTAACAATTCTATGACTCTATGATCCCTCCACTATACAATGAGACTCAGAAAAGGGCCAAGAATATGGACATATATTTTTAAATGATAATTTCTGTACTCGCTTTCAGTTAAAAGATATTACCTTTCCTATCTGCAACCAAAAAGTATTAGTTCAGGTATATTTTCCTTCTTTGTTTGCAAAAAGAAGTTTTTTCCTAGCAGAAAGCATTAATGGCTGGGAAGAAACAGTGTATTTGCCTGGCAGTAAATTTGCTTTGAAGTTACCTTTAATTTAAATAATATATCAGTTACTATGATACACTAATATTATTTTAAAGATGATGAAAAATGCACCATGATGCTTTTGTACAATATCCCACAACCGTTGTTTCACACATCACCGTAGGGTGAAGCGCAACATGATGTAAGGTAGAAAGCTGAGCTCAGTTCTCCTTCACTGCCCTACAAGTTCCTCAAAGATGAGGTGTGCCTTGGACAAGTTGTGTCTCCTGTTTTGGAAGCCAACAGCTCCAGCACAGCCCAGCAACAAAGCCTTCCTCCCTTTGGCATCAGCCACTGCTTCTGCAGTGAGCAGAGAAAGAAGCAGAGAAGGACAAAATGGTCACTGAAGGCATCCAGTGACATCCTGTTGAATTGCCATCTCCTTTACCTAGGCAGAGTGATGACTCTCACCATTTTTTTTTGACACTGTGTCCTAGTATAGAGCAGGACAGGTTGCTCTATTGCTCCAAAAGGGGCAAAAGAATAACACTTACACAAATGGATTGGACAGTAATGGAAAATTTAAACAGAAAAGCAAATCATATACTACAAAAACTACAAAGCATAGCAAAGCATATAAAGTTCAAAGAAACCCCCAGTCTAATCTTAACACCCAAGTTCCTTTACACCAGATCAACACCCCCCAGGGCTCTTTCTTCCCCCCATCACTGCAAGGCTGGTTTCAGGCTGGCCAGGCCTGAACTGCCCCCCTTTGTACCCTGGCATTAGGCCTAAACAGGCCAAGATTGTGCAGGAAAAAAGTTACTCAGACCAAAGAGGCCTGGGATACTCCCCCATTGTTACCAGACTAGAGAGCATCTCTCTCCAACAGGAGCAGAGAGGGAAGAAAGAGAAAGACAATAACATTGCAGCCATATTTCTAAGGGTGCAGGATTTATGGGTAGAAATACACTATTGCCTGTGTCCACCTACTGTGCTGGATACTCTAGACACTGGAGGTCTCAACTCTCTGGCTTCTTTTTTTGGAGGCACCCAGCCCAAATGGCTACACACTGCTTAGCAGAACGTTCAGGATCTGCTTACTGTTTTAAAGAAGAATTTACCAGTAAGACAAAATACTGGCCATTTCCTCAAGTGAGACACAAACAAACAAACAAAAACCCCACACACACTCTCTCATAGTATTATATATATCAACTTCTCAAACAATTCATTTTCAGGGTCTTTAGTACATCTTACAAGACTTCTAGCCCAAGTTGCTTGTGGAATTGTTATAACTCTCATTGTTATAATGGAAGGTGTCAGGGAACTTTCTTAACGCCCTACTTCTGGTTAGTTATGACTTTGCAAAACCTTAATTACCTTATGGATTTTGTGCCCAGGATGCAGGCTCCATAGATCCTATTAAGGGTCCCTTTGAGGATCATTTGTTTGTAGGTAATTACTAAAGACTTGCTGAACCTTGACAGTTACAACGTCTAAAAATCTTCCTGCGCATGGAGACCGTGCATAGCTCTTCCTATTGAATAGCTTGTACACGTATTAGACTAAAAACCAAGCTGAGCATGGTCTTGCCCTTGACATCTCCTTAATGAGATTCCCAGAGGAGGGAAATTTCTGTGCAATCTGCAGACTTCATATACAAGGAAAAAGAGAGATAAGGAAACTGCTTCTGTGGAAAGCTTTACCTAATTCATAGTTCTCCAAGCATGTTATTCATCTTCATACCCACTGCTGCTCAACCCCATAAGGTAACATAAGCATAGCTCAGACTGAAACTTCACATGTTGTAGCTAGAATAGCTAAAAGCTCAGCACATTCAGATCATAGAATAGCAGAATCAGTCAGGATTGGAAGGGACCACAAGGATCATCTAGTTCCAACCCCGCCCTGCCATGGGCAGGGGCACCTCACACTAGATCAGATGGTGAGACTTTGAAGAAGTCTTTTGCCCACAAAACTCCAGCTCCAATTTTTTACCACTTAAAACCAATTTAAAAGGTATTTGCACCAACAAAGACATAGCTGAGAGGTAACCATCACAGACTTCCAATATTACAAATGTGCAGATGCTTTTGAGCATTGTGGCAATGAAGTTGCACAGAGCAAGCTGGGAACACTTCCAAGTCACAGTTATTATAGTCATTTGTTTCCAAAATTATCACTTCAAAAGTGTTGCTCATTTTAATTAATATTTTTTTAAAAGTACTCCCTCGAATGCATATTCCTTATTTCTTGTTCTCATGCATCAAAACATTGCATGTTTTCAATTAGCTTTTTCTAAGTATGTAGCCAGCACTGCTCCTGGGGAGGGACAATAGCTACACAGGTGTATTGACTACTGACAACGCTCTTTAGCTTATAAAGAGAAATAACAACTGAATGGTAAGAAAACTTCTCTTATGGATAGCTGCTCTTTGAGGAGGGAACATTTAATTTCAGAGTTAATTTCAGATAGACTAACTTCTGCTATGAGGGATCTTCCTTTCCACCACTTCATATGGCAGAAAAAGAGGATAACAATTAAGGATTCCTTCCTAGGAAAAATGTTTAAGAGGTCCACTTGAAATCACACCTTAACTTTTTGCCCCTAGAGTATAATACCACTACCATCTGTAAAATCTCTTCAGATATGCACGTGGAAAAATCTGTAAAGAAGTTTTATAAATAAGTCAGCTTTCAGAAATAATTACCCCTCCTCCATAATTTCCTTTTATTTTCAGAGTTAGGAAAGTAATAAAATGTTTGAGATACCCTCAAGCAAAGGCGTGGGGTTATGCTAGTGATATTCTCATGTTTTGATCTTTGCTACATCTCAGCAAACCTCAAAAACAATTTATAAGAAGGACTGACAAAAAAGGGAAGACAGCAGCTCCCTAAAACCCTGGAGAGCTGCACATTCATAGATTGTATGCTATAAAAGGCAAGTTCAGAATGCCTTTGATTAAGTCTGTCCTTAATTATTGAAGAACAAGGTGATAGAAATAAGGGAGAAATTATGTGCTCAGATCCACAGCATTATTTATACCTTTTGTATCTAAACAGGTCATTGTATGTTTAGGTTTTTTGATCACATTAATTAGCAGTAGTTATGTTCGACTTTGTGAAAGGCTTACCAGCACAAGAGCTGGGCATACTAGCTTGCAAATGAGTTGTTAGCAACTATACCAAATTTGGCCAGCTTTTTTGGTTTGGGAGTGGGGTTTGTGTGTCTCAGTTTTGCAGAAGAAACAACTCACTTGATTAAATGATCTTCATTGAAGAATCTTAAGAAAAACTACTTTGCCAAGAAACTATCAGCAACAACCCAAGCACCATCATCAAACACATTTTAATTGGAAGCAGCCAGGTAGTCTTTGAAAATTGTTCTGGATTTCAAATAAAAAGCTCTAGAGCTAGATTTGAAATGAAATTTGGTGTTTTTATACTTTTAAAGATGAGAGAATTAAAATTTAAACCCAGACATAGTCAGGTAGGTTGGCTATTTAAAAAAATCATGACCCTTTTTCTTCCTACTATACAACAGCAAGTAGAACTTTCAACTGAATGAGAGGGAGAAAATTCTCTTGAGCAAAATAATTTGTATTGTATTTTATTTACATTACATTAGTATTTCATTCAATATTATATAATTCACTGTATGTTGTATCTATATTGCCCTGTTTAAAAAAAACATATCTATTATAACATATAAGGGTTTAGCTGAACTTTGCACCTAAGTCAGCTGAGATGATAGTTCAAAATAAGCCTGTCCTCTCTAGAAGATAAAGAGAAAACCTAAACAACTAACTTTTAGATGACTGCAGCCAAGATTAACCCTGCTTGATTACCTGATGTGATAAATACAGGCCCAACAACCAGCAGGGTCTCTCTGAGAACTTTTTTCACTTTTATTCACTTGACAGTCACCACAGCATTACAGCATGCAACTGGAAAACACATTGGAAGAAATACAAGTCATGGCTTATGCTTTGGTAATGTATGATGATTTTTAGGGCAGGATAAGCAAAACACTGCAAGATTTTTGAAATGTAGTTGTTACTCAGATGTCAAAAAACTAACTTCTAACATAGTGGGCAGTGAACACTTGAGCAGTTTTTCATCTTCCTCTGAAATGTCACTTAGGCAGATTGTTTGACTGTTTTCTAATTTTGTATCACAAGGAGCATGCCACAAAACAATCTCCAACACACAGAGCTTTCACTAAGTAAACTTAAATTTTCAGAAATAAACATCTAAAAGTATACTTACTTAAAGTGATTTATTGCAAGAATTAAACCCTGCATCTAGGTTCCACAGCGCTGATTTAGAAGGGTTCGATCATCTACCACTCTAAAAATTGCTGCAGTAATTTGATTTCTTTGTAAGGTGACCAGAATATTTCCTTACTTGTAAAACAAAATAAAAATTTAAAAGTATACTTGTTTTGGTTGAAATGTATCTCCAGGGCACGCTGCTAGAACTCAAAGTTTTTAACAAGCAAATATAAATTATTCTAATGGCTACTTATGAAAGCCAATAGAAAACAAAACAAAACAAAAAAATATGTACACAACAAGTAATTCTTATGAAATTTTTGATGCCCACTCAAGAGTTATGTGCACAGTAATTAAATTTAAACATCAAAGCTTGAAGAAAAACATTGCATATCCCTGGAGATTCCAGCTCTTAAGATTATCAACTATACATGTAAAAATAAAACCAGAAGTGAAATTGTACTGCTTACCCCTGAAGCTGATTTTAAAGCAGAATCAGATGCTGAATTAGTGGCATCAACATGAAGTTCCTCAGTTTTGTGAGATATGATCATTAGGAAACAACGAATTAATTCCTGTCTCAATAGAAACAGACATATATGTTTTTCAAACTTTTTTTCCCCCTTTTAAATCAATAGGGAAAATATCCCAAATCAACAAAAAGAAAACAAATTCAGGCACGAAAACTCTCTTAACAATTCTGAAGAACCGTGTGCATTCTGGATTTTATCCTCAATTAAAACAGACATGCCATATGTGCTGCAGAGTACATACACCCAGCTGAACTTCTGACTTTTTGGTTCAAGGGACAATATCTTGGCATTAATAACTGAAATATAAAAGCAGAAGCAGTCAATCACAGCAAAACCCCATTGTCAATTTAGCATGATTTTCAGCTAAGAGGAGATTGGCTGGCTGAGATCAAACTACAGAAAGACACTTCTTTTTGCAAGACGAGTTGATGATGCTGACATTTGCCATTATTACAACAGAAAACAAAATCCTGTGATGAATGACTGGGACACTGCCTGTTTGAAGCCAGGACAGCAAAAGAGTCCTAAGGAGCAGTCATAGTTAGAAGAAAAAAATATTTCTAATTTTTTTTTTTGCTTCAAAACAGAATTTATTTGCTATTGTAAGGTCTTTTAATATTGTTTCATATAAACCCAGGGTTTACAGTGGGATGACTTAAATACACTCTTAGGTTAGCTAAGTCCAGAGGCACTGGAAACATGATTCCACTACTACCAAACCACTACTACCTTCCAGATCAAACAGGTAGTTACGTATTTACATTACCATCCCATGATAAAGCAAGTTGAAAAATCAAAACAGAAAAAGCAGGCATGAACAATGTCTGTGGTTTTGGTGTACTGACAGAAGATTGGCAGTCAGAGAGACAAAAAGCCTCATTTTATCCAGAGCACAAGCAGCACTGTTCCTGAACATCAATGTCTGTATCTTCTGCTTTGATGGTCCTCTCTTAGTTAGAAGTGACTGAGCAAGATAGATAAAGTATTTACTGTCAATCACATCATTAAGAGAAAATTTGATAGCTGTTTCAGGGGTATAAAAATATTTGCTCGTAATGTCTCACATCTTCAAAACTTCTGTTTTGTAAGACCTTCCTTTTCCTGCACAACCCTTTGTTTTTAAAATGAGAAAGCAAGGCTCTAAGAAAGATAGCACAACAGTTAAATATCTGTAATCACTGTGCTGTATTTCAGTATTTCTGTATTCAGAAATATTTCATTATTTCTGGAAAATGGGTCCAAGAAAACTAAGGAGGACAGTAAGGTTCAGCTGGCTCTTCAGTCACTTGATTTGGTTGTGGAGATCATGTGAACATAGTTGTTCTCTTTTCTAGCTCCAAAAGTTTCTAGCTCTGACTAGGTAAAGTAGCTATAAATGAGATGTGGAAGCCAGTCAAATTTAGTAGAGCCCACATTTTGCCTCAGGGTATGTATGCATTTTCACACCATTCAGAAACAACACAATCAAGAGCAGGCAAAGAAAAAAGTGACCATTTTTAACCTTAGTTTAGGCTTCATTTTATCTAATCTATAGTGGTAGGATGAAATGATCAGATAGTTCTCCAGCTAGCATGCTGTTAAAGCGTTCATGTGCCACTTCATTTTAAGGAAAGTGAGTAAATAAAGTTATGACTCACAAAGCAGCAGGTGGCTTCTTTTCAAGATAGTCCCTCTGGTACTGGTTAACATAAAGGCAGCTCCAAACAAAGGTGCCTTTCTCAAAGGCATTGCCAAAAGCTCAATGTAAAGCTCACAGATATGAAAGATGTCTGGGACCTATTGGTATTTGATCCACACAATCCATAATGGATTTTATCACTACTTCTGGATACCAAGAAATGAGGTATATAACTAATCTCATATTTAATTCCTACCAACTTGTCCACATAAGCTAATAAAAACGAAACCAGGAAACCAGACTCAGTATGCCAGGCCAGCAGCAAGGTGAATAGGTTGGCAGCTTTTAATTTGTAGTGAGTTTAACAGGGTAATTACTCTTGAGTTTAAGAGAGTTACTGAAGTTTGGATTAAATTTTGTCAAGCTTTAGGTTAGGTGAACAAAGAATAATTTGGTTATAGTTTAGAAAGAGAACAGATGAAAGAGGATGTTGTTTCCTGGAAGCTTCAATAGTTTCATTCTTTAATACCCTCTTCGCTATTGGTAGAAACATTGGTATATAAATTGGTATATAAAGCTACATTTATGGAGACTGACTGTTTGCTGAGAATCTAATGGTTCCTTCCAATCCTGGCCTGTTATCACATTGTTGCATTTTTCCTATTAAAATTCAATTACCCTTTTCCCATAGTTCAGTTACATTAATTTCTAGTTAATACCAGTGTTACAGCAGATACACTTTAACCAGCTGTAGTTCCTCTTAGGGCTGTACTATTATTGAGACCATATGGCTGTTATGCTGGTGGTGTTTCGCCTTTCGTCCTCTCCTCTTGACAAAATAATTTATCTTTAATGTGCTAACACTCTTCAGATCTGGCTTGAACACTGGTTTATTTTTATCCCTGGAGATGCTAAACACCTCAGAAACAATCAGAAGTCAAGGGAAAGAAGCATGGGTATCACAATGGTAAAACTTGAACAATGGTTTCCACCCCTCTTCTTTTTTTTTTTTCTTCATTAATATAAGGATTACAGCACAGTTTGAAAATAAACAAGGAGTTATTTTTTGCTCTTATTTAATAGTTTGCCCGCTATTGCACTCCCATTCAGATAACCCATCAATCAAAAATTAACAGGAGAAACATGTACACAACTGTCTCCCACTAAGGGGTCAGCTGTGCTGCAGTCTTGCTACCATGGTCTTGCCATAAAACCCACATATCTCAGTTTTACTCCTGGGAAGAGCAACCTGGTAGCAGCATCCTTCCTTTTGAGCACAGGGGCCATTCTTTTATCCATTAGTCTGATGCTTCTTCCATTGCTTTCATAGACATTTCATTTCAGTTCATATTTCATTCATGTTAAATTATTTAACATTTCCTACAGCTAGAGATAAAAATGTGGTCAGATAATGAAAGAGTGACCCCAGGAATATTTTATACTTTGACCTAAATTTGAAGTGAACCAGTTGACAACACACAATCAATTCAGTGTCTGCAAGCACAGCCCCACTACTCATGACTACTTCAGCTTGTGCCAGAGATGAAGGTGGATAAGCTTAATAATCTACATGCCCAAGCAGACTACTTTACACAAACTAAGGGTCTTGTGAAGAGATCTGGGTTAGAGAGGGCCATTTGTAGCTCCCACAGCAACAACAAACTACCTCATAGACTGTACAAAGAGAGCAGGGGAGTGGAAGCAGCTGAGGCAGGCTAAAATAGAGGAAGGAGTGTCTAGTCCCCTGGAATGCAAAAAGGGAAATACACACAAGCATCTGGCAGTGCAAGCCAGAATCTAGCAATGCTTGCTTTTTAATCCATTTCTCTGCAGGAAGAATAGATAAAACATTTTTAACTTTATTTGCCCACAGTACCTCAGCTAACATCTCTGAGTGGTTATCCCAAAGCCCTTGATTCCAGAAATTATGGTCTGCTGCACATGGCTTTCTGTGGCGTATTGTAATACTTCAATGCTATTATACATGTATATTATAATAGCTTGGTTCAAAGTCAGGACAAAAGAATTCATACAGATATGAATGGTGAGAACCTGAATGCTCAAGGTGAGGAGAGATAACAGCCTTTTCTAGAGAGATGCAAAACCAAATCAAGTGACTAAGTCAACACAGAAAAAGAAAGTGATAAACAACAGTTGTTTGAAGGGAGGTTTTAAGTATGAAACCTACACATTTTCTAATTAGGACTGAAAAGGCAGGCTTACAGGGTTTTAAGAGCTACAGTCACAAAGCCACTTAATTTTCTGGTTGCTGATTGTGATCTTCCCTGGATTGTTTCAGTGTTGTTCCTATATATCTAAAGCTAATGACACTTCTGTCAAAACCATGTCTAGCAATTCCCAATTAAACAATTCACCTGATAGCTCTAAGTTTTGTTTGTTTAAAAAACAACCAATCAACCAAACAGATAATAAAAAAAAAGGGAAACCCGACCAAAAGAAGAAAAAAAAAAGAAGAAGAAACGACAAACCAAAACATGCAAGTGGAAACACAAATAAGACTGGGAATAATGATGTATTTTTAGGTATCGTTTATGCTGCAACAGTACAGATGAATTCTGTTAAAAAATAAGAAAGAAGGGAAAACTAAGGGCCAGAACTAGAACTTAAAGAAAAACTAACTCACAGCTTTTTTTCCTTCTCTACTAAAGAAGGGACTTGTTTGACTTCTTTTCTGAAGGACAGTTGCACACACTGATAATTGCTTTGTCCTTTTAGTTATATCTGGCAAAGCCCCACATTCATTAAGTAACCTTCAGCAATAAACTTGACAAAGCATTTTTTCAGTGTTTCATCAATATAAAAAATGTGAAGCAGTATAGCAGGCAACTCATCTGATTTTGCACAGCACAATTCCTTTCCTCCTATGCATTTGATTAATGTGCTGCTCCTGCTTGATTTCTCTCTGCAGCATGGTTGTGGCTGATCACCTTCCTTAATGATATCGGGACATTTCCTACAGCTCTCCAGGAATGCCACAACTGTAGGATGAACATTAACTTGCCATCTCCACTCATATTTTCTAGGGCAAGTACAAGACCACCTCAGACTGAATGAGACTTCACTTCTAGGCTAAGGAGGAAAAAGTGACTTGGTGTATTGGAAAATATTACTTTCTTTAACTGTGGAACAGTACAAACACCTTAATTCCCCATTGGATTGAGTCTATCTCTGCACAAATGCCCCACTTCTTAGCAGCCACACAGGCAGACCTACAATCCCTCAAGTTCCAGTCTCAGTGTAAAACACAACAGCAAAACCCTTACCTGCTACTTTCACAGTCAATCAAGCCCTCTGATCTCCTCTTCCAACACTGCCTGAACCCAACAGCCCCCTCAAAGTGTGCACCAGTGACCCCCTTCTTTGTTTTAACCCATTTACCAAGCTTTTTCACCTCCTCCAAGAGTCACAAGTCCTTAGCACACCATCACAGCTCACTTCCCTACAAAAATATGCAAATCTTCCACGCAGCCTATTGACCCAAAAGGCTTTAGCAGCACCTTCGCCCCAACGACCTGACATCATTTCCATCACAACAGCTGTAGGGGCAGAAGCTGATGAGGCCCCCAACCACACCCTGCTGCAGGTTGTTTTACTAGAAGACTTTAATCCTTTCAGTCCCAAAGCAGTGGTTTGGGCAGTTAGGATATTTTTCAAGGCTTTCTTTCAGACTGGAAACTCTGACTACCAATCTCTGTTCCTGGAGTGGATTACCTCTCCATCACCTTCCTATACATGGACAGTGGGTTGGCAATATGGCTCAGCTGTGTAAAACTAACTAGCTTGCACCTTAGCTAGAGGCTGTTTGTCTCTTGATCCACACACCACTTCCATTTCAAGCAGTAGGAATGAAACTCCTACTTTGATAGCCTGACCTGTTAGCCTTTGTTCAGCTGCACTTCAGGGATGCATGAACTCATAGTCTCCAGCTAAAAAATTCAGTTGTCCAGAGAGCTGCTAGGTAAAAGTTATTGTATACAAGGGGCAGTAGCAAACCTCACTTCAGCCTTCTCTTACTGTATATTAAAAGCTGCTGGTAGGTGCTTTGAGAGGAAAAAACAACTCAGTAGTGCATTAGATCAAGGACTGCAAAGAAGTGTTTCTCAGCATGCTCAGAAAAACATTGAACACTTGCCTCTATTTTCAGCACTTCCATTTTTCAAAATCAGATCTAGAACATGAGAATTCAGTGGGGACCTGAAGAAAACTGCAGCTTTCTATCAGATGGCAGAAACAAGCTCAGTCACTCCTCAGCCCCCTCTGCCATATCTTCTGCATCATTAACAGACTCACATCCAGTGTGAGCAGGCTGAGGTCACTAATCTTAGACCCTCTCTGATCATCAGAGAGATTTCCTTTGCTGATTTTTCAGCTCTAGAGCCTGAACTGTATGCATAGGATCCTGTCTGCAGACCAAATGATGGAAAATCAGGTTTTGTGTTGACTATTTTTAGGTACATAAATTCTTTATTGGACCTAAATCTCAGGGCTATACTGAATGAAGGCATCAATTATTAAGTATCACCTCAGCAATTACTCTTTCATGTTAGCTGAAAAGCTTAGCATTCCCTCATTTGATCATATGTCCCTGTCTTCCAATTTTCTGTCATTTCAGATGTTTTTATGTCAAGCTTGATCTTTTAAACTTGAGGGCTTATGAATTAGAAGGAAAATGTTCTGAAATATAATAGAAGTGAGGGCTAGAAGTTATTCTCATGCATGTTCATTAACTCTCTCTTTTAGTCTATCAGAAAAACCCCCACCCACAATAGCAGTTGATTGGTAATTTTACACATAGTATGAATTCTGCTGTGGCAAGACTAAATGAATTAATACCAGTACATGATATTCTAGCCTTATGTCTTGCACTTATGTCATCTCCATGTGATTTGCAAAACAAAATTGAGACACATCAGGCTCTTTTCTGTGTGGATCTTAGATGCACAAAGATTGATTTAGAAAGTATTCTTTTGGTTTGTTCAATTTTGCGTGTTTGGGTTTTTTTTTTTTCCTTTTAGACAAGTAGTACCATTACCTTTATTTTCCTGCAGAGGCCTGAAGGCTGTGACAAGATCTTCAGATAACCTGAGTAGTGACATTGCAGAAGGAGGAAGGTGAAACTGTTCCTCCTTGTCGTACACACCTTTTTCCTAGATTGACTTATTAAAAAGGCAACAATTACAACAACAAAAAAATCCATTTGCAACCTCATCTGTCAACCTATCTGTTCTCCTACATATGGAATAAGCCAAGAGTGACAAAGATGGGACAGGCATTCCCATGGGTGGAAAAAACATCTTCAGAAGGTTTGTCTGCTTGCAGAATGTGAAACATCAGGTAGCCCTTCCCTCACTCCTTGCAGCTCAACACACATGCTGTCAGGCACACACCAGCACTGAGTCAGAAAACAAAGCTTCTGAGATGGCAAGTTACTGAACACCAGGAAAATCTCCGAAAAGCTTAGGTGACTTGAAGTGCCACAGTGATGTGACTCTTCTGCTTTCAGCTTGAGTCTGTGATTGTCACTCCAATATGTGGGATGCATCTTACCAGTGAAGGACCAACAGAAGAGGTCTGAAGGGAATGAAGGTCGCATGGCTTAGAATAGCCATAAGCAGGTCTACTTCAGCACACCTCATCGCTCTAGGGTGAGCTGTAAGACACCCACAGCAGCTTTCTCCACTTCTGCCACTCAGCTATGCTGACAGTGAACTGAGGTGGCTGCAGACCCTGACAGACCTATTTTGTAGCTTCAAATGCTAAGATGAATGAGCATTCAGGCAAATTAGCAACATCATTACAGTTAATTGCGTTTGTATGAAGATCCCACTCACTGCATAAATTGCGCTTTTGCAAACAGTAAGACTTCTGGTTGTGGCAAAACCTATCCTTTCCCGCAATGGCTTCACTCTCCTACTTATCCTGTGCTTCACTGGAGGAGAAGCAACTGTGATATTTGTGTGTGAGGTTCAACTGCACAAGCAAATGAGAACAAACCGCAAGAAAAGGCTCTTGTTGTTGTTGCTGTTGCCTCTATTCAAGAACTAGACAAAAACATCATGTCAAGAACAAAGTCACAAAATAAATTATTGGAAAAGAACTTTAACAACACACTTCATCCAAACTCAGAGAGGCACACAGCATTGGAATTATTTTAGCAAACGTTGTATTCTAGTTTTCAAGCCAAATCCTTCAGTTCCTTTGGGTAGAAGCTACCCTTTTTGTTCTACTGCAGGAGGAGACCAGGAGACAGTTAGTCTGAGAGACACAGAGATGAGACTGCAGCCTGATATTCTGCCCAGATAGAAGGACATCCCTTTAGTAGCCTTCTCATAGAAAGCAGAGTTATTTCTATTGCCTTTAGTCACAGTTTATTTGACTCAGGACTTTGCCTCCTGGGCTTTTTATTTTTGGTAGCAATTCTCAAAGCAAAGCTTCCCTTTTATATTTTCTTTTGTATATATTTCATTTCATGTACCTGCCACTGGACTCAGGAGTAGAACTTCTGAAGCACTCCAGCAATCTGGCTACCTCATCTATCAAAGAAGCTTCATGTCCAGTCTTTTGCTGTGCTTTAGCAGCATAGCTTTTAGTAAATTAATAATTGCTTTCATCTCCCATGAAAGGAAATGTGGAGGCAAACACTGCTCCAGATTAAAGTGTAGGACCAAAGTCTATTCCCCTTCATACTCTTTCCAATATTCTGCACTCTAAGGGTTGACAGTTTTTTAGGGAAAAAATGGGACATTTAACGAGTAGTGCTGTAAAGTTTGACATTATGAAATGTCACTGAACCAACAGTTCTGTTCTGGGGAGAAGGCCAGACCCCAAGTGCTGGCTTTGATTTTCCGTGCCTGTTATTAGTCACCTGACATGTTTAAAGTGCTCTCAAACATGACAAACAAAATTAGCATATTATCTGTGGTTCCAGCATATTATCCATGGTTCTAGCATATTATCTGTGGTTCTAGCATATTATCTGTGGTTCCCATACTTTTCACTGCAGTGATCCTATTAATTTATTACATAGCCACAATTCCCAGTAAACTGTGTTAGTTAAGAACCACAGCATCATCCTAATTCCACAAACACAGCAGATTTTTAACATCCCGATTCAAAAAGATTTCTCCTGTGCACATCATTTTTTCCTTTCTCCAGAATTACCCTGCACTTTGCTGGGTATCCACAGCGATAAACAAAGTGTTGGTGGCCAAGACAAGAGAGAACAAGAAGTTCCTGGTACTCTGCATGACTGGGTGTGATACACTGGGATATTCAAGACGACTCATTTTCCTTGCCACAAGAAAGGAATTAGGCATTTTGATATCCAACCCAGTGAAAAGATGAAACTGGCTGATGACACTGAGAATCTGCATTACTATAATACCAAGCAGCCATGTACAGAGTACAGCAGAGAGCAAAAACATGATCCTTTCCTCCAAAGATTATAATTCCAAGACAATAGAAAATAGAGGGATACAGGCAGTTGTGAAGTATTTCAGCAAAACAGAAGCAAAATGAGTGACCACAACAAATTTGCTGTGAGCAGAACAGAAGGCAAAGAGTACTCCATCTTTTTATCACAGCAAAAGGAAATTTCTTAGAGAAATTCAAGAAAATACGGTAAAATACTTGTAAGGAGTTCTCTCAAGCAAGAAGGAAAATGTGTGCTGGCACTAACTCGCAGCCAAAAAAAGAAAACAAAGTGCTTTCTGTGTTAGATGTGTGAAATATTATGTTTGGATTTTTTTTTTTTTTTTTGATAGAGACATCCTAATGCGATTATTACCTGTGCTAAAGAGGTTCTTGTTGCTGCTCTCTGAATACAGACATAAAACTAACTCTCAAAAAGGACTGAGGAAAGAAGGAATTCTGCTGAGGTCTTGGACTGATTTTTTGGTAATTATTTTTCAGGCTAAAGATTTTTAGCTCTGGTTTTATCACCACCTGTAGGATGTAAGACAGATACAAAGTCAAGTATAAGGGACCTGACTTCAGGGTACCCTGTTTTGTGGTGTTTTGGACTTTCATTAGGGATCTTTTGCTTCAGATATAGCTCAAATACAGACTGGCCACAAAGAGCTCCTGAGATAATTACAGTCTGAAGAATATCTATTGCTTCTTTGAATGTGTTTCTAGTTTATTTATATAGCAGAGCTTCATAGGCAGTTTCAGACCAAAGCTATACATCTGCAGGGATGAGATAGCACTTCAGTTGTCAAGCTACATCTCTCACACAGCTCCCAAACAGCACAGGTGGAAAGAAAGATGCATGAGAACTTAATGTAATCACTGCAGCTGCCCCCAGATTCTTTCAGGTCAGTAACCCCTGTCTTTCTCTTCTTCATATATCTTTTTGCTGCAAAATTACCAAACTGACAGGCAGACAACCTACAAGAGATAGGAAAACAGCTTTATTATGGTTGCATGCAATTTCAGCAGCAGTCTTAGGCACTGCAGGAAATCACAATGTGGAGAGGTCTGCACATGATCCTGTCTTCCTCATACATCATGCCATGCCACACTCTCCAGAGCAGCATACTTATTTTCAAAATTTCTGGTATATTAATTGGGAAAACACTAATCATGTGCTTAGTCCATCCCTACCACTTCTCATGTATATTTTTTTTTTCATAAATAACCCTTTCTATCTGCACTGGAGATTGTTTTATTAGAATCACAGAATCAGTCAGGGTTGGAAGGGACCACAAGGATCATCTAGTTCCCTGGGCAGGGACACTTCACACTAGATCAGACTGGCCAGAGCCTCATCCAGCCTGGCCTTAAACACCTTAATTTCTAATCAGACCAGAAATGTGCAAACCAGAGGCACAGGGCACATATATTTGCTTCAATGAGTTACATTTGTTATGCAAGATGCCACTACAAAACATTAAAATGCATGAAGTCATTTAACTATAGCCTACAGACATAAACAGAAAAAAAATAAAATACAAACCAAACCTATGAATGAAAGAAAGATACCTTGGCTTATTTTTGTAGCTAGTTATGCATTTCTGCATTCTGTTTTTCTGTACAGAGTAACAATTTATAATGAAAAGGAGAAAAGGTTCAAGGCATGCTCTGTAGTTAAGGGCTCTGCATATTCTGCACTGTAATGTTTTACTCAGAGCAGCAGGCTCTGTTAAAGGACAGTAAGCATGGAGTAATTTATTGAGGTTAGCAGAGTTAAGCTGACGTGTAAATGCAGCCCTTCAATAGAAATTAGTTTCAGTTCTAAACCTGATTTCCATAATGACCAACTGACAGCAAAGATTCAGAGGAATTTTCTCTTTGCTAATTTTCAAGGAATTATTTTCTTACACTTTCAGTCTACATGAATGAAAACCACTTCTAGTGCTAATTTTTTTCCTTTTTTTTTTTTTTTTTTGCTAAAGTCTTGGTGGTTAAAAGACAGGCAAAGCTCAAAAGCAGCATGCAGCTGCAGTGATAAAACTGCTGCCTCTGCTCTGATCTTGATAGAGCAAATAGGACTCTCTTTTTTTTTCAAAACCCTTTCTGTACAGTGTTTTAAGGGCTTCATATTGGAAAAAATGGATTTCATCTAGTACTAAGCTGTGGCATGCCTGTTCCCAAAGGCTGCTCCTGTCCTACAAAGGACAAAACTATCTCTTCATAAGTCCGTCTGTGCAGTACGAGTAAGAGAAAGTTTCTTCCCTTTCAAGCTGTCCCATTGTCATTAGTCAAGCAGCACCCAGAAAGGTTTAATACATTTATAGCTGGAGCAAATTCAGAGCTTGCAAAAGCATTGCAAAAAAAGCAAAAGTACATTGACATAATGCAAGCAATGCTCTGACTCTCTTCTGATAGTCTCTAAGGACACTGAGAAATGAAAAGGTCTTTGTGCCTCTACCACCTCCACTTTATAAAGAGCACAATGGTACATGACACGTTACTCCCACTTTCACTCTTCACAGTGGAGCCTAATTTTTTATTCTCCTTTTTGCTACAAACCATTAAGATATTTTCTATTAAAAAGCATTCAGACTTTGTGACTTTTCACTCTGTAGTTCATAAGGGCCTAGACTGCCAACTCTTGGGCTATTACTTTGTCCAAATGTGCAATACACGGCCATTAAATCTATACATTTCCTTCTCTTCTGCCTCAGAACAAGAAAAGGTGACAAAAAATATTCTAAATGCTCTATACATTACTGAGAAGAGTGTACTAAGTACGGCTGTGCTAGTTAAAGCAGAACCTTTCTTTATCATGTTTATCACCAGATCTAATGGACTTGAATCCAAGATTGTCTGCTGCAGGGATGTGCTCTACCTTTTGTGAGCACAGCTTATAATTTCAGACTATTAACTTCAATGCTCATACAGCTTTGGCACTCAGCTGTCAGGAAATTTGTGCATGGTAGAAAACATGGGGAAACTTAAAACAAAACCATGATCTTAGGGGGAAAAAAATAGGAATGGCTTTCTACCACTGAACTGTAGAATTACACGAGTGCATGAATACTGATTACTATAAACTTTGGAGAAGACGAAAAATCCACAGGAGTGGAAGGAGAGGATTTGTGACAATATAGCAATGTGTTCCCTCATGTTCCCATGGGAGCATTTTTAACAAATAGATTCATATTTCTTGTCCTCCAGCAAAGTTAGTTTCTGTCTCCCCTGGGCCAAACAAGACTAAAATAGACTTACTGAGAAAGATGTAAGCTTATCAGCAAAACTTGTCACATCTCCCTGTTTCACTCAAAGGATCACATTAATAGTGCAAAAGGGAAGGAGGAAAAAAAAAAGAAAAACAAAGAGCTATCACTAAACTACTGTAAGAAGTCATTTCAGGTTGTTGTTCATCTTCTGGTGAATATTATTATTTATTACTAATGACAATGAGTACATTCCAATCAAGATCTCTCTTACATGCCTTTCTCTGGAGGATGAAGATCTGACTGCATATAACTAGTCTTGAGAATTAGCTAGAATTACCAACTGAGTCAATATAGTAAAAATAAAGGAGTTCCTCACCGAGGACAATCATTTGCCAAAGTCAGACTAAAGATGTCTACATAAACACTCTTCTGACATTCCCTTTAAAAAAAAACAAAAACAATACAATAGTCAATGTACCAAAGTGGGTTTTTCAGTCAAGATGAAACATATTCAAGGCAGAAATATAGCTGGGTCCAGAACAACAAGTTGTATACAAGCTGTTATGTAGTAAGGATAAAATGTGTTGTTCTTCAGTAAGTAATGTACCTGTTTATAAACTTATTCAACACATTCCTTTGAATGTTTGTGGAAGTATGATAAGTAATGGTCAAAACTGAAATGTTCAAGTTTCCTAAACATAATAAACCTATCCCAATCGATTCTTGCACAGGCTCTTCACAATTGTACTTCTCTGTGTAGCTCAACAGCTTTTCATTTCTCATAAAAATAAACTAGCATCTTCTCTATTTTTCCCTGATGGAACACATTATATGCAGGTTATGTTGTTCATTTAAATCTGCAGGGCAATGCAAAAAAGTATCTCATTCACGTTTCTATGACAAAATAATTACCTCAACACTGACAAGTTCATGTAAATGTATATTTCTCTTAATACAGAAAATCCATTCCTTTCAAACAGTACTGCAAGATAAGAAAGAAAAGGTAATTGCCACATAAGTGCATGACAGCAATTTATTAGAAATATTACTCCTGTATTTCGACACTATATGTAGTTTTCCTGAAAGGAAAATTTCCTTCCCAGGAAACAAAGTTATATACATATAGAGACTTGTGATGTGTATGTAGGGTTGACTAAGTAGAGCAGCCTTCCATTTCTTCTTCTACAGGGTGTGTTATATTCCTATTTACAGGTCGTTGATGTGAAAATAATGCTGGAAGAACAAGAAGTCCAAGCAAACATGCAGATCAGATTTTCTCCCATCTGCCATCCTGGTCTTCTGGCTTGCTGAGCGACCTAAGAAAGCTCCATTTCTGTTCAAAGGTGGTTCTTTTAGAGGTTTAGCCCTTCTGTTCCTAAGTTCCTGTGTTACCCTCCAGCCTTTCTCCTGTTGTATCAAAAAAAAAAAAAAAAAAAAAAATCACCAAGAGATGAACAGAGGAAGGCACAGATAGGATGTTCATGGGATTAAGCAAGCTTCTAGGTTTGATCCTTCCAGGCTGTTCACAGCTCAGACAGTAGCACCTCAAGGCAGCCTAAGTATTAGGAAAAGGAGGAAATACAGCCTGGAGCTACAAAACACAGACAGGATGCCAAAGTAAGCTCTCGTCCTGGTACTCAAGCTCAAATAGAGCATGGAACAAATTCTCTACAACTCAATTGCCCTGTCTCTCATGCAAGGCCTATCCAAAAAGTTGAGGCCTTGACCAACACAGAGGCTTTACCAGATACAGTACGCCAGAGAAAAAAGCACATTCACTCTAGCTACTTCTCTAATAGATTTTGGATCATTTCTATTACTGTAATGTTTCCTCTAACACAGAAATAAATTATTGTGGCACATGTGCCTTTAGATTCTTCTGTGCCAAAATGTGTCTCTCATCTAAAATGTTTTGATAATGTCTTCTCTTTTAATGGGATTTGCTTGTCAGTACCAAAGAAACCAACCCTCTACCAAACCAAAATACCATTTTCACAAACTTGCTTAAGTAGCAGATATCCTAACAGTTTGGAAAGGTCCCCATACACATGTCAGAAATGAGGCTAACAAACTGAATTTCCTTAAGTCCTAATTCATGCTTTTGTAGCTCCATATTTGGAAAGGAGAAGTGAGCTATGCAAAATTTCTAAAGGTTTTTAATATTAAATTCTGGTCTTGTAGGAAGGAAAAGAAAAACCTTTATAGAGTTCATCAAGTCTTATAAATTAGCTGTTCTCAGTGTTTGTGATCTATCACTGTGTAGAAAGGGAGAAAAAGATTTTCCAATAACATTAATGGCACTATATGATTTTGGATTATTAGAAGTCTAACTACTTATACATAATACTTATGTATAAGTATGTATAAGTACTTATACCATACTTACACATAATTTCTTCTTCTTCAGTTATTAAGCTTAAAATTGAAGGCTTTTATTTGTTAATGCTTTGTTCCAAACAGGCAAATTTAGTTTGGTAAGATGTAATAATTTAGATCTGTTGCAAATGTGAGAAAAGGGAAACAAAATTAATGGGAGTTCTTTTCACAGATTATATAGAAAGGTAAAAAATGCCGAATGGTTTAAATAAAATCCAAAATATCTCAAACTTTGTCACAGGACCTCAAAACAACATACACTTTTCAGCCAGTCCTGAGATGTCCAAAAATGTCTTTCAAATGGAAGAAACCACATAAGACAACAAATGCTATAGGCTGGTAAATGGAAAGAAACTGGCTAGAATGATCCAAGGGTTTAATCTAAGATACCTCATCTCTGAGTGTCAAAAAAAAAAAAAAAAAAAAAAAAAAGAAAGCATTAAAGATTGATAGTTCCTTTCTCCAATTCTGATTCAAAAGGCACATCCCACACAGATCAGATTGGAACATTGCCACACAGTTGTGGGCTATCGTTCCCTTGGCCAAGAACCAATTAAAGAGGCATCTGCAAAATATTCCCTGCAGAATGACTGCTCTTGTGTGAAAGGCTACTGCCCTTCAAGCTGCTTCTGTACATAGTTCTGCAGAAGGTTACCAGCAGCCACAAGTGAATGGGCAGGAAGAAAGGTCAGAGCTCCCCACACCTCCCAATTGCCATCAGCTCTGCAGCACATGATAGGAGAAACTGTAGCCTGCCAAATGTTTGAAATAAAATAGCAAGAAACACAACTTCAGGTACATCAACCAAAGAGCATTATTTTTAATACCAAGAAAAAGAATTATTTCTGTGCTGGGTGAGTCAAGCTTTTATTGCTAAACCAGCTTAAATTGAAGCAGGTGGCAAGCTGCTATATACTCTGTAACCAATGAAAGCACAAAAAATCAGTTTCACAAATTATTTCTTAACATTCCAGTTGTAGCAAGCAGGAGATTCAGAAAAGCTTATTTTAATTAAAAAGTTTATTTTTCATTACAATTCACAGTTTATGCGTGGCAAGAGGAACACTTGCCATGAGGACATTCAGAACACTGTGCTGGGGAGACAAGGGTCTTTGTTATAAGAGCATTGCTCAGTGCTGTGTCATGTAACTTCCTTAGTTTTTTAAAAGCATACTTCTCTGTAAATGTTAATTGACTGATATTTACACTGAATTGATTGAATTTACATATTAACTTATATTTATTAGAAAACAAGCTAAGCATCCAAAAAACATTAACATTCATATCTTGCATGTTACCTAATGGTCAGAGATGCTGTAAGATTTGCCACTTGAATCATGCCCAATCAGCATTCTTTTTTTTTTTTTAATTTACACAGAGCCTAAATTATTCTTTAAGGCCTGTTCTATTCGTTTTATGTACAGCCAGGTTACAAAAGACTAACATAAGGAAAAACCACATAATTCTCCATTCCATCCTGCATTTCTTCTGAATGTCATGTACATCTATAAGCAAAACAAAAAAATACAAAATTAATGTGTTTTCTTAAAAACAATAAAGAAAACCCATAGCCTGGTTTAGATCTGCTGTTTGTCAGCCTATCCTGTCTGAACAATCATCAGTATTCAGATTGTGCTATTTATCAGCTCTTCTTCATGCCTGCACTTATATTCAGAGCCATCTCTGTTTGAAATGTAGAAAGTCACAGTGATACCAACTTCAGTTGCATTCCCATGCTAGTCACTGCTCTGGCGCAGGCATCCACTGTACTGTGTGACATTAAGGGAAGCACTCCCGCAGGATTCCTGGGTAAAATACCATACAGTGTCTGGTGTGACTTGACTTAAAGAGGAAGTTAAGAATCCTTTTCATAGAGCAAACATCTGGCAGAAGGATTATGCTTGTTAAAAATTGCTATATTTTTCTGCATTGTTCTCTGGATGTGGATAGAATACAGCAATTAAAAGCCTCTCCTCCCTCTCCTCATGATAGTAATTTTTATTTGCTTGTCATCTATCAAATAATTCAGTGATAGATAATTTGCAGATTTTTTTTTTTTTGGTACATCTGACAGAGACAAAAAACAACTGCTGAACTTTGCTTGAAAAAGTAAGACCCCAGGAGGGTCAGCAAATTCTGCAAGTTAATGTGAATAAGTATCAGCTGAACCTGAGTAAAACAAAAATGCTTCTTGGGGATGTGTTTGCAACGTCTGAAACTGCAGTGCCTTCAAATTTAGAGCTAAGAACATCATCTGATGATTGTTGAGTTTTGGCATTTATTCATGCTGGTTGGTATCTTCACCACAGACACCCATTAAAACACCATCATTTCAAGAAGAATGAAAGCTCAAATGAAATACACTTCTCATGAAAAAAAAAAAAATATGACCCAACCAAACAAAAACCATACAGGAACTGTAGAGGTTCTGGTTCTTCAAAAGATAAGGCACTGACAAAAATTTCTTAGGTAAAAGGCTGCATAAGAATTTCTTGCCATTTACAAATGTGTTGTAGTCCAGAAATGGTCCATTCCTAGGCTCAGTAAGGTAGACCCTGAAATTTTAAAGGACTGATCCCTCAAAGCTACATTGTTACCATAAAGAAGTGTGATTCATTCTTGAGGCCGTATGGCACATTAGAAGTGAAAAACAGTCTGGGCAGATAAAGGCAGAAGACATTCCTTGTTCCAGCATCTTTCGATAACAGAAGTGCCATTCATCTTTGTGTCTTTGAAGAGATGTGATGGTAAATCTGGACTGTAGTTTCTGTGGAACTCATGCACACATATAAAATGCTATTGGCATTGATCATCAACAAGGTGGAGAGAAAAAGGGTATATGGCTAGTCTAAGCCAAGAGCTTCTCAGGGACTGGGATCCAAAGTCATGGCTACTTAATGTTTTCAATAACAGCTATCTCTTCTGCTGCACAGTGCGGAGTCAAACCGTTCATGTAAATGCTGTCTGTCTTTGTTAGAGCTGGCAAGATGTCCTTCTCACTGGTGAGATGGTTGACTGACAGGGTTCTCTTGCAAGGAGTCAGGTCTTGATTGTGGTTGACAGCGAGTTCTGCAGAGAGCTTCCTTTTGATGGAGGTAGCTCGCTGGAACTTGTCATAGATCTCCACGCTCAGGCGCCTTCGAGTTTCTTTGAACTCTGCGGTGACATTGGCTGTCCACTCTGCAGCATGGGCTCTGAATTCCCCTACCTGCAGCAAAAATGAGGAGGGAAAAAAAAAAAAGAAAGAAAGAAGAAGTCTTCAGACACTGTTTAGGATCAAGAGCCCAACAAGACCACAACACAGGTTTGGACTGGGAAGAGTTACCACTGCTGCCAGCACAGATTTCTCATGCCACAGATTCACTCTTTCATTAATAGAACTAAGGAAGACAAAAATGTCACACTACTAAAGAGTTAACCAACTTCCAAAAACACAACAAAAATATTTTCTGCTAAAGTTTGTTTCTTTAATTATAGGCAGTCAACAATACAGAGAAGCTGCAGAACACTGACACGTGCACAGTACCCAGCTGGTCAGTGGATGCTGAAATCCCAGTAATCCGGGCTCTATTATGCATTGCTACTCGGGTGCAGGGTTATAAACAAGTGCTCTTACTGTCTGTGGAAAGATCCCTGGGAGACTTGGCAAAGTATTTTCTAAATTTAGACAGAAAAGCTTTTTTTAAAGAAAAATATCAGCTGCTTGTATTCTCTCTGTGCTTGCTCAAACGTAGCACCAGTACAGCAACAGTTTCCATGCTGTCAGCAACATGTCTGCTTACTGCAATGGTATACTAAAAAGCAGCAAGAAGACAACTGCAGAGTGGAACTTTGAGAGCTGTTAACCAATCACACCTGAAGAAACGTGGCATGATGTTTGCCATTGCTGTACACTCACCCCATGGCTGGAAGGGGCTATTTCCCCTGCTATGTGCAGATCTCCAGTCAGACTGGCTTCAAGTTGCTAGGTTTGTGCCATCACTACCATTTCATGAATGCATGTAGATCTCTGCTGCCCAATCAGTTGCTGTGCTTTAACTCTCTATGTCCTTACATTGATGGCCTTTATGGCAAAGGCTGATCCATTTTCACTAAATACCTGCCATAATTTTTATACTAGGAAGCCGAAGGTCTGAGGGCTGGGTTGAGGAGAGGGAGGAAAGCAGCTGCTGGCAGAGAATCCCAAATAGTCCTTATTTTTCCCTCAGATACAGCATGAGGTAGACTGAGCAGCTCACTCAGATATTGGTCTGAAATTAACTATGGCCTTGTAGTTTTTTTGTATGCTATTTATATTTTTGCTGATGTATTTCAACCAAACAACTGTTACAATAGTAAACAAGTTACATCATTAATTAAAGGAGGCACCTTTTGAAGAGATTATCTCATTATAGCTGCAAAGGAAATAGATTGTCTCCCTTTAAATCTCTGCTTTGTAGGCAGTTTAATAGTGGGAAGGCATAGCACAGGGAAGATAGACTGCTGATAAATATAGCTCCAAAGCAAAGCATTTGAAGAATTAACCTACTTAAATAAATTAGTCTAACTAGTACTGCTCAGTCCAGAATTTCAATCATTGGCAAGCAAACTTGGACTTGGTGAGTACAGAAATAATAAATAACAAAAATAACACAGAGAAGGTGGCAGGGGGGGAGGTAAAGCATCAAAGAAAAGTGGTCATGGACTTATTCACGCTTTGCAGTGCAGCAGAAAACAGGAATAGAATGGAGGTAGAAAATAATCAGCTCACACAGGGGTGACTGGGTTTCAGGGAAAATTTCCCCCTCCAGAAACAAAAGAAAATATCTCTTTACCCAGAGGTCATTTTATTACATCTGTCTCAGCCTCAGTGAATTACACAGATGACTAATATGGACCCGTTATATATATTTTCTAATCCAGGACTGTTATCTGTAAAATACACAGAGGACTCACCCAGCTAAATGATTATTAGTATTTAAATTGTGCAATTAGAATCAGACACACTGCACTTCAGATCTGAAAGTAATGAAATCTGTAATGCTGAAATATTGCAGCTGCTACAATATTTTTATTTTAGTAAACAAATAATAAAAATATGATAAGCAGTATCACTGCACAGCCTTGGGCAGTTTTGTCCTTTTTCCCAGCTTTATTAGAGACAGGCAGCTCAGGTTCTGGAGTGAGCTTCTATCTAGGGGAGCAAAGAGACAGTGTATAGGTTCCTATTTTACCCTACACATTTGTACCCCTCACCAACTCACCCAAGCATCTACCAGACTGGTTGTTTGGCTCAGGCACACATCTCTGCCACTGCAAATGATGACATTCAAGGGATGTTATCAGATCAGTTGCTTTAAAACTGCATGTTGGCAACCAACTGAAAGCTACAAGCATCTTAAACTGTTTTTTTTGCACATGCTTTTTAACCTTCCTTTTACTAGTGATTTCAGTTTCCACTTCTCTCTTGTTTTACCAGTAAAGAAAAAAAACCTGGCCATGCTTCTGAAGAATACACGTCCATGTAATCCCTAGGACAGGCTCAGAATTCCCTTGCCAGCCCACCTCGCTAGCGATGAACCTGTCTTGCACAGGGCAAGATGCTATATTTTAACTCTTGTGCACATAAGTTATTCAGGAGAATTTTAAAATGGTGGTTGTTAGCATATCTGATGACTGCTGAAGAACATCATTAAATATTCCTTTGGAGGTAGATTCATGTTCCAGTTAATGTGATGTGGAACATGAACATGGTGTACTCAGTTCTATCTGCCTGTAGACCAGAGCTATGATGCTGCCTGGCATAAGTTCAGTTTATATCAAAATCATTAGAAAAAAAATTAAAAATGCAGTCTTATTGCTAAGCAGAACTGAAATGCATTAGTAGTAAAACAGAAGTAATTGGCACAGCATGAGAAACTAGAAGTTCAGTGCTGTGTGGGCTGTGTGTGCCCTAAATTACTGCTTTCAGCCCCTAGCTTTTGTGTGAACTGAAATGCACTCAGATAAATGTTATTTCTTCAGAATAAAACTCTTAATTCCACAGCACTTACAGACTCAAGCACAAAAGGTTATAGGAAAAGAAATGTGCAATTTTTCACTACCAGTGTACATAAGCAACTTGCTATTCTAATCTGATCCCTCTGAGTTCCATAGGGACATTTCTGTGTATGTTCAGACTATTTCTGTCCTTAGGGTACGGCATTTTATCACACTGCATTACAGCTCCTCTCCATCTAGGGGCTGACAGCCACAAAATGTCTTATGCAAAGTGATTGAAATGCCAGTTGCCTATTCTGATCCAAAAAACTCTTAACATACCCAGCTAATGTAACAATTATTTACTTTTCTCCAATTCTCTTGCCTTATTACACAGCATAGCACACAGCTCTGTAGCTGTGCAGCCATTATAGTTGGGGGCAGAGTGACACAAGGACAACGCCTCTTTTTCACATAAATTATTGACAACTAAGTACTTTTACATAAGGCTGAATGATGAAATATTTCAAAAGTAATAGGAACATGTAACAGTCACAGCACTTCAGCAATACAGTAAGCAGCAATAATCTGATGCTGCCGTTCATGCCTAAACTTCAAGGAATTGAAATGTCACCAGTACTGCGGACACAGTCCCTAACCCAGCTCGAGGATTGACTTCCTCCACACAGAATGGCTTGAGTTGGAAGGGACCTTAAAGATCATCTAGTTCCAACTCCCCTGCCATGTGCAGGGACACCTCTCACCTGACCAGGTTGCTCAAAGTCTCATCCAGCCTGATCTTAAACACTTCCAAAGATAAGGTGCCCACAATTTGCCTGGGCAACTCGTTTCAGTGTCTCACCACCCTCATAGTAAACAACTTTTTCTAATTAGTCCAAATTAGACTGGAAGGTGTTAGATATATTTCACAAGGAGTATCAACTCTAACCTTTGAATGTAGTACTTTGAATATCATCAGCTAGTAACTTTATTACGTATTTATGAACCTTACTGCTATAGAGACCAAAAAAGATAAGCATCAATGACAAATTCTCATGAAATACATTAATAGTAACACAACTAAATATTCCACACAGCATACTTCACCACAAAAAACTAGATACCTTCTATCCAATAAAGGGCATTGACTCAGTTCTTTGCCCAGCACAGGGTGTCTGGCCTCCAGTTACCACTGCAGATGGGCCTGGTATCCCATACATTATCTGTCATATCTGACAGCCCCATCGGGGTGTCTCAAATACCACAGGTCATCTCTAGTAAGATCTCTACATGTCTATGTTAAGCTGTCTCTGTCTACCTGTGGTGCAAATGTCACATTTACTATATTAGGATATAATGAATAATAGACTCTGAACAATTTTGATCTGCGTCTACTCATTCCTGTTAAAGTCACTTTTGAGTTTTTGGGAGTTTGTTTTCAACCATACATCAAAAAAAAATACTGCATGAACTTCCCCAATGACCAAAAAGTTCCACAGATGTGCATATACTTTAGCACCAAAAGTCAGATATACTAAATTTGACAGAAATAGGAAAAAACATGGACATTAAGCAGCCATTCCTTCACATGTTCCTGTCAAAACCCCTCTAAATTAATGATGACCTAAACCTGGCTCTCAGCCAGCATCACTGCTGAGACCAAAACTCTCTATCCATTTTCATCACCACCAAATTTTAGCTTTCTCATTGTCTAGCTGAGCTCCATGCTTGGACAGAGGCCAACAGCATAAGCCAGAATGTATGTCCATGGGGATGCTACAGTTAAAAGACCAAAAAGACAACAAAACAAAACAAAACAAACAAACAAACAAACCAACAAAAAACACACACAAAAAAAACCCAGAACACATTTGAAGATACTGAAGTATCTGCTTTAATCTTCAGTATATTTACTCTAATTATTTATACTTGTCAGGAGTTTGAAGATCTTTCTGGACACTCTGCTCACAGAGGATATCCAAAGAATGGATATCCAAACAAAACTGCCCACCATGTAGGAAGACCACATCCTATGAAGTGTGGTCTGGACAGCACAAGACATGTAGCCATAACTTTTACATGCATAATCTGTACTTTGAACTAAACTGCATCTGTGCTCTGACAGGAAAACCCAAAAGTCTAATGAAGGACATCCTTAAAGGAATCAAAAGAAATACACATTTATCTAACATAACTTTGCCTTAATTTTGTTCCTCTCTGTCAGGGAGGAAAATTCCCAGCATTACAATAGCCAATCTACTTCTGCTTACAGAACGCAAAGGAATACGTAGTTCTCAAATGAAACTCAGATCCATGACTTGAAAGTTACAATATGGAAAGAGGTAAACCACTAACTACCAAACAAGAAAAAAAGTGGCATAGAAATAGCAAATGAAAATATGTGTTTCTTAATAATGCATATAGCTTTCTCTTTCATAGCTATACTTTTTGGTGTCTCCCTTTGGCATACAGGGCTCATACATTTTACAATGGTCATGTTAGGGAAAATAAGAAAAAAATTAATTCAAGAGGAAGTAGATGAGCTGGAGATAACCATCTATTTTAGATTAAAAACCAAAAAAGTGGTCTTCATTACAGATATTCATAACATTCTAGATATTCCTTAGTATATAATTTCTAACATTTATCCCTAATGCATTCTCATAAGTGTTTTGCAGCTTCATTTTTCCTCTTCAATGTACTTTTTTCCTGTTACTTAAAAATAACACATCCAATTAACCTCTCCACAATATGGTACTAAGAGACGTAACTAGAAAGAGCATGTACATGTCACATTATCCAGGCAGCAGAGTAGAGCACATAGCATTATCTTAGCTTTCAAGAAACTCATCCAACACTCACAGAAATTGTTCTCAAAGTCACACTTGAAAATCAAAACAGAAAAAAAACCCAAGCAGGTACAGAGAGGGTTGATGAGTTTAACAATGCAGCTCCTGGGTAGCTTCATTCCCTGCATTGACAGGAGGGTTTATCTACTTGCCATCTCACTTGCCTGCAGTTCTGGGCAAGTGTATGCCACCTATGCCCACCCGAGCTACTGCTGGACACAAATTTATGTTCACTACATCAGTTGCCACAGAATCACAGAATGTTAGAAGTTGGAAGGGACCTCCACAGAACTTTGAGTCCAACCCCCATGCCATAGCAGGATCACCTAGGGTAGTCTGCACAAGAATGCATCCACGTAGGTTTGAAAGGTCTCCAGAGAAGGAGACTCCACAGCCTCTCTGGGCAGCCAGGTTTGGAAAGTCTCCAGAGAAGGAGACTCCACAGCCTCTCTGGGCAGCCTGTTCCAGTGCTCTGTCACCCTCACTGTAAAGAAGTTTCTCCCCATGTTGAAGTGAAACCTTCTGTGTTCAAGTTTGTATCCATTGTTCCTTGTCTTATTACTGTGACCACTGAAAAGAGCTTGGCCCCCTCCATTTGACACCCACTCCTCAGATATTTATACACATTGATGAGATCCCCTCTCAGTCTTCTCCTCTCAAGCATAAAGAGCTCCAGGGCTCTCAGTCTCTCTTCACAGGGGAGATGCTCAAGACCCCTAATCATCCTTGTGGCTCTCTGTTGGCCTCTCTCCAGCATATCCTTGTGTCTCTTGAATTGGGGAGCCCAAAACTGAACACAGTGTGCCAGGTGTGGTCTCATCAGGGCAGAGTAGAGGGGAAGAACCTCCCTAGACCTGCTGGACACACTTTTTTTGAGGCACCCCAGGATACCACTGGCCCTCTTGACCACAAGGGCACTTTACTGTCCCGTGGAGAGCTTGCTGTCCACTAGGACTCCAAGGTCTTTCTCCATGGAGATGGTACATGTCTACAGGCTAGAGAAGACTGCAGTGTAGTATAGAAAAAAAGACAAGTTTCACAGCAACTTTTATTGAAGCACGTGCATTTCCTATACATTCATAGTATAACTAAATAAATTCCCATACCAATTACCTGTTTTTTAGTATTTCTGTAATTACAGCATTATTAGTAAGTACCCAAACCCTGTTGTGCTGTAATCTGTGTATTTAAAGTATTTAAAGAAGACTGCTCTACTTGTCTTTAAAGGTAACCAATAATAAAATAAAATGTAGAAATACCTCAGGCACCTCAGTACCTATGCTGAGCTTTCCCAGGTGTTTAACCACTACCTTCTATTCTTTCATTCTGTCAGGACTTCAGCCCTGTAGCAAAGAACTATTCCACTCCAGGTCTTTTAGCTACTAGACATTAATTTTAAAGTAAATGGCACAAATTAAGCAGTATGTGATCTCCTTTTTGGTTACCCTGATTGGTATACACATCTGTCTGGGTTTTAGGCATCTATTAAAGGGGAAAAGGTTCTAGTTTGTGGAATTTTTATCTCCTGGACATTACATAGTTGTATTTTATAGCCATGGTGGTCAGAAATGCTTTGGGAACAATGCTATCCTACTGGAAAATGGATTATTTGGTCCTGTAATAAGTAATGTTTGTGAGTTTATTCCGGTTAGTAATAACTGTTTGGTTTCACTCACATAAATTGCACAATCACATCTGATGCCTTGGATGAAACGAACCACATTCTCCAATGGGAATGCAGAGACTCCATGATTTTTTTTTTTTTTGGTTTTTTTTTTTTTTGTGAAGGAACATCTATGGTGGCAGCTGTGGGAATATGTTTTGTAGAGATGTGACAGATGGTAGATACAGAAATGGTCCTCTTGTTCTATCATGGTCTAATTCAACAAAATAAAACCAGGTAGAGTACAAAATTAAAAACAAAATCATGTCTACAAAAGCAGAACCAGATATTCTAACAGTCACCGCAGTTAATTGTTGTACTTCTTTTTTGTTTCCAGAAATATGAACACTGCTATGTTAGGTACTGCCTCAGAGCTATTATTGAATATTGCTCATTGGACACCTCTTTGCACAGAAGTGCTTGTTTGTGTGTCTCAGTGCTGTACACAAGTTAATTCGCCTCATTGTCTCAGTCTCTAATGTTCTGCTTTATTAATAAACTTCCAAAGATAAAAATGATGCTGACATTTTCCTGTCGAAATTGGCTGTTCTATTCAGTTGTTTCATCTACCTCAGAGAGCCATCCAACCCCTCTTGCACCTTGATGAGTGAGCGGCATCCACCTATATTAACCACAAGAAACTATTTAGGTTTACATAAAGCTCTACCACCTGAGCCTAAGGTGGTTCAGGAGAACAGCATGTATTCTGTCTGCACTACACAGTCAGTGTCTTTGCTGCAGCCAGAAATAGCAAACATTTTAAGAATTATACTAGAAGCATAATGAAACCCAAGCCACAGGCAGTTGAACAACTGTTTCGACTTTCTCCCACAGGAGACAACTGTATCATAAACTCATTGGACATTTTTAGCTTATAAAGATACACTAAAGGAAACTTTTTTTTTTTTAAAAAGGACTCTTAATTTTGGCTTGGTACCAAGTAAAGAATGACTATTGTAACTACATGGTCGAGTCCCAGTATAATTTATTTTTCAACTTTCTAATATCAATATCTAAAAGTGATATTTGGGTGAAATATTACATCTCCACTTCAGTTGTTCAACTCTAGTATTAGAACTGAGCTCATTCCTTGTAGAGAAAAATATTCTGTAGATTCTTCAGTCCTTTTTATCCAGGACTGCAAAGCAGACTTCTTACTGTCAGCAACACTTGAAATTGCAATGGCATTCTGCTGAACTGGCTTTGTCTAGGGTCTCCACCACAGGACAGATATCAAGTGCATACATACTCAGTATTACTAACATGTTTTGATGTCTTTTCCTAACAATATCCAAGAGATTAGCTTTTAAAAAGTAAAGTTTTCAGGAATATTAATCATGAAGATGTGGGCTGAACAGATACCAGATTAATTATCACTCTGACAATACAGTTAAATCACAGACATATTTGTCCCAGTAGCATCTTGCATCTCCAAAAGCAAGATTTCTTCATGTAAAACATGATAATGTACCTTCAGGGCAATTAACTCCAAGAAATGCCACTGCTATAACTCCCTCCTCATTAATCAATTTCTCATATTATGAAGATAAGTCATTTGCTCATTTGATTTTTGCATATTCAGTAGCTTTTGCCAACACTACCTGGTTGCATGTAGCCCAATCTGGAGACATTTCCATGTCCCCTGAACCAGTCAGTCACACAACAAGTCAAGGAGGAGCAGGGCCAGATGTGGGGACTGGCAGACAAGGTGCCCCCTCCTTTCAGCAGGCACAGTGAGCCATGCTGCTCAAGGAAGTGCATTTAGGCAGCACATCTCTTGTAATCAGCTCCACATCAGCATCACTTTGGGACCTGATACTTAATATGCAATAACAAAACAGCTGCCTCTAAAGGGCTATAATACGCCCAGCTAAGAGGTGTGATATAAATATAAACCACACCAAAATAACAATGCAGATGTTACATTTGTGAGTGTTGAATCTGGCGTCACACATTCAAAGTACACAAAGCTATGAGAAAAGACCTCTCAAAAAGAGTGTGGAAAAACATCAGCAGATTCGTTTTTTCTGAGTCTCAGAACAACATGTTCTGTCATATTCATTACTGCACATAGTACTGCAGTGTACTTGTAAAAGAGTGATCAATACAGAAACTCAGTCTTACAAACTGTTGCTAGGGTAGAGCTGAGAACACCAACTGGATGACTTATACTCAGTCTTTTGAGAAGGGAAGAGATCAAAGTGTGTTCAAAACCAGGTCAGCCATTTCTACCTTCTCCTGACACCAATACCACTCAATACATCTCTTGAGACTCTTTGAGACATTATGGACAGACTGTACTCCCATCTTTCCATGCTGGAGAGGGGTTTGGGTGGTGGGTTTTTGGTTTGGGGTTTTTTTGGTTGGTTGGTTGGTTTTTTGTCCTGTCATTTGTCAAATTTGACCTGAGAGCTATGGCTGTATTTACTGTAGAAAGACTTTTATGTTTTCCCCCATCTCACAGAAATGATTAGAAATGATCACCTTTTTGAATGTGGCTATTCTTTCATAAATGCACTTTTTTTATAGAACTTGGATGGAGTGCAGAAAAACTTTTAATGCTAGGCAGACTTCAGACAGCTCTTTTGGCATTTTTGTAGCCCTCTGTATTCTTTCCAAAGTTTAAATCACAGATGTTTGTGAGCCTACCAGGGGTCAAGCCCTGCTTGCCCTGCTGTTCTCAAACAGAGAAGGGCTGGTGGGAGATGTGATGGTAGGAGGAGGTCTAGGGTGCAGTGATCATGAGATAGTGGAGTTTTCAATATACAGGGAAATAAGGAGGTGCAATAATAGAACCCTTATTTAAGCAACTAATTCAGAGAGTACCCTGGGTAGCAGCTGTTAAGAACACAGCGGTTCAGGATGATTGGACCTACTTCAAACAGGAACTCTTGAAGGCACAGGAACAGGCTGTGCCCATGTGCCGAAAGATGAGCCACTGGGGAAGGCAACCAGCCTGGATGGGCAAGCATCTCTTGAAGGAATTAAGGGGGAAAAAGAGAGTATATAGCCTTTGGAAAGCGGGGAAGGTAACAGAATATGTTTAAGGATGTTGTTAGAGCATGTAGGAGAAAAATTGGAAAGGCAAAAGCCCAGTCAGAATTTAAACTGACCACTTCTGTGAAAGATAATAAAAAGAATTTTTATAAATATACTAATGCTAAAAAGAGGGGCAAGAAGAATCTCCACTCTTTATTGGAGTTGGAGGGGAGTATTGTAACCAAAGATGAGGAAAAGGCAGAGGTACTCAATACCCTTTTTGCCTCCATTTTCAACAGTAAGACAGGAGGGCTTCAGGATAACTGGCCTCCTGAACCGGTAGATGGGGTCAGGGAGCAGTACAGTCCCCCTGAAATCCATGGGGAAGCAGTTAGAGACTTGCTGAGCCACTTGGATACTCACAAGTCCATGAGACCAGATGGGATCCATCCTAGGATACTGAGAGAGCTGGCAGACGAGCTGGCCAAGCCACTGGCCAAGCTGCTAGCCAAGCCACTGTCTATCATTTTCCACCAGTCCTGGCTCACTGGAGAGGTCCCAGATGACTGGAAGCTGGCCAATGTGATGCCCATCCACACAAAGGGCTGGATGGAGGATCCTGGAAACTCCAGGCCTGTCAGCCTGACCTCAGTGCCAAGCAAGATTATGGAGCAGATCATCTTGAGGGCAATCACAGCACACCTGCAGGATGGCCAAGGGATCAGGCCCAGCCAACATGGATTTAGGAAGGACAGGTCCTGCCTGACCAACCTGATCTCCTGTTATGACCAGCTGACCTGCCTGGTGGATGTGGGGCAGGATGTGGATGTAGTCTACCTGGACTTCAGCAAGGCCTTTGACACTGTCACCCATAGCAAACTCCTGGCCAAGCTGTCAGCCCATGGCCTGGACATGAGCACTCTGTGCTGGGTTAGGAACTGGCTGGAGGGCCATGCCCAGAGAGTGGAGGTGAATGGTGCCACTGCCAGCTGGCAGCCTGTCACTAGTGGTGTCCCCCAGGGATTGGTGTTGGGCCCAATCCTGTTCAATATCTTTATTGATGATCTGGATGAGGACATAGAGTCCACCATTAGTAAGTTTGCAGATGACACCAAGCTGGGGGCAGGTGTTGATCTATTAGAGGGCAGGAGAACTCTGCAGAGGGACCTTGACAGGCTGGATAGATGGGCAGAGTCCAACAGGATGACATTCAATGAGTCCAAGTGCCAGGTGCTGCACTTTGGCCACAACAGCCCCATGCAGGGCTACAGGCTGGGGACAGAGTGGCTGGAGAGCTGCCAGGCAGAGAGGGACCTGGGGGTACTGGTTGACAGGAGGCTGAACATGAGCCAGCAGTGTGCCCAGGTGGCCAAGAAGACCAATGGCATCCTGGCCTGCATCAGAAATAGTGTGGCCAGCAGGAGCAGGGAAGTCATTCTACCCTGGACTCAGCTCTGGTTAGACCACACCTTGAGTGCTGTGCCCAGTTCTGGGCCCCTCAATTTAAGAAGGACATTGAGATACTTGAACGTATCCAGAGAAGGGCAACTAGACTGGTGAGAGGTCTGGAGTACAAGCCCTGTGAGGAGAGGCTGAGGGAGCTGGGACTGTTTAGCCTGGAGAAGTGGAGGCTCAGGGGAGACCTTATTGCTCTCTACAACTACCTGAAAGGAGGTTGTAGACAGGAAGGGGTTGGTGTCTTCTCCAGGCAACCAGCACCAGAACAAGAGGACACAGTCTCAAGCTGCACCAGGGGAAGTTTAGGCTGGAGGTGAGGAGAAATTTCTTCACAGAAAGAGTGATCTGCCACTGGAATGTGCCCTGGAGGTGTTCAAAAAAGGATTGGACATGGCACTTGAAGCCATGGTTTAGTTAGTCATGAGGTGCTGGGTGACAGGTTGAACTTGATGATCTCTGAGGTCTTTTCCAACCTTGTTGATTCTATGATTCTATGATCTAGGGACTGTTTTCTAGCAATGTACCTTTTAATAACATCTGCAGCAGTAACACCATTTTACTACAGAAATTCATGGATCCCCTGCTTGCATTGTGTCAGCCCTATGTATCACTTCCTTGAAAAAGGACTTTATACGCAATTCCTTTCACAAAACAACTATTCAGTGCTTTCTAGGAACAGACTTCCATCAAGTCAGTCTAACCTATTCATTGAACTTGTGGATATACAATTCTTAAAACTACTGCAATTGTCTTTTTTTAAAATTTTCTATATGTAAAAGAAAAGCCCAAACAGTTGCTTTCTTCAACAGAAGCTGATCCATCTTACTCATAACAATGCACAATGGATCAGCAATTGGCTCAGACCATCGTAAAAAGCCTCTGCTCACCAGGCTGAAGAGTTATTCTTAACACCTTCATCTCTAATGGAACAGTTTTTGCTTCTTAAAACAGTGAGAGCTAGGTTAAGAGCTCACTGTCATTTAAAGAACTTCTTCCTTCTCCTTGGTCACACACCTTCACTGAACAACTTCTGATTCTTGTTTGCCTGGCATGCCAGTTCAACTCATTAAAACGTTAGAAAACGTTTTCTCACTTGAGTACTCTCATTTTTTTCATCTTTTCATGCATATGGCCTACATCTAGTGTCCTTTCTCAAGGAACATGATAGATGGGTTCAATTTCTCTTTAGGAGGTGAACCTGATGCTGTGTTAGCACCTTCAGCCTGAAGCTAGTAAAAGGAAAAGATATGTTATAGGGAGTGCAATAATGCATCATGACAAGTTTAATTCTGTTTTGACAGACATGAGTGACAGCTCTGCCACTGGCTGCCAAGATTAAACTGAACGATGATTCAGATGAGTCAAAGTTGTTTAAGTTGTTTATAAATATCAAAGATACAATTGGCTCTTGAATTTCCACAACCCAATGTGCTATTTCTCGTGAAGTTTTAGGCTTAGTCTTTAAAGCTAGATCCATATTGTTCAGTTCAAAAGAAAGACATCCAGAATGAAACACCTCTTGTCCAAACTGAGTCAGTCGTCTGGGCTTTTCATATGTAGTGAAGACAACAGGCTCTTTCAGGATGCAATTCATCTCATATGGTAGATGCCTTAAAAATTTAAATGGATCATTCTAGAAACACTCATTTCCCTTCACTGACTGTAAAAGGAATGTAGATGACTAGGTCAGATGTTGTTATCTACATTGGAGATGAATTGCATTTTTATTGACTTGAATGGAGTCTGGACTAGAGCTTCACAAAGAGAATATCATGAGGCCGAGGGACATAAGGACTTAATTTTAAAAACAGGAATTTTAAATGTACACTCTAAATGACTAAGATTCTTGGTTGGATAGGCATTTTTGCTGGAAACATTGAAATTCAGAAGCTTCTGAAGAAAACTATGACAAGTTAAAAAACACTGTTGAAATTTTACCTTCCAAAAAGACTAAAATCAGAAGACTTTAACAGTGCTCTTGAGTAATCAGAGTATAGAGAACAATGAAGAGGAGGGAATTTAAGGCAAGCTAGCACAGCTGAAGCTGAACTTCAGAGACAGACCGCCTACTTAAGATTATAGCACACAGCATGTTCCAGTGACTTTCTGACACTTCATCTATCTTACTGTATGAACTGCTTCCAGGAGCAGATCTACCCTTCTAAAACTCCCACTTCTGTCTCTACTTGTCTTTCACTTCCATCCCTATTTGATGTATTCAAAATTCTCAGAAAGTATTTCAGGAGACAAAAGCCATTTGAGCAACTGACAGTCATTCTGCTTATCTGGATTTTAATATCAAAATTAAGCATTGTGTGGGATTAGTGGATATCTGATCGGACTTTTTTGCTTACAACAAATTTTCCTGGTAGTACCTTGTGAAAAGAATAAAAAACAAAAGATGCTTTTTTTTTTTTAAAGTGGAATGCACTATTAACACAAAGTCTTATGCAAACCACTTTTATGAACAATGTAACCATATTAAGAAAAATGTAAACACGACTATAGATATAAGGTGATATTCAACAAGCCCACTTCCTGGAATATGGAGGTTTCCTTTCACAATATACACACTAAATACGCTTTGATAAAATTGTTTTTTACTTTAGACCACAGGAAAAGGCATAAATGAGATCATTATGGATGCCTATCAAAAGATAAATCAAATACCTCTGCTGAGATGCAGTTGTGGTTGTTGAGGGGAAGAGGGGCTTTTCAACATTTGCAACCCCTCTGTCTTCATCCTGGACTCTGGTAAAATTCACCACACCTGGCTGCTATCAGCTCTTGGTCTCAAACTGCTGCAACCAAGACAAGTGGTGACTATTGAATTATCTGCACCCTCCTTTATCTAAAACATGGCAGGCTACTGCTATTTTTTTCATGAAAAGTATGATACAAATCCTACTTAAAATCTTGGTTGCTTGTAGGTATTGATACCTATAGTGAGTAAGTTTTGTGAAGGAAGATTTCAGTGGTTTATGTTTCATAGTAAATATATCAAACTGCTTAAGTTTTAAGAGTGCTTTAATTATGGTCTTCAAGATTTTACCATAGCCTCTATCACTCAGCAGATTTGAGTATATAACATTTTAATTTCAAAAGCTATCCTTAGGTTATGATGAGGTATCTCCCTGACTGACAAAATGTTTCCTTAAAAGACAGTTCATAACACATACTTAGAAATAGGATTTTCCATTACACTAATTTCTACTATTTGAACTCTAGACAGGTTCCTCTGATGTAATCTGCATCCATAGAGGCTGAACATACCTAACTTTAGCTGACGCAAATTTAACTGAAAAAAAAAAAGACAAGAAATTCAGAACCTCTTCTGGCTTCTGATGGAATAGGAGAGTGGATAACTGCATTTCAACTCAATTCCCTCAGCTTCTTCACCTAAATTTTCCTAGGCAGGTAATACAGATGAGCTAAGAGAGCAGTTTTCAATCATAAAACCGTACCTTTAAAGTGAACATTTAACAACACTTCTGTTCAAACACAGCCAATCTTATAAAAAATGCAATATATTTAGAGCAGTTTCTTCCTACAAGGCATTATTAGGGTAGAATAGAAAGATGAAAAATTATTTCTGGAAGTAGCACAGAAGTTGTGCTATTCCAGAATTCAGTTCTCAAACTGGTTTCCATCATTTTTAAACCTGTAGCATTTTCAAATTGCCATATTCTGTTATAAATTCTCAGACAGGCCTAAGCAAGGGGTTAACACACAAGACACTTGTGTACAGCCAAATCCTGAACACCTGCAACAGCCAAGAGAATCTGGATATATGTGAAGAATGAGGTTTTCCTTTCTGTAGACAAAATTAATATGCTTGTTTAGGCTATAAAGGTAAGAAAAATGGAATGATGAAATAAAGCATACATTCCTGGTGCCTGAGGAAAGAAAGTTTGCTATAATACTGTCCCACATAACCTGGCAAATAGAGTTTTACTTGATAAAAATAGGAATGGATTTAATATGTTAAAGGAATCCATGAGATTGTTCTTGTTTCCTTGCATCTTTTCCAAAGTTAGTCTGTAGTGAAATAGCTTCAGTATAAAATAAATTCAGGATAACATAAAATTAAAACATTCTTAAGATATTATCATTATAATAATATGGTTAATGAAACACTCTAAACAAGATTAAACCCTCAGAGTGCTATGTGCAATTATATAGTCAAGACAACACCTTATTCAGAAATCTCACTGTCCGGATAAGAGAGAATAGTTTGAGATAAGTGAGATTAAAGACCAGATTAATTCTAGGAAGTAGTGTGAAGAACTAAATTGTCACCTGTGTCTGAGGAAATGTTCCAAATCACAGTGCCACAGTCATATGATGTTTTTTCAAGAATTCAGAAACGAGTAACCCAAAGAAACTAAATGCATTTTAGGAAATGGTCCAAGCTGAGAATAGTTAGACACTAAGGGAGTGCACACAGTTAGCACTATGTGTGCTTGTCCTGCTCTTATTTTTTATCTAGTTGAGAGGCAAAAAATGAGCTAGACAGACTTAATTCTGAAATTCAAAATAATGAAGAAAAACCATGCAGGTTAATGGCATTTGAAGTGATCTATTGGTTTTCTAGCTGTCAGTATAAGTCGTGTAGATTGGGTGTTACAGACCCCCTCAGTGCTTTTCCAGAAAACAAAACGGTGATCTTGCAAATGGGAACACTCATGGGATATCTGCTGCTCTGTTTGTATCTGTTTAAGGACACTAGTAAAGCTCATTGTGTAAGGAAAGTTATAAAAATCCTTGAAAATGTACAGAAAAGGGGCACAAGATTATACTCTTTAAATGAAACTGATCAAATAGGTACTTTTTTTTTCGCAGCTTCAGAGCTACGTGCTAATGAAATGCCTGGTAAAAATGTACTTACAACAAACATGCCACAGTGCTATCTACAACTATAAAGTGCTACGAGCATAGCAACCACAATAAAAATGGGCTGCCCATCCCACATGCCTCACAAAGGGGGATTAATCCTGCCCAAGTACCCAGCTCATATCCTCCTGCCTGCTGTCACCATAGCTGCTGCCCTCAGGTCAGAAAACAGCAGGATCTGTAATGAGTGAAGGGATGTAGTTGTAAGCTACCCTTTACAGTATAGTCTTTGTGAACTCAGGGATTGCCAGGATTACATTTAGGCATTGATGTCATGCCCTACAGCTAGGAAAACAATTTAAAACAGTGTAAGTAGTAGGCCACTGCACAGTAACCAACATATTCATTCCATCAAAAAGAAATTAGAGTTTTTATATTTGAGAGAACTGATGCATGCAGATGAACAGGAGTTAAATTAGAAGGAAATAATACGTTGCTTTAAAAAAAAATTCTCAAAATTCCAGTAAAACCTGAACTCTGCTAGCTGCAAAGCAAATTATTTGTCCTCTGATGTATTCAAAACCAGAACATTTTCTTAAATGACAAAATTTCAAGTAAAATGTGGTAGCATCATTGGAATGATAAATACACATTTACAAGTAAAATATATATTTGAACTGAAAGTAATGCACCTGACTACAAATAACTAGGCATGCTGCTGAAGAGACCGTGGTAAAACACACATAGGCATATTCAAATAATTCAATCCAATACCTTCCATGATATGAAACATTTATTTTCTTACCACTACAAAATGATCAGAGGTATCTTGAAAACAAATAATCTGTTATTTAGTATTTTTCTATACATACCTGCATTCCCTATAGAAACAATCAAAGCAGAATTATATTTGCTTCAAAAATTAACAACTGCATTCTACTATCCAGAATAATACTTAGATAATTTTTTGCCTGTAAGTCAGGTGTGATTGTGCATACACAGTGAATTTAATAATACATTTAACCTAATTTTATATGCAGCCATGTAAAAATCACAGTGTGTTTGACTAGACCACAACAAAGTTTGCTGCAGTTCGACCTGCAGTGTATATTTCATACATAAACAGATTTGACCTGTGCTCTAAGCAGCTGTAAGCTCATCTGACTTCTGATCAAAGATTTTTTAAAAGTAGCATCTCTTCCCCTTTCAAAATGTTCTTACCTCTTCCTTTGTCTTTTTTGATATGACTCTTAGCCAGTCTCCAATCATGCTGAGTACAGCTGCAAAGTAAGCAAGCCCAACAAGGATCCAGAACCACACCACTGGCTTGTAAAAATCTAGGTACTCAATATCTGATCCCCCTGAAAAACAAGGTAGTTAAAATTAAATCACACTTAATAATTATAGGTACGGAACTGCTTTAAAATTAATCTCTTTCCATAAAAGAAAACCCAAGCAGTTTATTACAACTTCTATTTTCTTACCCATGCAAAAATTCATAGAGAAACAAAATTTGTGGTTGAATTTATCTAACCAATTACCTAAACACATCCACTCTTGACAACACAGTTTGGAGAATGTGAATTTTAGATAATGATTGCTGATCATTCATAATAATTAGAAAATGAACACAAACTGATTCAAATTCTGATATATCATTATTTTAGGTAATGTCCTTGAGGATATTGAGGACACCCTAAATGAAAGGACTTCCCTCTTGCTCCAAATAACAATGCTGTACTGAATTTCAAATATTGATCTGGAATATGTAATGTGTTCACATCCTGAGAAATGTGATTTTGCATGGACTTTGAAACCCATCATCTCAGTACTTACATTAATTCATTAGCCCTAATAAAGAAGACTATCATGTGCATTAATAAATGTCCATGCTGGGCAGGCAAACATGAACCTCTTCATTGTGCAGAGAAGGAAAACAGCGTGCAAGGACTTGAGCTGAACTGATCATACTCAGAAAAAGGTAGACAAAACACATGCCAGCTGAAGGCAGCCTTTTTGAACTGGTGCACCGGTTCCTTTCTTTATTTCAGTGTTAAAGTATAAAATAATAAATTTTAGATATGTCTGTAATGGAGCTTTCAAGTACAACTAGAGAGAATAGACAATTTATATCTACACACACCAAAAAAAAAAAATTATGTTCATCCAGAGCTCTTGAAAACACAAAATAACTCACATTTCACATTTTGCAGTACAATAAAATAGAAGCCTTAAACTTGCAATTCATCTATCTTAGAACAAATAAAATCAGGCTCCTAATCTGGGTTGCTGCAAATAGAAGCTTGAGGTATGTGGCCACAACGAGTATGTATAGATAAATATTTCTATACCGAAGTTTATGAGATAATTCATCTAATGATTTTACTGGCAACACTGTAAAAAGCATATCTACATGATACATTTGTATGGATTTTCCATAGTATAATTTTGACTTAATAACGCTATCATGTTTAAATTACAAAGCAGATTATTTTAGAAAGCCCTTTAGGAAGCAAAATGCTGAGAAGGCAGAAGCTAAATTTTGTTGGGGTTTTTTTGGCAAAACCAGTTTTGTAGGCCAAGGGACAAAACATTTTTTCAGCTTTGTTTGACCTCAGCCTCAACAGGTTACAACCACAATAAAGAAGAAATATATCTCCCAGCTGGAGCACCCTTAATCTTCAACTAGAAGCCTCACTGACATAACCTTTTACCAAGAGCAGCACAGATTATCGCTGAGATGTTTTGTGGTACAAATTTTATTCAAAGACCCTTGAAATCTATGAGAAACCAAAGAGTATTTCTGTGTCTTCATCACAGGCAAGTGTATTGCTGCTGACACCATTCTTATATCTGCCAACCAAACTGGATTAGAAACACTTGGATTAGAAACACTGTGGCCAGCAGGAACAGGGAGGTGATGGTCCCCCTATACTTGGCACTGGTGTGACCACCCCTCAAATATTATGTTCAGTTCTGGGCCCCTCACTGTAAGAATGACATAGAAGTGATGGAGCATATCCAGAGAAGAGCAACTAGAATCATAGAATCATAGCATCATAGAATCAACCAGGTTGGAAGAGACCTCCAAGATCATCCAGTCCCACTGATCACCCAGCCCTATCCAATCAACTAGACCATGGCACTAAGTGCTTCATCCAGTCTCCTCTTGAACGTCTCCAGTGATGGCGACTCCACCACCTCCCTGGGCAGCCCATTCCAATGGGCAATCACCCTCTCTGTGAAGAGCTTCCTCCTAATATCCAGCCTATACCTCCCCTGGCACAACTTGAAACTGTGTCCTCTTGTTCTGCTGCTGGTTGCCTGGGAGAAGAGACCAACCCCCACCTGCCTACAACCTCCCCTCAGGTAGTTGTAGACAGCAATGAGGTCACCCCTGAGCTTCCTCTTCACCAGGCTAACCAACCCCAGCTCCCTCAGCCTCTCCTCATAGGTTTGTGTTCCAGGCCCCTCACCAGCTTCGTTGCCCTTCTCTGGACACGTTCCAGTACCTCAACATCTCTCTTGAATTGAGGAGCCCAGAACTGGACACAATACTCAAGGTGTGGCCTGAATCAGGTTCATGAAGGGCCTAGGGGACATGTCCTATGAATTGTGGCTGAGGGAGCTGGGGTTGTTCAGCCTGGAGAAAAGGAGGTTGAGGGAGACTTCATCACAACTACTTGAGAGGTTAGAGCAAGGAAGAGGACAGCCTGGTGGCAAGTGACAGGACTAGAAGAAAAAGATGCAGATTGTGCCAGGGGAGGTTTAGGCTGGATACTAGGAAATATTATTTCACTGAAAGGGTTATCAAACATTGGAATGGGCTGTCCATGGCAGTGATGGAGTCTCCATCCCTGGAAGTGTTTAGGAGCAGTTGGACCTGGTGCATAGGGACATGGTTTAGTGGTGAGCTCTCAGTGATGGGCTGGACCAGATGATCTTCAAAGTCTCTTCCAATCAAAGATATCCTGTGATTCTGTAAATTATTTGGGATTTTCAGCACTTCAGAAGGCATTCTTGGCCCCAAACATATATTCCTTACTGAGGTGAAAAGCTCTGTGTTTTAATGAGGAATGGCATTAGAGAAGATTTCAGGGACACATTATAACAGATTCTGGTTCTCATTAAAGGGATCAGGATTTCAAATAAATATATTTAATTTTTTAAAATTTGTTTCATTTATAAAACAAGTACATTTTAAGTAAATAATTTTATTATTGCCATTCTGTTCACCATTCTTTCTACAGTTAACCAACTCAAAATAGAAACATGCAATTATTTCTGAAAAGTTGTCTGGTTTTGTTTGCATTTTTACTTCAAATGTAGAAGCTAAAAATAGAAAGTGCTATTGGCATTGACTATCTCAGTTCCCTACCAGCACAGATTTTTGGGTTGTTCAGAAGCTGGCCCTTCAAACCAGGAAATGTCTATTATTTTTTGTCTGCAGTACAAATTATTCTAGGTACAGATATGTCATGGAATTCAAACACATCTTTAATTGTAAAGTAACAAATGGCTGTCTGTCCTGCCCACTGTGACAAACCTGGCCAAAAGACTTAATCCAGAAACATCATTTGTCCTTGTCCAAAGAAATATGATGGTTCAGATATGCAGTTTGAAAGAAATTACCTCCAAGGACTGCAAACAGGGCCAGAGAACAGCTAGCTTATGTGGAGATGTGGGAAAGAAGCATGCTTGGGACAAGATCTCTTTGCACTAACTCAAAGAGAGAATGCAAGTAGGCCATACAAGTTACTTGATGCCAGTCAGTGAAAAAATGGAGAGCTACTTCAGAATACAAAGCACAGCTTATAAAACACTCCATACACGATGTCCTATGCAGAAATTGAGCAAGACATCACATGCTGACTTGAACTTAAAGTAGGCTGCGTGGTTCACACCAGACAGACCCTATTATGGACGTGAAGTCTTGTGGTGGAAAAGAGCACTTCCAAAAGCCAAAAAAAGACACAAAGCCTGTGGGAGAGTGCACAGCTCTCTTATGGGATGCTTGACACATGCCTCTTGTTCAACATAACAGCAATTTCTTTCTGTAGAGGTCTTTCTGCCAGGTAAGTAATACCACATGGTGAGAGCAGATCAACTGGGCTGCTATGACCACCAGGTGAAGTGTTCCAGTTCAGTGACATTAAATGAGATGAAAATATCTCTGTACCCTACAAACTAAGTCTCAGGACAAGCAACACAGTGCAGACCCAGATATCTGTATTACAGTGGCAGTACATCAAATTCAATTACAGACCAAAAGAGAAAAGAAAAAGTAGGCTAAACATCAGAACTCAAAAATTGAGGGAAAAATGAACAAAAGAAAAAAAGCACACACACACACCCCTGCCAAAAAAAGCCAAGCACAAAAGAGTTAGAATATATTTTTTAAATGAGACCTGCAAAATTCTGTGATTCAATTGGTCTAATTGCAGCATAACCTTGTCCCATTATTAATCCCCACTGTGGAAAAGGCTACTGATGTGTTATTTACATTTCTGACCTCTACTTAATTCAGCCACGTTTTGGGCATCTCATCTAATTTAGGTTTAGATTTGAAAACTGTAAGATAAACTCCCTTAGCAATATGTTCCAATCTGCACTGCTAAGGATTTATCTGCATGTATGAACAATATATTGCCACGTTATGAATATATATACATACCTGAATGCTAGCTTTAGTACCCAATAATATTTCATTATGTTAATCTCTTTTCTTTTCTCTTTCACTGAATATTCATAATAGTGGCTGGATTTTCTTCTGTCATATTAAACTCAATAGTTTCTCTTGAACAACAAAAGGCACGTTTGTCCTGATTTTCACAAGACAGTGCAGGCTCTAGTTCAGTTTCTTTCTTCCTTTTGTGTGTGTGTGAAAAGCTACAACTATGAACTTTTTTTTTTCAGTTAGAAAATGTACTGATTTCCCTACCAAAAAAAAAAAAAAATCAACTTGTCCAAAACTTAGAAAAATCAAACCATTGCATAATACAGAAGAAATATTAAGTTTGGGTTTTGGAGTGCTGTCCGTGCACTACAAGAGCTCTTTCTTTTTTTTCCTCTTTGCATGCCTCTTGAGTGATCTTTTGTTTGCCTTAAGGTTTCTCTTGCTACTGGAAACTGCAGCTGAAATTTCCATAGACTCCAAACAGCAACCTAGATTCTGAGTACAAAAGGGGATGTTTTGGTATTCTAGTTTCTGGGAACAGAGCACCTGGTGTCCAGTACAAATGAGAAGCAATTTGTAGAAAAATTCTTGGAAACTCTACAAGTGTTTCTAATGACGACCAGCATCACGCTATTCAGAAACACCTTCTCCTTTACCTCCTGGAAGTTTCTCAGGGCTTCTCTTCAGCTCTGAGCTGCAGTGGTGCTAGAAAGCAGTGAGCTCCATGTTAGTGAAAAATAACACATATTGTAAGAAATGTTTCTTTTAACCCTAATGCACATTGTGACTATCATGACATTAATATTTAGGGCTTGCAAACACATTTTTTTTTTCTTCTGGAACGACTGTTCCTCCCAGAAAAATTACCAGAATAATTGGTAGTTTTCAAATATTTGGGAATTTTCTGGTTTTGAAGGAACTTTATGATCCCAAACTGACACAATCATCAAATATCCCATGGACTTCCAACATGCTACAAGAATAGCTAGCTTTATTTTTATTTTTACTGGCAAAATGTTCACTCCACTGCAATTGCAAATTGGAGTATCACTGCTTTAGATTTTACTATAATTCTGAATGGAAGAAGAAAGTTTTCACTCTAAATATTGAAGAAGCATGCCTTTCTGATCAGAAAAAAAAAAATCAGAGAAAGAAACAAATTAATACCAGTGTGAGGGTTTTTTTCCCAAACGCATTTCCACCTAGGCACTAAGTGGACTGAAGCATCATTCCGCCTGCTGCATGTGTCATTGTGACAAAACAGAACCACAAACACCATGCTCTAGAGCCACAATTTCAGATGCAAATCCCATATTCTATACAACAACCTCCCCTACAGACTTACATGCCTTAATTCTACATGCTTGTTTGGCCTCTGTTATGGCACTCAGGTTTCCTAAACTTCAAGGAAAGGGTGTTTTAGACGAAGCCTACTACAAAAATATCAGTGGTCCTTAGTGTCTGTGTGGTAGTTATGACTTGCCTAAAAGAGAAACCAAGAAAACCAGAAAATTATAAACACAACTTACTAATTTGCTACTGTGCAAAAGATTCTGCATAATTCCTCAAAATTAACAAGGAAGCCTAGGCCTTAAGACTAATTTTCTCTTGCAGTGTCAGTTTTCTTCAAACAGCCTAGTATTCATGCACACCAGTGGTTGTAAACTTCTATGATGCAGCATAGTCAATGAATATCTTACCTATTTTTCAGATTTGTTTGTTTAATTAGACAATTATGTTCTGGAAGGACAATAAAACAAATGGACCACTTTGAAAAAAATCCTTCAAGTCACTTGCCATAAACCTGCTATGTTAGTCTACACGATGGTGACAATATTGTCAGCTTCATTTCTGACAAAATACAGTCCAGTGACAATTTTATGATGGAGCTACTCATCTAAACATGTTCTCTTGAGTATCATTTCTGCAAGTACAAATCCAAATCCCACACACTGAGACTTTAAGTCAATAGCATATTATAGTACTGATACAAGTCTTCTGCATGCTACTCTAAAAGAAAATAGAAAACATTCATGGCACTTTGTGACATCATGCACTTACAGTGGAACCTCAAAAATAAAAAAAAAAGATACATGAAAGGAACCATACATGACCATAAACTACAGAACAATGTAATCTAAGGGCAATCTGTAGAAAGAGAAAGTGTTTCCTGGTAAAATTAAAAATGAGACATTACAGGGGAAGAAATTTTAATATCAAGTGGTCTGTAAATAGAAGAATCTGTGGAAATTTATGCTAGTAATGATGAAGGTGCTCAGTGTTCTAGTTAGTGCAAAGTGGGCCTTTGCACATAATGCTTTACAGTAAATATAACCAGGCCTTAAGATACTATTATTTTTATTCTCTGACAGACATGCAGTCCTCAGGAATGAAATTCCAAAACACCCAGACTCTTGGCTTAGAAAAAGAATGAATTTTTTATTTGGTGTTAGTTAGAATCTGACTAGAATCACAAATTCCTTAAGACAAAATAGATAGAAGAAAAATAATAATGGGAAAGGGGAAGGGAGAAATCAGTGAGACATATTCAAAAGAAATATGGAAACATCACCCAAAAATTGTTCAAATAAATTTTGTTTCCCATTTTATAGCCCAGTTCTTTAATTTATAAGAATCTTTGGCAACTTCTCACGTGCCCTTTATTTTTTAAACAGCTTGCATGACTTAGTACCTTCAACAGTAAATTTCCTCTATTTTAGCTAGATCTTTTGTGAATATGGCAAAGAGTTCAGACACTTCAAAGGTCTCTGTGGGACTTCACCAATCTGAAAAACTTTTGTCAGGCACAAGACCTGTCATTCTTGCTATCAAGGCAAGGCTATCAAGGCTACAGGTCACTAGGAGAAGCAACCTGAGACCTTCACTTTGGTGCACTTGGATTCATGCAACAGCCACAGGTACAGAGGGAACATGAGAAGGGACCATGCCGGGTAGATACCTACTGGAAGCATTTACTTCCAGCAAAGCAGGTCACTGACAGCAGCCCAGCACTACTGTCTTTAGTTACCTCTGCCTTGCACAGAGTTCAGAGGTGGGAAAGAGGCATCTCATGAGAGATGATGGTGCTGCACGAGGAGAAGCATGAGACCAGGCTGAAGAAAGCAAGTCTCAGAGCACAAAGCTCTGAATTTCTAATCCTCACATCAACACATCACTCACTCAGATCAGCACACTTTCTCAACACAGACAACATAAGAGAAGTGGTGCAACATTTTTAACACCTTTTCAAGAAAAAAAGTCAAAGATACTTGATGCAGAGAAGTAGCCCAAGATTTTTTTTTTTTTTAGATTAGTATGTTAAAGCTATTTGCAACCAATCCGATCTGGGTTAACAGGACCATAAAAGCTGGACACATTAGCTAAAGGTTGTGCTAAACCTTCTCCTAACATTACAAAATGCATACAAAGGGACAAGTGCAATCCAGATGAAAAAAAAAAAAAAACAAACATATTCAGCAAACTAGGACATTGTATTAATTCTTGCATTACACTCAATCTGTAAGAACAAAAGGTCTTCCTAAAAAACAAGTAAAGAATCTTTGAAGAAAAAATCAAGTATGCAGAGACAGGCACCATGCATTTCACTTTCCCATCTCCTATCTCTAGGCTGCCACATCATCTAAGCTGAGGGCAGGCCCCATCATGTGCACTGACACAAGAATGATAAAGGGTAAATTGGAGAAAGAGACTCCACGACATATCTGTCCCAAAATAATGCAAAAATGCAGAACATATATCACTGTGCAAAATATTATGAGATAGAGAGTTATGAGAAAATCTTACCTGCAACATAGTCACCAAATCCAATGGTAGTTAAAGTGATAACCACAAAGTAAATTGCATCTAGTGTATTCCAGCCTTCTATGTGCTTGAATATAACTGCAGGAAGAGCAACAAACAGCACGCAGCCAAACAGTATGAATATAATTGTTGAAATTATGCGAATCTTTGTCTGACTCACATTCCATTTCTGGAAAGGGAAGGGGAAAGAGAGGAAACCCATCATTAATAAAACTGTACCACTGTACATAAGCACCTACCACCCACAGTGACACAGCCTAAGTTGCTCAAGAGGACAGGTTGCTACAATTCTCACACAGGAAAATCAAAGCAGGGTTTCAAAGGGATGTGTTCTTGTATTTAAGTTTAGTGCCAATGAAACCACGCTTTAGAGTCAGCATAACCAAGGTCCAGCTCTGTAACCCAAATCACAGTAACAGTTTGGGTTATTGCAACATGAAATACCCTGCTCTGACACATCAGAATCCCGTTTCTTCTTTTGGATAACTAGTAAACAGAACAAGAGACTGTTCCAGACTGCAACACATAGATCATTGTTTTCATTCAGATATCATGAAATAAAGGCAAGATGCTGTTTTTTATGTTGAACCGTTCTCGTGTAGGGATACATCTATTACCAAAAAAAAAAAAATGGAAATCATTATCTCTATGAGCAAAAGGCTAAGAGACACATGTTAGTGTCAAATCTTTTGTACTTTTAAGGAAAAAAATAAAATTCAGTTATAAAAAACCCAGAAAGGATAAAAATAAAATGTTCCTATGGCCTGTTTTTGCTTTTTTTAGAGAAACCTCAATGGAAATGGGTGTTATTCACTGGTATCTTCTCTGGACTTAAACTGATGTTCCAATGTCATTTCTTAAAAAGCTTTCAGACTTGTATTTTCCTATTGCATGAGACTACTCTGCACAGCCCCAGTTTGCCTTCTTCAAAAATAAAGCCACGACATATACCCTTTCTGCATAGAAAATGTGTCCTGTCCCCAGAATTAGAGATTGTCGTGGGAAAAAATTTTCTTCTAACTCTTGCACTGCTGTTGCAAACAGATATTAAGTCAGGCTGCTTGCTTAGCTGGATATGAGACTTTTTACATCTCAAAAGACAAACAGTACTTCATAAATGATTTTAACATCAGATAATAGCTCTACCTATGCCATTTTACTAAGGGTTAGTAAAACATCTAAATAATTAATTTTATTAAGTTTCACTATCCAGTTTACCCTATGCTTCTAAATTCTCAGAAAATATCCTTTTAGTAACTGCAGTAGTAAAACACAACCTTGAACTTTTCCATACGTGAAACAGAGACCAAGTTAAGCAAATTAAGTTCCTCTGCTAGAATTTAAGGCATTTGGTTGTTAAGGTCTTGTTATGGCTGAATTTTTCAACAGCTGCCTATGCTTCTAGTCTTTTTGTCAAGTGTCTTCCTCTACTGAAGCTGTACCACTTTGCATGAATAATTAAAGACTGGTATCCAAAGACAATGAAGGGCTAAACCTCTAGGCTGTGCTAAACTGTTTAGTCAAAGAGGCTGAAAATGCCTTAAGCTGGAACATCTTACAGCCTAATGAGGAGACCACAAAGGACCAATATCAGAGAAGCACCAACAGGCTCTTTATCATTTGGATTGTCCTCTTTCTGTGAATACCCAAAGCTTTAGTCACCTACAGACCCATACATCTTGAAATGTAGGTGCTTATGTGCTGTAATCATCTCCTCAGGTATGATGGCACCTGAGTAGAGATTTTAAGAATTGTGATTTTAGACTCAGACATTAAATGTCTTCTGTGAAACATCTCAAAACAGCTGCAAGAATTCCCATGTTACCCCTACAGCCCCTCTCAAAACAGCAGCAAGAATTTCCATGTTACCCCTCCAGCCCCCCTCTTCAATCTCTTGAGTCATTGATCTCCTATCACAATCAATAGGAGAACCTTCAAAGACAAGCATTACAGCAAGCACAGGAGTATTATATGTGAAAAATATTTTGGATTTGTTCATAATTACTGTAGGTAATGTTGGGCTGCATCCAATTCTCAATTAGAGGTATTCAGTAACATGTTCAGACTTTGTAAAGATCTTCCTGTCTTTTGCTATACATTTGGTTACAACAATGAGCTACATTCTGTTTTTCAGACTTTGCACTTGTTAACTTCAATGAACAGCATGAAGAACAAAGAAGGCAGTCAGCATACTCACAACAAAGGTATCTTCTACTTTGGCAATTCCTTTTCCAAAGATTGTCCCTAGTTGATCTCCAACACCAGCCAACAGAAAACCAAACAGAGGAATTCCCAATAAGGCATAGATGATACAGAATATCTTTCCACCTTGTGTGCGTGGAGAGATGTTTCCAAAGCCTAAATTACAAACAACTTGAGATGTTTAAGAAGTTACATATATTACATTACACATTTTAAAAGGACTGCAGGAACAGAATGGTTAAAAACAGATCCTCCTAGCTTAACCATATGACACAGCAAATGTAAAAAATAAATGAAGTGCAGGTCAGACAATCTTCTCTGAGTTAAACAATTCACAATTCTGCTACACAATTTACCACCTTACTTTATATTTTATACATACTGCAGAGAAGTAAAACTCTGATAAATTTTTGGGTGTTTGTTGGGGTTTGGGGGGGGCTTCTTTGTTTGTTTGTTTGTTTTTAAATAAATGACAGCTTTTCTTATTTACTACAAGAGGTTAATGCCAATTGGTTAGGCTATGCCTTATCCTCTGCTACTTGCAAATAAAGGTCTACTACTGTACGTGTAACTAGCAGGCTGCTGTACTTGTAAATGAGCTACAATTTCTGTGTTTCAAAGTGAAGCAGCCTGGAAAAAACCAAACAAACAAACAAACAAAACTGTGTGGTAGTTTTAGGCTACGCCTAGGAAAATTTTTCACAGATTGAGTAGGAAAGTAGTAAAATGTAAATAAATTACCATTGGATGTAAAAGGGAAAATAATGATAAGGTCTAAACAATCCCATTGGTTATTTGTGTAAACTAACTTCCTCTTTTTGGTTTCTCTGCTCTGGCAGATGCTAGCTGCTGCTTTTGCTTAGCTGTTGCTGACCTTGAATGCATTCTTGTTGTGACTAAGTACTAACAAACTACTCTCAGCTTTGCTTCTCTTTCTTTTTGCCTTGTACAGGGTGGGAGAAGGGAGCAGGGAGGGTAGCTGTTGGTAACCCCCTGGTTTTGTCCAGGGGGGGGCCTTGTGTTGTTTATAAATTGTAAATATATGTAAATATTGTATATTTTGTACATACTCACTGCATTCCATATTTCTAGATTTTTAGTGTGCTCGTAAGTATAGCTATTTGCTTTCAACTGAGCTGGTCTGGCAATGTTATACTGGGGGGAATTTCAACCCGCCACAACCTGAGATGAGCAAAACAAGGATTTCTATCATAAATGGGACTGCTTTTGGAGTCTTCATTATTTAAAGGTTTGGTTCTTTCAGTGTTGTTAACAAAGCTTAAAGAAAGAGTTTACAGTTCATGGCTCTGTCCCTTTGAAAGTGGAAACCATTTTGTCTTCACTGGCTTGTGTAAAAGAGCACTTTGATATGCCTATGATACCTCAGTTGCTGCTGGTCCACTTAGAATGAAGAAGCTGAAATACAAAGAGCACAGACCTGTGAAATGCCCTCAAATGCATCTCCTAAGATTGGTATCTTAATGATTTGGACAAGATCACACTGGCAGAATCCTACAGACAAGTCTCAAGGGTGTCAGTCCTCAGTTTTAATTCAAAAAGTTTTTCTCTGCAAAAGGATCACTCAAGTTTTCTGGGAGCAGCAGTAGTAAAACCCCAGTATTTTTGACATTGCTCAACTTCTCAGCACAATAACGTGCACTTCAAAGAAGGCCAAGAAAAGTCAGGAAAAGTCTTATTTTCTATGGAGAAATTAAGTCATTTTGTTTTCAGTGGTCATTTTTTTTCTAAATTACTTTGTCACAGAAAAAACACAACTTGTAAATACATTGTTAAAATATTTTCACAAATAAATGAGAAGTATGTTTCTTAGTATCTTGAATGTTGTGGAAGAGATACTTTTCATATACACAAAAATAATTAATTGAAAATTCAAGTTTCCTCTGAAAAAGCTGATACACAAATTTTATCAGCTCTATTGAGAACTCACAATGTAGTTTTCATTTTCACGATATCTTAGAATTATTGCATAATGTGATTATAAGCTTCTCAATATAAAGCACATGTTCGTTGTTTATCAGACTTTTTGTTTAACCATTCTGAGCATTTGGGTGTAACATATAGATTTTTCTCTATGAAACCTATTATTTTTAGATTCTGCTCTCATGTAGGTAAGCTGCACTGAAGATCTGTTGTCTAAACTACTTTTTTTCCTTTCAGTACATGGGAGAAAAAGTTGCCCCTCACTCAACTTCATTGAAATAAAATATAAACCACATTGGGAATATATTTTACGTCTAGATTTTTTTTATAAACAACAAATGTAATGTTGATAAAGTTCAGTTAGATAAAGTTGTATAAAAGTTAGTATTAAAATTTTCCCCAAATCATGACTTTAAAAAAAAAAACAGTCCAAAAGAAAAAGGACACAATTACAGGAAATAGCATCAGTTACAAGTTGTGTAGTCCTCCAACTTTGTAAATTCCATGCACTAGTTTAATGAAAAAAAAATATGACTCAGGCAAGTGGAAAACTCACAGTGCCTTTGGACCAACCTTATATCCTTTCCCTAAACCAGAGCCATGGATAAACTTACTGATTACCATAATTCAGGAAATTTCAGCTACACTTTGTCCCTTCATGCACCAAGCAGAAAAGACCCTTGAGTTTTAAAATAAAATTAGCTCATTACCAACCAAAAAAGGGACAAATAGATCCAACCTACTTTGCGTTCATAAATATTCTTGTTTATGCTTCAACAGGAGCTTGAATAGTTGCCAGGGTGTAATTCCTGAGGGGTCTTAACACAATTCAGGACCAGAGGTCTGGATATATCAGATTAACAAAATTCATACTAGGGGATTTGGGAATGGCTCTCCCTTTTTCATTTTTTTTTCCAAGAATATTTGCTCTCTAAAAGTGGTGTCTTGTAATGGTGACAAAACACCAGCCCAGTGAAACATGTGCCAAACAGGCACCTAGCTTGTTCACCTAGCTTCATAAAGCAAACGGATATTCTCTGTGCATCCCACAGCTATTTCAGAGGCAATTGCTGCTGTGGCATACTTGTCATCTGCTGCTAATTCGCATGAGGACACAAAGTCCCTGTTCAGCTCTGTGTATTCTCCTCCCTAAATCAGTCATGCCTTGCTCAAGAAAAGGATAGCACCTCACTTCTACGCTCACAAATCCTTGCTTTTCATCCTGAAAAATAAGAAGTGCTTTTCTTCCATAAACAGCAAAGAAAGTCTTTTATCGATTACACTTTTTAAAAATCTCACCCATTACTGAACATTACAAACAGGTAGAAGTTTATCTCTGTCTAGATGCTCACTGCGTATAATACAAACCATAGTGCTCTCATGATACACCATGTACTTTAGTGAATGGATTTGCCAAGGGGTTTCCATCACATATTAATCATAGTTTCCTACAGTGTCATGTTTTATAACAGTCTGCTGCTGTACACCACAGCCTACTTTGCGAGTTACACAACTTGTCCTTACATCCTACTCTTGGTTTCTCCAGTGAAAAACTAATCCATAATTTATGTAATAGAAGAGAAAACATATTTATATTTCATATGGCTAGTACAATTCCTGAGGGATTTGTTTCAGGAAAGTACTTTTCCTTTCTTTAAAAACAAAATTAAAGAAGAAAAAATCTGCTACTAGGTAAAACCCAAGAAAAATCTCATTTGGGGCGCTGTGCTTAGAAAGGAGCACATGGCCACAGGAATGCCATCACATATACCTGCATACCACACAGCTCTTCTGCATGTGCAGGGCAGGAACACCTGGCACCTCTGCAGTAGCTTCCTGGCAAAGTGTTGTCACTTCAGAGCTGCCACTTCTGTTCCAGAGGCTGACGTGAGCTCTGTCTATGAATGCCTTGCTTGCTGTGAAACCTCAGGGAATTAGCCACATCACACCATGCTCTCTGCTGTCTCCCCTCTGCCACCTCCAAGCTGCTTGCCTAGAATGGATGGGGATGGCCTAGAAGAGATGGGGATGGCACATGCAGCCTCAGTATCTTCATCACTCTTCACATCCCGAGTCCCATGCAGCATTTCTCTTCCACTGTTACTCCCAAGTTGGTTCCTAGAGCCAGCTGCTTCCCCATTACAACCAACATTTTTTTGAACATGAAAATGAGCAATGCACTTAGTTTAAACTTGCTAGATTTATCTAGAAGTTTCCCTCACAGAGCTTTTAACCAACACTATCTGCAATAAACAGTAGAGTACAAAATTTGACTTGCAGAATGAGACCAGTTTCACCCAAGATAGTGTCAGCACATTTTCAGACTGTCCTTATCTAAGGCACTCTCCCCACTGCACTTTCATAATGAGGAGCATGATTTACTTCCTAGTTTCACCAAATTCCTTTCATGTCCTTGCTAAATGCTTAGCATGCCTTTAATGCCCAAAGGACTTTGCACATTTAGAATATGTTTTCTCTGACAAGCAGCTGTGGATGAGAAATGTATTTCAGAAGGATCTTCCAGTAACTGCTGAATGAACTAAGAATAAAAGGCCATTGTAAGTAGATTGTAACTAATTGGTCCATTCAACAAAATAACATATCCACTCTTTCAGCTCCAAAACCTCCAAGATTCAAATAAGATTCAACCTCAGTTCCTTTGGTAAGCAATAGAGATGGAGGTAAGAGTATGCTAAATTAAAAGGGAGAATAAAAATTATTTTAAAAACATCCAAAGAAACCTAAAACCAACAAGAACAAAAAAAGCAAACCAAGAATTTATGGCAAAACCTTTTTGCATTTTCATATCCTCCCCCCCTTTTTTTTCCCGTTCATTTCTTTGAGGATGAAAGTGCCTGTAACTTTCCCCATGTGAAACAGACTTGCTATTAAGTATAAATTAGTAGCTTTGATAACTACAAATACATTACAGCTTTTGAGCAAAATAATGTTTGAGGTTTCAATTTCTAGTTAGGTTCTTCCTCCCCTGCCCTGATTCTGTGCCAGGACAAACAACATGTCTTATTGCAAATACGGAAGAGCTTAAAATGCTAAAAATTCTCATACAATTGACAAGATACTTTTGCTCAGATGCTGAGACTGTCTTTGCATTCAAACCTTCATAGAAAGGAAGACTGGCAACTCATTAAAAAATAAATAATCTCATTTCTATTTTAAGTGGAGAAAAAAATCTTTTTGCTTTGTAGTTAACTGGTATCTCAGTCTTTCAGAATGCTCTTTTAGATCTGAAATTTCAAAGTGGAGTTAGAACAACAGAGACTCCAAATGAAAATATTTTCACAGAAAATTCCTACACAAAGCAGGGCATCTACTGAAACTAACTGGCTGCAATTAAGTATTTCTCATGTGAGAGAATATAGGTGCTTTTGAGAGTTCTAGGACTAGATTTTGTTTGCAAAATTGACCAGAAAAGAGTGTCACCACTTATGATTCATTTATATGAAATAGCTCAAGTGGTACTGAAACATCTGGGGAAGGTTTGAAATATTTTCTTTCCAAGCAAAAAAAATGTAATTTCAAATACCAGTAAATTTTTTCTCACTCTTTTTGACATAACTCAGATTGCACAAGATATCATTAATAAGGTAGCAAAGAAAGTGAAGTTTATACCAAAATAATGTCATATTCATTGAGATATGAGAAATTACCCTCAGCTATAGGTTTGGGTATATGGGCAATTGATGAAACAGTTCACTAGTTAAAGATAAAGGAGTTGGTGAACATGCACACGCTTAATTACACAAAAAAAAAATTGCAGAAACTTGATACTGAGAAAATTGCATAGACTCATAGAGGAAAGGCTGAGCTCCTGGCTGCTGAATGCATGAGGCTGGAGCCAGGTGTGGCTGCCGTGCCCTCAGCTTCAGCCAGCAGCTGCTGTGTGCAAACCAGCAGCGGTATTGCTGTAGGTTCACATCCACCCTGACTACGCAGCTCAATTACAGTGATTACCCTTTTCAAAGGGCATACATGTATTTTGATACTGAATGTCAAATTGATTTTAAGAGATCAAAAGATGCTTTGTCCAGGCCCTGAGGAGTTATCTGATGAAATCTTTATGAAAGGTACCTCACTGTATTTCCAGATGCTGTTTCCCTTTGGATTGTCACTTGGGCTCAGGAGACTAGCATTTAAATACAAGCCAGCCCATCACTGCCAAGGCAAAGATGCACACTTATTCCTAGATAAACAAGATATTACTTTGAGTATAAATAATGGTCTGGACATAATCATTAAACAAAAAGGCAGTACACCGCATACGGGCTATGTGGAAATCTTTGCATGTGCTGCAGAAATACTAAAACTTGTGCATTTGTGTTCACTGTGTGGAAACATCCAAATTTTCACACTGATTCCTTTTTTTTCCATCTTCTTCTCTTTGTCTCTTGTCCACAGTTTAACATGCCTTTGTTTGCCCATGCCATATAGTTACATATTTACAAATAAATACTTCGTGGACTTTTATGTCTTTGGTTACTACAAGAGCATTTTCAGTCTTCCATGTGACTCACTTCCTAGTACTGCACATTGTGAGGCAGATATATAGAAAATTGCTATTCTCCTTTTTCCAAATAGGTAACTGAACAGAGGGAAGGAAAGTGCAAAATTCTTTATATCATTTAAGTCCATAACGCACACTATTAGGTCCATAACTCCTTGGCTAAGGACTAGACAATCACATTCCATCAACCCTTAACTAGGGAAAGTCTGACATCTGAAGTCCTCAAAGTATCTCAGTCAACCTTCTTCAAGGCCACACAGAAATCTGTTGACTCTCATTCTGTCATGCATGTATATTCCTGAGCATAGTGCAAGAGAATGTGAAGGATGAATAAGGACAAAGACTATTTGCAAAGATGAATACATGAATGTGTTGAGCATAAGTACCCTTTAAATATTTCTCTGTCACATATATACACTAATTCTTTTATATATCTTACAACCTTTGCTCAAAATTGAATTCTTCAATTATCTGAATTCTCTGAGTAGTTTTAGCCCATGATTTAGGATGATACTGTCACGAAGTACTGCTATTTACTTAATATGACTGCTCAGCACAACATTTTGTTTGGTATTATCTGTATTCCAACCTATGAAATTCTGATTGTTAGCACTAACATATCATTCTGTGTCATAGAAATGTCAATATATTATTCTGAAAGTTATAATGTCCTGGCTCAAGCTTGAAAAAATACATTTGATTGTAAAAGCCCTCTCAATTACCAATACTTTCATTTTTCAATTATGAATAATAACAGGAAGCCTAGACTGACTTAAGAAAATGTGTAATATTTGAGAACTGACAAGACAGAGGCTGATCTCCTTTCAGTAGTTTCTTTTCATCTGTGTTCTGTGGGAGCAGTAATCAAATCAATAATACTTTCAAAAGAACAGGCTATAAATATTCATAGAAAAGAAGTTTCCTTCAAGTCAAAGTTCTGTGCTGGAGAGGTGACGGAGCATTGTAAGGGAAGTCTCTGTATGGATATGAAGCTGTTACAGTGTTTAATAACTTACATTTAGTTGCTAAGGCAGTTACTAGGTACTAGGTAACAATTGTTAAAAGACTTTCAAAAGCTTAAACACCAATTCAGACAGCTCTGCCTCCTAGTACAAATTGTTCATTACATTTCATTCAGCTGTCACTTTGCCCAGTGAAAAGTACCTACTTATCAGTGGTAGGACTTCTGTCTCTTTTTCAATTAATTTCTTTTTTGTTGTTGTTATTGATTACATTCATTTTACTTCTAATTCTTTGTCTAACAATACTGAATCAGCTCTAAAATCCCAAAACTCCCACTTGCTTTTTTTCTTTTAGTGAGATTACTCCATGGGTGCAAGATGCCCAGCTAACATCTAGCAAAAACATAATGTACTTCAAAGTAAAAAGTTCACAGTATCATGAAACTTTTACCACCCACATCTTCTTATCAAGAGTAAACACATATCAAATGTGACAAAGCAACAATTGTTCCACACCAAAATCATGGACAATATCAATATGCAGATAAAAATTCACTGATCCAAGTTATCCACAGAAAAATAAGAATTGTGAATTTTAGATGTACTGCCAAAAGCAATCTAAGAATCATATTTCTGATGCTGAGACTTAATAGAAATCTGAAATATTTTTTTCTAGAGTTTCAGTGTTTTCTTTTAATATGTTTCATTTTTGTTCCCTGTCAGTAATTGAGCAAACAGGTTTGGGGATGTTGTTTATAAATAAAGCAATTCTTTGTGCTGGGTAAAGCAAACTCTTGCTGGCCTCTCCATCCCAAGTACAAAGCGATGCCTGTGCTTTCCTGTGGAGTTAAAAGCCTCTTGCCTGCACATGTTTCTGTCTGCCCTACAAATAATAAAATGTAGTAAAAGTGTTAGAAAATTAAAACTGCGTTAGATCTACAACAACAGATGAGATGTGAACAGCTAAAATATGTCAAGACCCCAGTACTTGCCCCTTCTCTCCAGGAGCACTGCTATTCCCAGAGGCAAGGACATCCAGTTTCTCCTGTGAAACACATTCCATGCCAACACAGGTATTCTGTAAACACACCCTGGTTTCAGTAAAGTCATAGATTTAAAACAACAACTAAAAAATCCAATAATCCTGCAACCAGCAGACTCAGATCTTGGATCATGTTAAACTGATACAACTGGCCAAAATGGATGCAGGTACCTTGACTTATTAAGGTGCAATTTTCTTTAAACTTTTCTTCATGCATCACTTTAGGAGACCTTTCACCAACTCAGTGTTCAAAAATGCAGATTTTTTTAGTCTTTTTTTTTTTTTTTTTTACCTCCTGTATGTCTTGTATCAACTCTTACTTATAAGCTACACATACACAGCCCCATGTATCCAGATCATTTACCCTGAAACAGAGATATCACAGACATCCTGGGAAATAGAGAATAGTCCAGGGCAGATGGGACATAAAAAGACTGCCAGGAAAGAGAACCTCCTCTTTTGCACATATTTAAGCACCAATTGCATAACATATATATGTATGTTGTGATAGGACAAGGGGTAATGGTTTTAAATGGTTTTAAACTAAGAGGTAGGTTTAGATTAGATACAAGGAAGAATTTTTTTTACGGTGAGCATGGTGAAACTGAATCAGATTGCTCAGAGATGTGATAGAAGCCCCATCCCTGAAAAATTCAGTGTCAGTTTGGACAGGTCTCTGAGCAACCTGATCTAAAAGTGTCCCTGCTTATTGCTGGGGAATTGGACTAGATTTATAGGTCCCTTCCAACCAAAAGCATTCTATGGTTCTGTGATTTTGCACATTATGTCAAATAATTAAGCATTTTATTACGAATCAAAATGTCTCTCCTGACATATACCAGTATATTTTAGAAACCCAACTTCCTCAAAAGACTTAAGGTTATAAAAGAAAGAAGTTTCTAAACTAAAAAGCTCTAAAAATCTTTATTCATAGCATTATTTTCTTGAAAAAGAAAAGAAGCTAATTTTTTTGTCAGTGCAGCTCACTATCAAATACCTGGAAGTGTGAGGTCATTCTTGTTTTTCTCTTTTTTTCCTTTCTTTTTTTTTTCTTTTTCATGAGAAAATCTTTAAAATTGGGAGTAATGTGGAATTTAAAACCATAAAAAATTAGCCACCACGCATAAACAAGTCCTACTGACTTCACGTTTTGGCTTTATTCAGCAAAGCAAATAATATGCTTAACTTTTAAAATGTTTGACTTATCCCTAATCAGGTAACATTTAAATAGTTGTGAAAACACGTTCATTCCGTCAGCATATATACCAGCAGATGTGAACAAACATATATACTTTGTAAAATGACATTTTTAACAGATTTTTGTTTTCAGTGCTGTCATGATGTGTCAGAAGATCATTCCTGGAAATCATGCTGTCACCAGCTCTTTTAATTTCCCAGAATTTTGCACTATATATCAAAAGCCTTTTGTTATAATATCATTATGCAAGCAACTGAAGAAAGGGCAATTATAAGACTGCAAAAATATTTAAAATCTTACAAAGGAGCAAGAATTAACTTCTGCTTCCACAGTATTCAATTTTTTGTAACCTAGTGTGTGGGTTTTCCCTCTGCAGTGAGAGTGCTTCAGCAGAAGGTAGCGGAAGATGAGCACTCTGTGGCTCACAAGTGTCCTACCAATCCTCAATACACATCCATGTCTACACCCAAGCCACCTGGTGTGAGCTGTAACTGAAGATTCACACTTAATTCTTTGCCAAAAAGAGCAGTATAAAGATGGGGATCTATAGAAAAGAATGAAGATAAGCCTCTCATAAAAGTTTGTGATTCTAACCAGAAGTTCCTAACAGCAGTAAATGAATAGAAAATGGTCTCTGTGGATGCTGTAAGCCATTAGATAGACTGTTGTCAGGCAGTACAAAATAAATTCCAAAATTTACACTTTGAGTACACTGAAATATTTAGATTTACATCCCCAGCTGGCTTTTGAAAGAAACCAGTCTGATTTACAGTGGACAGGAATTTCAGCAAGTTGCAAAATCATAAGCTATCATTTCCTTCCCACCTTTCTTTTAAATACACAGGTTATGATTTTTCTTTCACAAGTAAGAGGAATCCTTTAGAAATCTCTAATTACTTCACTTGCACTTAGGTAAATAATTCAAAATGGGATAAAATACTTCATGAGACAGAGAATAAGGATTTAAGTTTATACAATCTTGCAATTCAGTTCACAAGGGGGAAAAAATCATGAATGTCTGTGTGTGTATAAGTTAGTGTAGACTAAGCCATCTGACTCTACACATGGAGTCTTGCTTAGACCACAGTCTCCTGAAATCAGCTGTGAAATACATTCTCAGTTAGACCTAGAACACCAAGAGTAAAAACTCATTTATTTATTAAGCAAAAGGGAAAATCAAGAGGAAATTACTTGAGAATTTGACCTCTAAAAAACTCAGATCATCAGCTCAAACATTTAATGCACCTCCCTGTCAAGAGGGAGGCTGTGAGGGACGAGGTATGGCCAGTCTCTATCCTGACCTTTCCAAAAGGCCTTAAGGTATTCCCCAACCATAGACCCTTGGAGAAAACTATCAGCCTGCTGTCCTATTTAAATCTAAGTTACTTGAGGTCATTACACATTGGGTAGGGTCAAACTCTTTGTTTCCTCTACCCTTTGGTGTCTGATAGACCATATGAAATGGTATCTCAGGAAAGATAAAAGTTACCAGTGACAAACAGTAAAATGGAGTCAGAAAAGTGAAGAGCATCACCTTTGCAGAGTGCATTTTTATGTCTTTCAGTATAAAAGTTTTAGGATTAATGGATGCAGGTTTGATCTAGTTCCTACTTTGAACAAACATCTTTACCCAAACACCATTTTTAAAACACAGATGCAGTAATTTGATTTTTTCTCTCTCTCAAGAGTCAGTTCATCTTGTAAAAGTAACAGCTCCCTTTTCATCAAAAGTACAATATTTCTCTGAATTGAAAGACAAGAAAATACAGTTACTCAATAAAATAATATTGGGATTTCTCCCCTAAAACATGAAAGCATATAGAGGTATGGACAGCACAGCAGTTATGCAAGCTACAGACAGTAAATCTTAATGACTTTTAAACAGAACTATTCCTCATAGGAGAAGAGGTCAGTTACATTAATTAAAATACACTCCATGCCCTTATTCAACCTTAAAAATTAAAAGATGGAGGCAAGAAAAGTAATATTCTTAATAGTATTTTAGCAGATGATAACATATATTGATATTCATTTCTCTGCTGTTATTACAGCACTCTGAAATGCATTGCAGAAAAGTTAATTAGCCTCACTAAAGGTCAGTACTACTACATCACTATCAGAAATAAGCAACTAGTAACTCAGACTCATCCTTATTTATAGGGAAATTTTCATCAGTGTTTTAGCTGCTGTGAATTCCATATCAGTCACTTCAGTTTGAACTGGCAAATATGCATTCGATTTAAAACTCCCCAGGCTACATTCATTTCATTAAAAAAATCCTGTATAGAGAAAGAAAATTGCACTCACTTTATTTAAGTATATCTTGCCCTCTCACACAGAAAATAATATTTGCCACAAAATATTTAGGAGATTTTTAAGAAATATTCTGCAGCAGTGTTCATAAGCTGTCTTTGAAGATAGGAACTACCATTAAGTCTAAGCACATTTCTACTCCTTTGGGCTTTTAGACACTTACAACACTTGTATATACTGCTTTTCTTCATAAAAATATTTACTAAGTTGTTGTCTGTAAGCATTTCCATCCTGAACAGGTGTTTGTGCTTATTTAGCTCATCACCCTGATGGGGAAGTGTGGAAACCCAGACATTACAAGTCTAGGTTAATACAAGAGTATTACTCATCATACTTTTATCTACCCCTACACAAAGGATTTGTGTAGGAATGCATGATCCTGAAAATCACACCAATATAACTAACACTGTCTGTGTTGAAGGGTTTGTAATAAGCCAAATGCTGTAAATCAGTTTTTCCAATTTTTTTAACAAATAATAACTGTTCATTTTAAAGAACCCTGCATAATAATCACAGAGGAAAAAAAAATACCAATCCATGTTGCCTTCTTTATATTCATCTTGAGCAAGAAAATCATAGTAGCTACCTTATATTCAAATATGCAAACAAAATTGTCTCCTATTTAATTTATATAAAGTATCAGAGAAAGATTACTACTCAAAACATGTAACTCCAGCTGCTCTTGCTTACAGGATCTCCTTTTCCTCAAGCAACCAGAAGAGAATTTAACTGGGATTAGAACAGTGCATGTTTCAAAAAATCCCACTCAAGGCCTAAATTAATTCACACTCCAATTGTCTGGTTCTACTGGACATTATTCAGTCAAGAGAACACCACAATGCACTGGTTATAACATTTTTGTAGCAAGTAATTAAGCTTTCATGAACTTAAGGCTAACTATTTTTAGCTTGTTTTAACCAGAACTTCTTTTTTGGGATCAGAAATATTTGTAAGAGCAATCTGTGTCAGTTTGGTATCTCACAGCTTCATCTGTCAACACAAAGACAGCAAACATATTGGTTGTTGCCATTTTGATTTTTTTCAGAACAGCTCTGTGATTCCTGGTAGAAAACAAACCACTGCAAGAATTATGTTTACACACAAATGAATGAAAGCTAAATTATGTCTATTCACATTCCCAAAAACTCAGTGAGATTCATTAGTGTAAGTCTTTTGATTCCCTTCTTAAAGTGATCATGTACAAATACTATGATATTTATCACCTGGCATTTTTAATTTTTACACAGCGAAAAAGTATCTTCAGGCAATTTTGTATGGCCACTAAGACATTAATGAAACCGTTATTATATTGCAAGTGCTAAAGCTGAATGTTTTTTCCCCCAAATCTGACTACAAAATTAACTGCTTTAGTGGTTCAATATACATTAGCTTCAATCAAAATGATGAAACTCTAAGACCTGAGGGGTTTCTATACTATAGTTCCTGAGATTAATCTAAAGTAGTACTTTAGAATTCAGAGCATAATAAAAGTGTATTGCCATGACACAAAAAAAGGGTGCAGGATTTAAAAGCAAATAATGGCAATAACAGTTCTTCCAGATGGGATTGTGGGCAATTTAAGTTACTTGGTAGGTAAATACTACAGCACTACATATATTAAAATGCATTAAAATTATTAATAATCAGACTAGAAATATTTATTCTAAACAATTTTATGTAAATTTAATTTCCATTCAGTTCTACAGTTCAGAGAGATCAAGACAGATCAAAAATTTTGAACAGAAATAAATTCTTAATGCAATGCCTACAGATTAAACTTATTCTCAAAATAAATACGGTTAAATGCATTTTTGTACTAGAATAAACTGGTTATATGTGCCTTTTAGTTGAAGTCACAGAAGTAGAGCTGAATGATCCAAAACTATCTCTAACTGGAATAAGCATTAAAAAAACACGTAGATATAGGATTCCCATACAGTCACATTCAGAAACATGGAGAATATATGAAGATTCTACATAATGATAACTTACTCCTTTGGTGTCTTCAATACTATTCATGTAGCATACACACACACACACACAAAAATTAAGTGCAACAGATGTGCCTTTTTTCCTTGTCACTGACTTGAAGAAAATTGCTCCAGACATTAGCTCACAGTAAATCAAAGTGCTCCAGAAATAGAGTGCAGTTAGTTTTATGAATGCATATTGGGATATTTATCTAAGCAAAGAAGAAATGCCCTTCCAAGAAGTTATTAAGACTAAGCATTGAACTCTTCTGCCTTTAGGATCCACACATAGGAGTTAGAAATACATGCAGAGAGTAATGAAATGGGCCAAATCAGGAGTCTGCATACAAAGAGCCAGTCCCACATCTCTTGAAGTTTAAACAAAACAAAAAAAATCTTTAAAAATCAGAATCCTCAACATAGGTACATAATAACCTTCAAATAAAACCCCACATGCATTTAACTCAGAATTTTGAAAGTGAAATTTCAGGTTATTTATTTTGATTAAATCCTTAAGTACTTCACAAGATATCAGTCATGAAACATAAGTCACCTTTCTTACCTTAAGACTTTTGCCAATTAAAAATGCAAACCAACTACAAGAATAGTATAACAACTTTCCATGGACATCTTTAGAAAAATAATCTCCTTTTGAGATGAAATATCCTTTTGAATGTGTATTGACAAAGAAAAGGAAGCACTAAAGAAGCATTCTGACTATCTCAAAATAGGTAATGCCCTTCCCAATTCACCAGGCAAAAAATGTACTGTGAACTGAAAAGTATTCAGTACTACAGAGAGAATAGCTAGCTCTATATTCCACATTTTTTCCCTGCACACTTTAAAAAAAAAAAAACAACAACATAAAAAAATCTACTGCATATGACTAAACCACTTGATGCTACCTCTTCTACCCTCAAAATAGCCTCCAGATGCTAATTTTCATATGTCATTAGAACTGGGGTTGGGGGAGTGGGGGGAAACAATAACAACCAAAAAAAAAATTATAAAGCCGATATCTGCACTGGAGAAATACAATCTGTATTTACCAGAAGCTAGTACAGAGTTCAACCCTCTTCAGCCAAAATCTACATTGTGTGCCTCAGCTGTGTTCTACAACCCTGTACTCATAAACTCTTAGTAAGCATTACAGAATCCTAACAAACATCTAGTGCACAACCAGTCTTTCCTACAGCATTGTGGTCATAATTTTGCTGAACTGAGAACTTAGAAAATACCCCAGAAACTGAAAACTCAGTTGAACAATTAAGGCTAGGAAATACAAGATTCCACATAAAAATCCTCAAACCTATTTTTTTCCTGGCAGTATATCATCTTTGAACATGGCAGCATTTAGCCAACCAAACAGAAAAATACATTTTCTTGTTTGGTGTCAGTAGACTACGAGAAACTGGGCAAGTGATATAAGAGTGAAGGAAGTTCAAATGCAAGCTTTAGGATTGGGCCAAAAAACTACACATTTCTTGAAGCAGATAGTGTTTCCCTTTTACTGTCTCATTCATTTTGAACTTCACCACTCTTTCGCTGGCTTGAGAACAAAACTCCTTGCAAAATTACTGCCATACATACAAAAAATTCAGAGCTCAAACATGGAGATATAGATAGAGAGATAGATAGAGATAGAGATAGAGATAGAGATAGAGATAGAGATAGAGATAGAGATAGAGATAGAGATAGAGATAGAGATAGAGATAGAGATAGAGAGAGAGATAGAGATAGAGAGAGAGATAGAGATAGAGATAGAGATAGAGATAGAGATAGAGATAGAGATAGAGATAGAGATAGAGATAGAGATAGAGATAGAGATAGAGATAGAGATAAATAAGCCTTTGGGTCATGTAATAAAACTAAGAGAGAATATAAATTATAATGCACCTTCTTCCAGTAACAGTTCCCTCATGAGCAAAATCATCTCTTAAAAATTCCTCCATGTTATTCACACACCAAAAAAAAAAATAACCCATACACATTGCTAACTCCTTCCCTCTTCCTCAGGGCAGCCACAAGTGTGTCCTTTTTTCCCACTGCATTTCTAAGCAGGCACAAAGGACAGGCCTGGTTACACACCATTCCCCGATTTCACTACCCATATAACTGTTTCTGGCTTCAGCTACCACTTCCCCTGTGTTGCTTGTTATTTTCTAACATGAAGGAGAAAACTGTGTCTTTGAGCCTAGTGACATGAGATGTCTCAGGTGAGGAGGCTTGAAACAAGGGAGAACGTGAGCAGAAAGAAAAAAAGGCAGAAGGTTTCTTTCATCCAGTTACCAAATTAGCTTTCTTTTATTTGCTCCCACACTCCTTTCACAACATCCCCTCCAGAGAAAGTTGATAAACTTTTAAGCCACAGAATTTAGCTCCATAAAAAACCTCTCTGAACAGAAATGAGACCAGGATCCAAATCACAGAATCACAGATCTGTTGAGGGTGGAAGAGATCTTTGAGATCATCAAGTCCAAAGCTCAGCCAGAAGCCCTGACAGCAGTACCAATCCTCTGAAAGGTTTCTAAGAGAGTATCTTATGAAAGTTGGATATATTCAGTTTTTTCTACCAGAGACTAGATCTGCATAAGGTAGAACCCTGCTCAAGGCTCAAAAAGTTCCTGAGAAATACCTTAGAGAAGTTACATAAAGCTGAATTATTCTCTAAGGAATTGATAATATGCCTCCAAGATCACTCATTCAACCAAACACCTCCTCAGTCAAGCTTACTTCTCAGTCAAGAGCTACACAAAGAACAAAACTACAGAGCACAAAGTGCCACAGAAGCCCTCTCACCTGCTAGGGAAGTATCAAGGCAAAGAGGAGAGAATCAATAGTGTCACCACATCAACGCCACAAGCTACTAGGCCACACAGCCTTGGTGCAGCTGTAAAAACTCCTGTTACCCCAGTCCAGGCTGGAACTGCAGACACCAGGGGTGTCTGCTTACATATCGGTTACATCCCAGAGACAAAGAAATTATTCATCAGTTACCAAGGTATATCAGTTGTATGTGAAGTAACACTCAAAACAACTTAGGTACACAATTTATATACAAGAGATCTGATTTCTCATAGCTGGTCAGCCTCTCTCCTCTTTGCATTAACGTGAAGAGAAATCTCATCATGAACAGAAAGTTGTTAACATTACATTTACTTGGATAAAGGTGGGAACAGTAAGCAACTATACTGCTTGCAGAGATGCAAACATATATATATGCATATACACTTAAAGGGCCCTGATGTAAATACATATGTCTAAACATATTTTCATACCTTTAAACATACTATTTGTGCAGTTAGAGGGTCAAGAGTTTTTTGTACACAGACTGTATTATACTGTTTTTCCTACCACAGGGCTGAGCCATGGTATTGCCTGATACCAGGAAATCATCATATTCTTACATACATACATGCTTACATACACATGTCCTTCTGCATATCTTTCACTGTTACAGTTATTTTAAGTCCCATTATCTCTCAGCAAGCTGAAGAAAGTTATGGGAACATCTGTGGCTACCCTACAAGCATCTACAGAGAACTAATTGTTCCTCTGTTAAAAAAGGTAGGAAAAAATCCCCAAAATCTCCCCGTGCAGAAGTACTTTACCAGACTGGACTTAAATTTTTTCTGCATTGTCGGATAGGACAGCATATGCAGCACTTCAAAGCAGTGCAGTGGTCTGCATCACCAGTTCTGAGTGGGACTTCAGAGGAAAGTGTCCAAAATACAGTGAGCATGGGTAACAACCGAGCCATCAGTGAAGCAGACAATAGCTGACTTCTGAACATACATGCTTTAAAGATACCTAAAGCCATGGAGTTGATACAAACATGTAGTTTCTATGAAAAATAGAACTTTGAAATATGTATGAATGGATGAGTATTGGCAGAGAGGACTTTAGGACTACCAAAATAACTCACCAGAATCTAATGTGTAAAAGAGAGAAAACTAGAATAGCATTGATTTGAATAAATATTAAAGAATAGCCCAACAACCTAGAGGTGGTTTCAGTAAAACTACCCTTACACTGGGCCCGGGTGGTATCTCCAAGATTGAAGGGGAAAAAAATTAATACTATTTTTTCCCAGTATATTTAGATTCATTTGTATTAATATTAACAAAGAGTGCCTCACAGGAAGCACAAAATGTCATGACTACATAAAGACTTCAGAAACATATGCCTCTGCCACTGATCAAAACCAGAAGAGTTAAAAATGTTGGGGTTAGACATCACTGAACTTGCAAATACTGAATCTAGCTGTAACGCCAGGCATGTCTTCTAGCCACAAAATCATCTCTTTTCTGCAAGAGTTCTCCAAGGTCCTGACCCACAGAGAATCTCCCAATGCTCCTCAAGTCAAGCATACTCACAAGGGTTAGCAGACTCAGGACCTTGCATTTTAACCAACCCATGTGAGACATGTATTGCTTTTAAATGTGCATGGATGAAGACAATTCCATCTCACTCGTGTGTGCATTTACTAGCAGTGTGCATCAATAATGTCAAGTGCTGTCAAATCTGCTTTTTCTCTCTGAAATCCTCAGATTTCCCTAGAAATTTGTTTTTGATCTAGTATTTAGCTATATTGCTAATAGTGTTTAGCTATATTGTTAATAATAGTGCCATATGCAATAAAATATGTGACAGATGTATTACTAAGGGCTTACAACTGAACTTGCCTGTAAACTAAGATTTTAAAATGTTTTGGCATAAAAAAGAAGCAGCTCCATTACCACTTGCTGTCTCAAAGCCAATTCTTTATCCAGATGCAGGCTGCAGCCTTCCCTAGCAAATGTTCTGTTAGGTCTGCAGTTCTTTTTCTGGGTGAGTTCAGAGGGAGGGCATACAGCAAAAGAGACAAGAAAGGTTGATGTAGAAGAACCTAAGATGGAAAGGATGTAAGAAAAAGATGGGAGGAGAAGGAGAGTGTGCTGGAGAAAGCAGCCAACAACAGAATGAAGAACATTCACTTGGACTTTTGGACAACTCACAGAAATAGCAGCTTCTCTTGCTTTTTCCTTTTTTTTTTTTTTTTGCATGAGTTAACAACCAGATCTCTGTGGGAGCTTTTTCACAGAGGACCGCAGCTGAAGTTCCCATCCTCTCTCTGTGTGACTACTTAGCAGCAGGCTGTTCTAACAAGCATCTGGCAATCTTTCAGTCTTCCAACAGCTTTCAATACTTCATTTCTCTATCCTGTCATTAGAGATAGGTGCTTTAAAAAGAACACCAAAAAAATTATCTTCTGAAAAATCCTGAAGTTTCTAGGTGAGGATGAGAATGAAGTAGTTCTACCTCTACATTCAGCACATGAACCATCTTAGAACCACAGGGGTGCATGACCAACCGGTGGCAAGATGCCATGAGATGCTTATTGCCCTTCTGAAACACATCACAGCATGTATCCTCAGCAAAGACATGCTGCCTAATGTTGCATGCATCTTGGCTGGCAAGGAACACACACATGCCCAAGACCAGTATACTTTTATGAATGTACAACATTATATATCCATATACATGCACACACATGCACTCACACATCTGTCAAGGACAGGATTCACAAAGCACTGCAGTGTAAAGCTACCCATTCAAACACAATGGGTTGATTTATCTCAAAATCAAACTTCTTAATGCCAATGAAAACTAATATGGGTCCCATCCTATCATCACTCTCTCTTCTATTGCTAGTTCCTTTGATTCCCACCTCTACTGCCCTACTATGGCTGCAGAGTGCAGGACAGGACATGTTTAGCCAGACAGAACCTGGAGAAGGGATGTCTTCAATGTGGAAGCCAATGTATTAAAAATTATTTTCTTGACTGACAAATAATTTTGACTGCTACATTATGTTTTATGAATCATGTGTCTAAATTCGTTCATTCTAAATCTGATCTCTTATTTTCAGCATATTATGGAAAGAATGATTATTTCTAATTGGCCCCTGTAAGTTACCTCTCACAGAGATATTATGCAACCACTAAGGCTGAGGTGCTCTATGAAACAGAAAACACAGTGAGGAAAAAAGAATAAAAAATAAGTAGTACAGATGGATTTTTACACTTCCCCTGTCAGTGCTGTACTTCATACTTGCAAGATGATCTAGCAGCATATCACTATGGAAATCTTATTTTAAAAATTAAGTGAGAACACAGGACATGTTTTTAAATGTTTTACTGTAAGAGTAGAGACACAAGTCTCTCAATATCTGCAAGATAGTTCAAATATTTCATAGAGAGGCCTAATAATAGTTCTTTCAGAATCAGGATGGTAGAAGAGTACAAATGGGAGATAAAATAATAGAAAAGTGAAATGTCTTTGAGTGTGTGCCAGGTTATACCCAGACCTGGAGGGGGCTGAAAAGGACTCAGCCCCCAGGTGGACAAAGAAAACCTGATCCAGGTGGGCAGAAAGAGATTTGGTTTTCCCCTTCCCAGGGGGAGGGATCCTTGGAGTCAAGGTCTATTCCACTCCCCCTTCCTGTCCAGCAAGCCTATTTAAGGGGAGCCATCTTCTTGGTTCTCTCCCCTTTTCTTCTGCTTGGCCTACTCAACAGACATATACGATGCCCTCCTGCTTCCTGAGCTACCACGTGGCTTGCCTCCATGCTGCCTCCATGCTTCTAAGAACTGCATCCAAAGAGAATCCACATTTACATCAAGGGAATCTAATGCCAGCTGGGCCTGGTTTTGTATATTTTTCTATTTACCCTTTTCCTTATACCTTTGTAACTTTCCCTGTCACTCAAATGCTATATTATTTCGTTAAACTTAGCTTTTTTACCTCCAAATTGATTCCAGACCATTTCTTTTGTGATTTTACCTCTCCTTTCTCCTGCCTAATTTGCTTTTATCCTACCGGGAAAAAGGAAGAAGGGGAGGAAATCTAGATCTGTTCCTTTTGAGATTTTGAACTCTGGGAAAAGCTTAAACTACATCAGAGTGTCTGAAAAGCAACAGTAATTTGGGCAATGGAAGTCTTCCTCAGCTATGCCAAAAAAACTCATTTGTTCTTCCAGGTGTTTTCAGTGGCTCTAGTAAAAGATAATGTCTTTCTCTACAAATCATTCCTCTTCTTTAGCACATTTTTGATTTCCAATCATGTTAAAGACATTTTTCTACATCATAAAATGCTGTAGTTTTATCAATATGTAGTAAAACTTGCTCATAAAAGAAGAAATCCCTACAAAACAGTCTTCCAAACTCTTAATAGATCAGCATAGTGATCATATCCTACTATAATCTACTTCTTCATACAAGCATTCCCAGGTTTATGAATTGCCTTCACAAGACTCATCTGAGAATTATTTTAATTTTAAATATAATTTATAATGTAATTTAAATTAATCTTTAAAATTCTCAATTTTTTTCCTGTCTACATCTTTTTCTCGTGTATTCTTACTGATCATCATGGGTGTTTAAAACTCTGAAATATCTCTACTCCACAGGAATAAATATCTTTCCTATATCATTATCAGGTAAGTTCATCAACTCACTACCTATGGGGCAACTCCCAGGGCTGGTTACTTCATAAAACAGAATCATCGAATTGTTTCAGTTGGAAAAGACCTTTAAGATAAGTGAGTCCAACCATTACCTAACTACCAAGACTAGTGCTAAACCCTACCCCTCAGCACCACATCCCTACCTCTTCTAAACACATCCAGGGGTGGGGATTCAACCACCTTCCTGGGAAGCCTATTTCAGCAAAGAAGTTTCTTCTAATATCCAACCTAAAGCCTCCCACATGCAACTTCAGGCCATTTCCTCTCATCCTATCACTTCTTACTAGGGAGGAGAGACTTCAAAGAATGGCAGAACACACCTCTCCTATTATGCTTGAAGGACCTTGATTCCTGACTTCTCTGTGCATCATTATTCCAATGAAACAAAAAAAGCTGAACTTACGATCAAATTATCATATCTATTACAGGCTCTAATATATCAAGCTCCAAAACTTGAGCTGCCATCAGCATCTCCATTTCACCCTGTAATGTGGAGCATGATTCTTGGTCTCTGCAACTAATTTCCTTGATAGCAAAAGAATCCACTGCACAAAGTCCTAGAAAAACTGATACTATAAATGCAGTTCAGGTTTCTTATCCCACCAGTAAAGTATTCCATGCAAGCAATTGTCTCTCCTGTGAATAAGTGAATGAAAATAGAAAGAAAGAAGAAAATGTTGGCATCTTACCCAGCACACTAACCCAATGTCAACTGGTTTAGTAGAAGGATACTGATTTTCCCCCTTTTTATGCCAGACCTATGAAAGCCACTCCATTAGTAACACTGTAGCTTCAGAGGCACCTATGAATCTATGTATTGAGCAAGACATCTATCAATGAAACCTTTAATTCTGGCATTTAAGTATCTTCACTCTTATCTAACACTACTTTGAGATTAATATTCTACTAGTAGCAATTGCTCAGTTGCGTTTCTAATGGCACTAAATCATTGGTGCAGAACCACACTGATTACTGCTCCTTTTGCACAATCAGAAGAAAAGCATAACTTGGAGATTGCAAGACAGAAAACACAGAGCAAAGGAGCAAAGGGTATAGAATAATGACTTTTCCAAGCCTTCACTGACCTATAGTGGACAAAAGAGACCACCAGATTAGTTGAACAGTCAAGTCCATATTTCATATTTGTCTGCAGTCATTAAAATTCTGAACAGTGTAAAAGCACTGTAACTAATTAGCAGTCAAAAGCTCAGACAAAATGTGATGTTTGCATGCACAGATTTAAAACCTGTTTACTAGGATGAAAAATATATTAATAAGAATCCATTATAAGTCATTACAAATTTATAGATGTCTCTTCACAGGCCATCTTAGAGAAAAATAATGTATTTCAGGCAAATGCAAAACTAAATCACATTTTTATGTAGCCTAAGATAATATCACTTCAGGGCTCAACTAAAGCTCAATAAATCTCATACTGAGACACTGAGAAATTAAAAATTTCTCTGTCTTGATGATCTATAATGGAAAAGTAAAACAGATAATAGGTTCTTGTTCTGGTAAAAACCTTTGTTCTGGCCAGTTCTTAACCTGCCAGTACACAGACATATCACAGAAGTTCTCCTTCCTCAGACTACTGAATTACACTTTATATTGTCACTGTCCAAAATGTGAAGCAAAGTTTACAGCCCCTAATATATTTCCTCTCACATCCATCATCCCTTCTTATTCTTTTCAAAGAAAGAACAGAGCAAAAGTGTGAGGAAAAGTTTCTTTGCCTTCAAGAGGAGCACTGCCATAGCTGTTGGTACTCTTTTAACACTTACTGAATTCTAGCAAATGTATTTTCTTGTACCCGTTTCCCAAGGAGCAGTCACAGTTGTTTATCTAAAGCACAGATGCCCTTTTCTTTTTATATATATATATATATATATAAATAACTTGTACTTTTCTGATCAGAGTGAAGATTTACCAGTCAGTATGGTTCAGTAAAAGCCTGGATCAGTATATCCAGGGCTGCCTGAAAAGTTTAACCCAGCTGGCAGATGGTGGCAGATTTCTAAAAACATTTAGTGACATAAAATGTGTTTCAGCATATTATGTCCTAATTTAAGACTACATTCATATTGTAACATGACTTTAGAGTGAGTACCAACAATATAATCAAAAACCTTTTTAAACTATTAAAATTACCAAAGTTATTTTCTATAGAGAACGTTACTTACTTAAAAGCAAGAATTAAAGACTCTAGTAGCCTCTGACATTACCTTATTTAGCTAGAAGATTATAGAGTAAAATAGAAGATCCACCTCTAGACTGAAAAAAAGTTTCAATCTTTTTCAGTTAGTCTGTTGTGTTGGTTTGCTTTGGGTTTTTTAATCGTGTTCAAATATCACATAAAATTAGGCTGTGTAAATTAGAAGTGTTACAAATGCTTCATCTCAAAGACCTTTGATGCAGGTATTTTTCTTGACTGCAGAGATAGGAAATAAAAAAAAAATAGCAAATTTAACTGCATATTGCAAGGTATCTCCCTAACATGTCGTCACTTTAACTGAGCAATACAGACACTTGGGGTATTTGATCATATTGTTGACATTAAGGCCAACAATACTTGCTTCAGAGACTTTGTGATCTACATAAACAAGGCAGACAAAATAACACAAATGCAAAGAGATCACAACAGTGGTTGTGGCAAGCACCATGCTGGTTCCAAAATCAACTGTGATGCATTACAGCCCCTAATAATAAGTTTGTTGTGATGCATCACACTGCAAAAAGCCTCAAATATCTGTGAACCATCCATCCATCCATCTATGCTCTCCCCAGCAACAGTTTTGTGCCATGCTAGAATGAAGATAAACAAAGCAAGTCAAGACTAATATGTGATCCAATGATACAGTTTCAGAATGAAGGCCTGCAGAAATTACAGGTGAAAAAATCATAGAATCAAATAATCCTTACTATGGCAAATTCTTGGGGTTGAAGAGGAGAAAATTCAAATTTTGACAAGAAATAACAACTGGAGACAAGAGGAGGGAATTTCTTTCATATGGAGTCTCTTGAGATGGTGCAAGTTTTTCACAGGCTAACAAAATGCTAACATGCAATAAAAGCAATCTGATTCTTTGAGTATTAAAAAAACCCCAAACTTTCCTGAACTAAAATAAATTGTACAACTAATACCAGTGACAAAAGAGAGTTTATTTGCTAGCCCCAGAAGTACAGAGCATCATCAATTCATTCCTAAGAAGTATTTCATTCCAATTATATGCCTGGAGAAAGGAAGTGAGATGAAAAAGTCTATACTTCAAAAGGTGATGACAGCAAGAAAGCAATTATTCAGAAGCTACAGCCTGGCTATCTGAAACAAGAGAGAACTCAAGAGCAATATACCTGATTCCTCAATTTGGTTACAGCTTCAGGCAGCCTCATGACGTTCTGGCAGGTAGGACACACCACTAATGTTTTCAACTAATATCATCCTTAACCATATATATAGTCTTAACACTGGAAACCAGAATTTAAACATTAGTTTTACAGAACAAGAATAACAAGTACTGTGGAATGAAATAAATAAGTACAAAAGTAGTTACATTCAAAGCATTGGAAAAAAAAAAACCTTACCTTTGCTTTGATGGATTTTGTGAAGTATGTGAATTCTCAAGATAGGAATTCTTTTTCCTACTCAGCTTGCTTGATGCTTTCCACTTATTCATCTGAATATTACATTAACACTTCCATACTCACAGTATCTGGGCATACTGCATTATTGATTTCAGATGGACAGTTGGTTTTGAGTAAGGAATCCTGCCAGTAAGGGAGACTAACTAATTGGCATCAAATTCCTGTCCAACATGCAAAGCTTGACTTTAAATAGTTTGTATCATTGCTATGAAACATCCACAGCAAAGATGTCCAAATGAAATAATGTCTTGTCTTTAATTATATCTGGCTTTCTCTAGGCTCTGGTTACTGGTCTAGCAAAACACATCAAAATCCCACGCAAGTGCAGGAAAGGGAGAAAAGCTCATCCCTAGTAAAGCTGCAACAGTAAAACCGCCAGCAGATTTGTCCCCACAGAATCAAAAAGCTAAAAACTTACATGACAATCTCTTATTAACATTAAAGAGTATTTCTAACTGCTTCTTTTAAAACAAAACAAAACAAACAAAAACATAAAACAGTATCAGTCTGAGACAGCCTTAGCTAGAATAAGACGGCTTTCAGAAAGGAAAATAACTAGAAGGAATAAGTTTTTATTCTTCCTGATCCTCCTGCACAAGTACTCATGCTTTACAGCCTAATAGTTATACCACCAAACATATTTATTTGCTTTTAGCTAGTATATAGCAGGCGATTGTCCTTTCTTTAGCTTACATCCCAACTCTTTTTTCAGACCTGGAAAAACATCTACCTATTCATTGATGAATCCCAGCATGACCAGGAAAGAGTAGGTAATGCATGTATATATATAATTTTTTTCTACACTGTCACCTAAAATTCACATCCTGCAAGTCCTTACTATTAACTTGCAAGTAACAGGTGTCATTTGCAAATGTCTGCTCCTCCAAAATTAAAACCTGAAGTAATCAGAAAATAACTTTTGTACTCAACAATTACACTTTCTTTATCAGTATTAAATAAGGATTTATCACTTTTTATCCTCTTTACCTTAAGCACTCCACACAGATTAGATGCACAGTGCTGTAGAAATTGAGTACTGCGTACAGCTTTGGTCCCCGCTATACAAGAAGGATGTGAACAGGCTGGAAGGGGTCCAGAGAAGGGCCACAAGAATGATCAGAGGACTGGAAGACCTGTCATAGGAAGGAAGGCTGAGAACTGGGTTTGTTCAGCCATGTACAAGTACATAAAGGGTAGCTATCAAGAGGAGGGAGACTCCCTTTTTACAAAGAAACACATGGTAAAGACAAGGGCTGATGGGGACAAGTTGATCCTGGGGAGATTCAGACCAGATATCAGAAAAAAAAAAATCACCATTCAAACTATTAGGCATCAGAATAAACTCCCAAGGGAGGTGGTGGATTCCCCTACATTAGACAGGTTCAAAGCCCAGATTGACAGGATGCTGGGCCATCTCATTTACACTATATTCTTACCCTGAAAGGTTGGACTAGATAATCCTTGAGGTCCCTTACAACCTGGTACTCTGTGAAACAAAAAATAAACTTGTACTCCTGAAAAATATGGATCTCTAACCCACACCAAGATGTGAGCTACAAATTTTCTTGCAGTTATACTGACTGATGCAGATCTTGCACAAAAAAAATATCACAGCAGAGGATGAGATTTTCCAAAGCACCAGAGGATTCAATACAGCAAAACACTCGCTGAAAGCAGTTAATGGATTTTGTTAATTTCCACTTCATCTGTATTTCTACCCAGATTCCTTTTTGGGTTTTGTTTTTTTTTTTTTTTTCCCAGGTTTTTTAATGGAACCAAAATGGTGGCAGTAAAAAGAAACCTATAAAATACAGAGAGCTCTCAGTGTATAATCCATTCACTTTTATAAAATGCTAATGGATATTCTCACACACTGTAGTGATACTTTAATGTTATTTTATTCCATAATTCTGGTGGCACAACACATCAGATTTTATCCTACTGGCAGCTGACTTTTTCAAGGAATTTTTAAGCTCTTCTAGTCTATGAGTATAACTTATTTTACATAATCTTTGGGTTTGGTTTTTTTGTTGTGTGGTTTTTGTGTTGGTTGGCTGGTTGTTTTATTTTGATTTTTTAAGTAGCTATCTTTCAAATATCATTGAAGTAGAATCCATCAGGTTTTTCATTCCATTTGTCAGGAATTATCCAGCCCAGTTTATATACAAACATTTGAATGAATAGAGCTGAGTCTATCCTGACCAACTGGGTCTTTTCTTCAGCAGATCCTAGATGTCCAATTCAATAGACCATTGGAACACACACCCCATGAGCACCAGCCCCTGCTCCAATCAGCCACAGTGCCAAGGGGCATTCCTGGGACTTAGAAGCAGATGCACAGTTGATGAATACATTGTATTACACAAGCTATCTTCAGATCACAGAATCACAGAATCAACCAGGTTGGAAGAGACCTCCAAGATCATCAAGTCCAAGTGATCACCTAACCCTAACTAATCAGCTAGACCATGGCAGTAAGTGCCTTATCCAGTCTTTTCTTAAACACCTTTGGGAACATCAACCCCACCTCCCTGAGCAGCCCATTCCAATGGCCAATCACTCTGTGAAGAACTTTTTTCTAAGAGCAAGCCTAAACTTCCCCCTACACAGTCTGAGACTGTGTCCTCTTGTTCTGTTGCTGGTAGCCTGGGAGAAGAGACCAACCCCCACCTGGCTACAACCACCCTTCACATAATTGTAGATGGCAATAAGGTCTCCCCTGAGCCTCCTCTTCTCCAGGATAAACAACCCTAGCTTCCTCAGCTGCTCCTCATAGGGCTTGTGCTCCTCCCCAGATTTGTTGCCCTTCTCTGCACACGTTCAAGCAACTCGTCGTCTTTCCTGAACTGAGGGGCCCAGAACTGGACACAGTATTCAAGGTGTGGTCTAACCAGTGCTGAGTACGGGGGCAGAATGACTTCCCTGCTCCTGCTGGCCACACTATTCCTGATCCAGGCCAGGATGCCATTGGCCTTCTTGGCCACCTGGGCACACTGCTGGCTCATGTTCAACCTACTGTCAACCAGTAGCCCCAGGCCTGTTTCTGCCTGGCAGCTCTCCAGCCACTCTGTCCCCAGCCTGTAGCGCTGCCTGGGGTTGTTGTGGCCAATGTGTAGAACCCGGCAATTAGATGTGTTAAATCTCATGCCATTGGACTCTGCTCATCTGTCCAGCCTGTCAAGGTCCCTCTGCAGAGCCCTCCTACCCTCTAACAGATCAACACCTGCTCCCAGCTTGGTGTCACCTGCAAATTTACTGATGATGGATCTTAGTTTTCAGGAAGAAAAACCACCTCATCCTACATTCAGGTCAATCTGATAGGTGGAGTGGGATTTACATATAAGCAGGTTCTTCACTTGATATAAAACAATATGCTATTGGGTCAGATTTGTTAAACTGCTCAACAAGAGATCTTCAAGGATTCAGAACTCAGAGCTTGTCCTTAAAGGCACCGGTAGACAGGAACACCAGGTGAGCTGGTCAGCTCCACTTTCAAAGGAGGTTACAGTCAAACACACTACTCTCATATTGTTAAGTCTCAAAAAAAAACCCTCTGTCATTGATTATGGCTGCTTTTTTAAATTACTTTTTTTTAAGCTGATCTTGTTTAGTAGCTCAATTAAACAGTAAGTGCAAACAGCTAGGAAAAAAAGCAGCACATAATGGTCAACAGCTTAACATGGTCAAAGGGGAACTTACCAACAAAATCATCCTGACAGAATATACACACAACATATAAGTGCTTTTATTTTGACCTCTAAACCCTACATACTCAGTGACTCCAATTTTGTTACTTCATTTTGTAGAAACAAAGCACAAAGCATTAACCTTTTTCTGTGTTTTTCAAAATCGTGTGCCTCTGTTTGCTCATAGGATTTGAAGTTCTCATGGTTGGTTGGTTGCGCTGCTCCTGATGCAATTACAAAAATAAACAAAAAGGGAAGCAGGAAATAATTTCATTCATTCTAGCATTCTGCAAAGAGTATAACCATTTTCAGCAGTTCTTCCTGGCAGCCTTTTGTTTATTGATAACAACAAGCTTTTGTAACCTGGAAATTAAAGTGGGCATGATCAGGAGGCTCAGAAACCCTACACTGATCAGCTAGCAATGAGAAATCTGAATGAAGAGAACAAAATCCAGTTCCATTATCACACTAGCATTAACAGAGTAAGCTGTGAAAATTTCAGTGCTTATTTGCAGTGTAAATTGGTGATTTTGTCACAACCAATGAACTGACTTTTTTTGCTCCTCAGCTAAATGGCATTAAGTGTAGTTTGTTGTTTAGGAACTTACAGAAGGTAAAAGAGAGTGATGGAAAGCTGCATGCCTGCCAATTTTTTTTAATACAACGTTTTACTGGTTTTAATGAAAAGGAAGATGAGAAGGTTGGAATATGCAAGCACACCAAAATAGTATGTCTTCCTCCTTGCCTTGCAAGATCAAACAATAAATAGATGCCACACCAAAGCAAAACCACCACTGCTGCCTACCAGAAAGCTTACAGATAAAATTAAAAAGACTTTTTTGAAAAAAAAAAGTTAAACCACATAGAAGTTGAAAAACATTCCAGAAAGTTGGAAAAAATATTCCAGACTATAAACATAATTGGAAACTCAGTGTTACAAGACAAATAAGTAGCTTTTAGTGCTCTGAATCAGGATTAAAAGAGAGAAAAATGTGTAAAAAAATATAGCAAAAAAAATCAACATGTGAAAAGTGATATGAAATGTCTCTGATGCCATCATCTTCCATACAGAGACAGCAACCCTTTATACTATCCTTTGCTAAGTTTCTTGTCCAGAATTCAGAATTTACCAGGTCAACAACTCCCACATACGTTTACACTACAAGAGGTTACATTGCTATATGGCCCACAGAACATGCAGGTTACAATGTACCTGCATGTCTGATACCAGTGTATCAAAACCAGGCTGAGAGGAAAACCAGCATTTCTCTGTGTAATTAAAACAGTGTATTATCCCATAAACTTGCCCTTCTACAATTTCAGAGCTACCCTTAGAGCTGTTGAGTTCTCTAGTATGTGAAGGAAAGAAACAAATGGTCCTCCCTTTCTCTTGATCTTAGTCATTTTGGTTAGTGAGGCTCGATTTCTCTTCTCTGATTTGCTCGTTTAATTTAATTTAATTTAATTTTTCTAATATACTAGCCCTCAGTGTCTCTAACTGAGCTCTTCATCTAGTACTATTTCATTTCAGCTCTTCACCATGGTCCTTTCTCCATCACTGTTTCAGGTTCTCTAGTTCTCAGCAGCCTTATTGTAATTATTACTTCTGAACCTTGTACAGTCCAAGTTTTATTTCCTCAGTGTTTGACTAAGATAAGCCCTCTTTCTCCTTGCCTGAACAAATGCAGGAGAAAATAGAGGGCAGAGTGGTAATACACTAGCTACTTGCTGTTCTGGGAGAAATAATTACAGAGGAAATCTTGTTTAGTTGCTACTGTCCTGGGAGAAAGTATGCTCAGCTCAGATGAAATATATGGAGAATTTCGTTACCGAGTCCTAGCAGTTCTCTCCAGGGCACAAGCAAACCACTATTTGTCAACAGCCAATAACCAGGTCAAATTCAGACACTTTTTCACGGGAGCAACAGAAGAAGAAAAGGAGATAAATTATAATGAAACAAATAGACTAAAAAGCTATTTTAGCTCTGACATTTCCTATTAAGAACAGCAGCACAGGTATGGGTAGGTAAGCTCAGTGCTAACCTTCTGAAGAGATCTCAGGGTTTGTTTGTGGTTTTTTTAAACAAAACAGTTCTTTCTTTTGACATTTTATCATATGAGATATACATATTTAACACACTTGGGGAGCTGATAGGAAATCACATTAAGACAGAGAGAGTTTTCAGTGGAGTCCTCTACAGGGTAAGGAACAGAAGGAGCACTTCCATCTCATTCCCTAGTGACCCCTTCAGCATGTCACTTGCTACCACATTTTCACAGACCATAAATCTTAACCACTCATTTTCTGCATTGCTCTGCAGCTGCCTTATCATCTGGTTACACTCAGCTTTGCCACACACATACCCCTGCTAGAAGCTATCTGAAATCTGGACACGTGCATCCAGGCTGCTAGTGGAGGGTAAGATTCATGACCTTGCCTTAATAAAACTTTACCTGGTGCTTTGGAAAGGGAAACAAAGCAGATTACTTCACTTGAGGAGCCTTGAAAGAAACAGGTCCCCAAAAGCCATATACTCCAGTATCCACCAAGTAGTCAAGTTCATTTAAGTTATAGTCTCAAATGAAGATTTGACTAAAAATATGATGGGGAAAATCACACATCAGAATATTTTTCAGACAAATGCATTTTATGGTGTTTACTTTTTGGAGTTTTTCACCAACCCCCTTCTCAATCCCCTCAGCATTTGCACTTCACTCTCTTTTGCTTGGTTCTTCTCTCTTCACTTTCAAATATAGAAACAGAAATCCCAGCATTTATATTCTGATAAACAAATTGGAGTAATCTTTTCAAATGAAATTTTGACGCTCATCCTCAATAGTTCTGTTTCTTCTTTGGTGGGACAAACAAAACAAAAGAAACAAACAAGCAAACAAAAAACTATTCCAACACAAGTATGTGATGCTTCTTACTTTTCTAAGGGAACATATTTTTTCAACATCATTTGCAATTTTTTACTTCTAAGATTATCTGACATAATAGATAACATATTTGCTCATCAACAATATTTGTCTTTTTACAATATCAAATGTATTTTGTATTTTTTCTTATTAACACATTATTCTGTTATTTCGTGTTTTAAAAATGCAATGAAATGGTGCCAGAAGGGACAGATTTAGCAGCAGGATTTTATTATTGTTTCAATTCACTAAGCAGTGTAATAAGACGTTTCTAAAATACCCTGCCTTCAGAAGAAAAGACTGTGTCCAAGCAGCAGGAAAATGACAGAAAGCTGTATTCCTTACAGTGAAATTGCATTTGAAGCTACATAACTAACTGCAACACTAAAAGTGAAAATCAAGTTCAGATTTCTAGTTAAAATATTAATCTTTTTTCATAATTTTAGTTTGGGTTTATTCACAACTACTCTCTAAATTATAAATATCTACAGGTTTAGTTTGGGTTTTGTTTTTTGCTGGTTTTTTGTTGTTTGGTTGGTTGGTTGTTTTTTAAAGGGTTACATTCCTTTGCACTCTTTAATAATGGTTGCTAGGCTTTTCAAACAAACAAAAAAATCCATAACTCTTACTGTTGCTAGATGCATGAAGCTAAGTTAAAGACTTTAGTCATGAGTGAACTTTTCAAGGGGTTTGGTGTTTCATGTATATGAGAAGCTTGGGTTCAAAAATCAAAGAAAAGTGGGAAAGGGCAAAAAGAATATACATGGTCTTCAGTTTTTTATTTGTTGACACAGTTATTAGTAAATATTGCATTTGGACATTAATATGGCTGCAAAATATCCTCAAGTGCTAAAATATTAATCATATTAATGAAGCTCTGTGAGCTCACCCCTATGAAGACATAGCTCTGTTTGAAAGGATGTGCTGTGGCAAACCACAGCTACCAGTGAGCTTGCTGGCACTCCCAACATCCTCACAACTGCTATTCAAAATATTCTGTCTCCCAGGATTCTGAATAAACACCCTTTCCACTGTATGTCTACTTGCAGTGCTTGAAAAAGTCATTACAGATTGGCTGGAATAACAGCAGAAAAAAATACAACTATTTGAGATAAGGATCCATGGGAGTCCAATAGAGGGTTTCATGATACATTTTCTGATATTACAGTTGATGCTACATTTATTATGTGCTAAGACAGTAATCACTTGGGAAAACGACTGCTAAGCTCAAGGCCTTGCCATGTCTACTTTGATACAGGTCTCAAGTTGGCAGTAAGAGAGGTCTCTCTTCCTATACTGCTGCTCATAAAAAACTTTCTCAATTAAAATATAAGTTGTCTAGGGGGTAGCAGGGTGTGCACAGCTTGTGTCTCTATGCCCATTTCTGAGTTAAGATACTTACTGAAGGGAATTATCTATAGAACAGAAAAACATGCATGACAGCAGAATAAAAAGACGACACAGAGATTATTTTCTTCTCCTTTTCCTCAGCACTATTGAGTTACCATTTTTTCTTGCTTTTCATCCCAACTCTCTTTTTTTCCTTTTCTTTGGACGTGTGGTTTTAGAACAGGGCCAACTGGACAATGACATTTTCAGGTAGAAAAACAGAGTATCTTTTGTGCTTTGTGACATGCACAGTATCCCAAGGAACAATGCAATAATATTTTTCATCAACAATTTTTGCATTCCCATTCCCCCTGTTATCCTTCTCTGTCTTAGGGACTATGTGAAACTGTTCCATACACACAGAGTAATCACATAGTATCACATTTCTTTGTTGAGGTGAGATGTGTTTTTCCTAGAAACATATCCACAAGCATAAACACCTAACTAAGCAAGCCAAACCTATAACCAGTGAAGTCCATTCCTGAAACAAGCTTTGTGCTGTTACACAGCAGTAAATGCAAAGTCTAAACCAGCCAACTCAGACACAGGGCGGGGGGGGGGGGGGGGGGAAGAAACAACTTGCAAAATATCTTTTCTAAATAAAGTTTTGTGAAATTATTTGACCCTGATCTCTTAATTAAATTCACTTCATAGAAAAGATCTCAAAGCAGTATGACAGACTATGTTCTATTAAAAGTGAGGGTATTCATTTTATAATATGCATTGCAGAATTTATTGGATAACATAAAGGATTATAAGAGAATAAAAATACCCTACTAAATAAACATCAGTTTTCTCTAGTGTTACCTCTGCTTTTGTTAGCTGGCTTTGAAGCTCAGCAGATTCACATGCCCCCATCACTGAGCCTTTCAGCAGTCTGCGGGAGACCCGCAAAAGTGAAAAACGACGTGGTTGTGGACTGCTGCAAATAGCCACCAAAACACACAGTCAATATTTTTCACTTAAGTGCTCATCACCACTGTGATCCAGTAATAAAAGCAACTGTAGAACTGCAACTTATTGCTTAGGGAAATGCTAAAGGCCTTATTTGTTATTCCTTCTCCCCAGGAACCAAACATTTCTGGGATACAATTGAAACTGTCGTTAAAGAAAGGTTTGGGAAACACAATCCATAAATAAACTCTTGGTTCCATTTTAATTTCTTGCATTCTGAGTTATCATCAAGAGGAGTGTGAGCTAAATGATAAGGTAAAATTATAGTAATAAGAGTTTTGAAAAGCTAGAGAGAATCTGCTGCCACAGCAGAAAGCTATCATTTTCTCTAAATGGTAGCAATCCTTTCTTCTATTCAAGTATTTCTTAAGGTATACAGTCTAAAGAACATAATATTTATAAACTCTATTCATACTCATAAAATCACTTTTACAAATTATACCTCTAAAGTTGTTTCGTGAATTTATAAAGTCCTCTCTTTGTCCATAGAGAATATGCATAGTGTTTGGTTGAAACCTATGGCAATTCTCTGGGAATGTTAATAAACTGCCTTTTTAGTCTCTTATGAAATTAGAATATCAATTATTAGATTAGATAATTATAGATACATATATAGATAATTAGAATTAGATAATCATATGCCCCTTAATTTGAAAGAACACCTTCATATTCAATAAATAACTCATATATAAAAGGATATTGTTCTGAACACAACATCACTTGATGACATGTACACCAAACTGTTACACCTGTCAGAGTTTTCCCTGGAAAGTCACAATTCCAAGGGCTTTTTGTGGCAGCTCTGTCTGCTGTCACACTGCAAGTCCTGTGAACCATTGGTAAGATGGCACATAGCAGTAGGACACCACAGTCACACTATGGCTTTCATATAAGCATGCTGTCCCGAGGTCCTAAGAAACCAAGCTCAAAACTGCAGCTGACCAGGAGCTCCCTCTCAGAAAGGGTCTGTGATGGCAAACAGTTACTCCAAAGACAAAGTATGTTATGGAAGATTTTTTTTCCCCAGATTTTCTCAAGTTTTTATAAAAAAAAAAAATATTTACAGTTGCCTAGTTTGACCTGATTCTGACTACTCTGGTTTGTAGAAATTACCTGATATATTAATTTTCCAATGTATTTCCTATTGGGTTATCTTGCCTCTTGAGGACAGTGGATCAGAGGCCTGGATGCCTTCTGCAGATGCCCCACTCTCCTCTAAACAGTACTCACACATGTTTTGGTAAAATCAGGTCAATAACATTTTGAATTAGAAAAGTCATTTTATTGGAAATAAAATGACAAAAAAAAATGTTTCATCACTTTAGAATAAATTTTGAATCTTTTAATTCCCCCAAAATTTCTTACATTAACTTTTATCCTCATTGGGAACTAAAACAAATATTAAGCACTTTCTACAGAACCATGGATACTTAGCAACATAAAGCTGCATGCTGCCAGAAGAGGACAACATAAGGTGGATCATAAAGCTATCTTTCCAAAGTTCTTGCTTTTTTTTTTGTTTTAGTCTGCTAAAAATACATTTTTCAACACTCTTGTCTTTTATTACCTTGTGGACCTTCTACTAAATAATAAGTAAGTTTAGTATTGATCTCAAGGAGGTTAAGACTTTCCCCTCTTTGTTTTCACTAAGCCTGTGTTTCCATTACATGTGGAAAAATAACACAATATTTAAACATATATAAAGGTCTGCATATACTCAAACACAAAAAAATCTCATGCTTACACACTTTTACATAAAGAACAAAGACACATTCAACACTTGAACATCCTCTTAAATAAGCAAAGAAACACTATGTAGAAGTAATTATTGTAACAATGCTGCTATTCCTTATACAATACCCTCATAATGTAGCTCTTAAATTTTTCTCATTTGATTTCTTCTTTGAATTTTCCATCCACGTTTGTGGATGCTCCTTCTGTGATCCATGACCTACACTACATCTCTGAACTGTGTACCACGTAAACTGTATTGTACTCAAAGAGAAGAAACTGAAAGATGAAACACTGCTCAGAGAGACAGTGGTTCTCCAATGAAGAAAGAATCCAGAAAAATCTTTGGGATTGTGTGCACAAATAATCACCCTACAGCTTTAGAATTCTCTGAATGCAACAGAAGTCTCAAAGTTAGCCTTTGAATGTATATCTACTCATCAATACAGTATTTACAACTGATTACCATGTTCTCATCTTTTTTTTTCAGAATTTAGAAAAAAAAAAACCACAACAGTATAGGAATGGGTTTATACAGACTTAAAATTCCATAAATCTCAGTCAAGGTTTAATGCACATGCACTTTAACTCATGCCCTATTTAACACTTGTGATTACACAGCTGACCAAATTCCCCCCAGAAAATGTTTCCACAACATCTTCTAGCCACCTCAGAAATATACAGCAACAATTTTCTTCTAGAGAAGACTCATTGACTCAGCTAGGGATGCTTACAGACTGTTATAATTTGTGCCTTAGCAGCTAACAAGTAACTGTACTTCAAAGCAGAAGACTAAGAAAATTTACCGTTAACTAATAGACACACTGGAAATCAAAATATTTTCAGCTTATTTACTATGAAAAGAGAATAAGTTTTGTCCTACCTATTGTGGTAATAACAGTACCAGCAAAGAAGAAGGAACTTCCCAAGTCCCAGTGACTGATCTGAGTAGTTGTGTTTCCTAAAGGTATGATTCCCGCATTTATTGCTGCCACTACTTGCTGCAAGTACAAAAAATATTTCTGTCAATATTCAGGAAAGAATAATATTTATTCACATTACACAGTAAATGGATTAATCACTTATTTAATCCAAGAAATAAACCAGAAAATTATCAGTGTGGCTCTGATCAAGTTTTATCATTCTTTCAGGCTACAATTTAATTTTCAACAGACACCCCAAGCATTTCAGCATCCAGCAGAGCCATAAACCCCACACCACTAAGGAGAATACAAAATCCACAGTATCAGTAACATCAACACCTTAGACAGATGGCAAACAATTATTTTCACTGTTGCAGCTATTTGGTGAAGAAAAATATTCATTAGACAAATATTTACATTGAGAGTTTCCCAAAACATTTCTCTACTGAGTTAGGCAAGCAAATGTACTTCTTAAAACAGTCATTCTTAAAACTTCCAATAAAAAATGCCCATCCATTCTTTTGGATCCAATGATTAATTAATTAAAACACTACTGTAGATGAGATAATTTAAGAAATTAACAATTACACTTATGGTTATAAAAATTCCATTACATTAATAAAAATATCAATCAAATATGCATCCCTGTGTTTATACAACTTTGTACTTCATAAGCATCATTCTTGAAAAATTCAGTTCTAGCAGCCAAAATGAACAAGTTTGCCACTAGCGACATTTTCATAGTCTTGAGAAATATGAAACACTACCTATTTCAGCAGTGTCACCTAACGTAAATTCTTAACACAAAAAGTATTCCTGTTTAGTTACACTTCTATTGCAGATGTGTACTAGTATTTGAGTTAAACATTACATATCAAGAAAAATTAATTTAAAACTTGCAATAACCTTTTAAGGAATGTACATGATCATTTCATTGTGAGACTTTAAAACAAGTCTTATTTCATCATCATGATTCTTATAATAATAATTGATGTTTAAGGGAAGAACAGAAGAATAAGTACTGTAAAGCTAAGATGTAGATTTTAACTAAGAGTTTCTGCTTGATGAACTGTCCAACAGTTGTTATGCACATAAAGATATTCAGCAACAGAGCAGACAACAGTGTTCTGTGTGGCCAGTCTGATGCAAAAGAACAGTGCTGTGCAGCAGCAGTATTTTATTCAATAACAAAATATATTGATAATTTGCAAATGGAAACATTTCTGTTTCTAAACTGTGCCCATAAAAATCAGTTGGTCTGAACAGAAATAACAAAATACCAACGCTGGATTAACACCACTTTTTGTGATGCAATCTCAGACTAAGTCAGTTTCCAGTTTCCCATTTTCAAAGCTCAGATGCACAAAGTAGCCATTTCAAAGTCCACAGCTGCATCTACGCAGCCAGAGGGATCTTGCTGCCACACCTAAAACATTTTCCACACCCAAACCATTTTCCACACCCAAACCATTTTCCACACCCAGAATTGTCACCAGAAAGCACATTGGGCTATCTTTACATACACTTTACACTATTTTATCTTTTATACCTTCAGCTGTTCCCATTTTAACCTTTTTTTTTTTTCCTTTTTTTAATTAAAGACCGGAAAGGCAGACACCAAAGATGTGGAAATTTCAATACTCCTGAGGAAGGAGAAAGAATGGGGCAAGAAAGGAAGGGGGAAAGAGTTTAATTTTCCTTTGAATTGGAAGAATAAAGCTTCTTCTACATTTGTACATCATTTGCAACTGGGCAACAGTGAATACTGCAGCAGTGATACTGGGAGATGTTTCATTCTGAAATTTTAAAACAAGTCTTATTTCATCATCATGATTCTTATAATAATAATTGATGTTTAAGGGAAGAACAGAAGAATAAGTACTGTAAAGCTAAGATGTAGATTTTAACTAACAGTTTCTGCTTGATGAACTGTCCAACAGTTGTTATGCACATAAAGATATTCAGCAACATGGAGGGATGCATCAGACTATGCAGCATGTGGAAATCATCCCTTGCATTGATTTTATAATTCACACAATACAGATATTCCTTTGATTTATAAGTCCCAGTGTGCTGCATTATAAAGCCTACTGAATACATTTTGAATACAGCTTCACTTCAGTGAACTAAGAACTTTCATCACAAGTCCTTGCACCTGCAAATGAGAATGTGCTGTCTAGTGAGGACATCATATGGTACAGCAGTGGGACCGTTCATGCCTTATTACGGTTTGTTGTACTGGATGAATGCACTACCCAGAGCAACACATCTGTTTAGGCCATCTAACAAGACCAAGACTTAGGCAGATGCAGAGGAAAAATGTTTTCAGAGCTTTTAATCATCACTATACGTTTTTGGAGCCATACTACCTCAACATCTTTTATATGAAAGGTGTGCCAACCTAAACTGCTCAGAGAACAGCTATGTGTTTCCTAACTGCAGTACACTGTACCTACAAACTTCCAGGAAAAAGATGCAACTTAACCCAAAACTGCTCTGTTGGGTCAGACTTAACAAAACACAACAAATGGCTACAAAAGACAATCAGCCACTATCTTTATATCTGATTTTAGCCAACTGTTAATTAGGAAAATAGTGAGGGTAAATAGGCAAGTGATGCTTTCTCTTCATACATCCCCCTATCTTTTGACTAAATACAGTTTTAAAGACTTTTTGAGTGGGAGACTGCATCTGCATCACGGTGTTCAGATCAGTTTGGGTGGATTATTTTACCATGAATTTATCTAACTATTTTGGAACTCACTTATATTTTTGGGAGCCAAGTCATTTTGTGGCAGTAAGTTCTACAATTTACTTGTGGATCATATAAAACGCTTTTCCCTTTTGAGACCTTTATGTGCTTCAAAGTAAATTTAGAAGTTCTTATGTTACGAGAAACACTTGAATAGTAATTTCTTATTTGTCTCCTTGAAGAAATGAATGATCTTGTAGATCCATCATCTGCCTCTTTTTTCCAAATTAAAAACTCTTTCTTATTAAATAATATATTTACTCATTTAAAGAAATCTCTCTAATATAAGTATAGATAAGTAATTTTTAATTGACAGTATTTATTACTGACTTTATTTGAATTCTTACTGATTTACCTTATCAATTATGTTAAACATAGTTTTACTCATAGAGGGTCAGATGATGCCTTTTTCATCACAGGGTTATTAAATTTCCAAAAACACACTATTAAGCTTTCTCCTGCACTGTTCTTGTGTTTGGGAGGAGTCAGCCTTAAATAGTAACAAAGCTTTTGCATTATATTCCTTCAGAATTTCTGGTAAAAGTCCTCCTTACTAGCAAGGATGACAGATAAGGTTGCTGGTTTACTGAGATCAATCTCATAAAGTCTTTGAATGTTGCCTGCAGAGTTTTTGGGAGGGTTAACTGCATTTTCAGTTCTTTGGATCAGAGGACATCTTTTCTTCTCAGTTTGGTCAGTGCCTATGAGCAGATCCTCAGCAAAGGCTATTCCAAAGTACAATTTTAAAAGAAAATCACATATAATACAACTCTCAACATTTATATTAGGGCACTAATTTCAGGATAGCAGATTCTTTATGATTACATCCACTGCACAACCTTGCCTGGAATATTGGATATTAATATTTCCTTAGCCCAGACTAAAAACCCAGGCTCACACTGCTGATTTCCACTAACTTGACTAAGAGCCAGGATCTCACCCTCAGCATGCTAGTCATTGTCAGTGCTCTTAGATTCAATTTTCACTGCCACTTTATTCTTGGTCTTCAGCCTTTTTTCTTGAGTGATGCCTCATTGCTAGAGCAAGCACAACCACCTGATTTGTCACAAATATGGAATGTCATTCTTTCCTTCCCTCATAACTTCTTTCTGTCACCCGAGCCTTACAGCTTATCCGAACTTATACAGTACCAATAGTAACTCTGCATTTTGACTCTTGAAACAGTTAGAGTCATGAAAACTCTATATAATCTGTATGTTTATCATATGTTACAATCTGTAAACACCTTATGCCATCTTAACATGGGAATTTCTTGACTTAAATAATAACTTAACATTATTAAATTTAACTGACTATCTCAGTGGCAGTCTTTCTGGGTTTTTATTACTTTTATTCCACATACGAACTAAATACTGATTTAAAAATCAGTTTCACTTCAGCACTGCAGAATTAGTCAACATTAGGATAGGGATGTGGACAGTTTCAGTTCTTGAACTACGCAGATTTCATTTGCATTTCCTTCTTCCAGAGCCTTTGTCTACTTTTTGCAGAGGACTGAACAAAGAAGGGGTCACCCAGCTCATGGCACCAAATCAAGACCTCTATGTGTAGCGATTTTAAGAATAGTATTACATACTTACAGTAGTAGTTTTTCTTCTTCAATTGCCTATATAATGGTGAAAATGTGGGCTTTTTTTGATAATAAGGAGGAGTGAAATAAAGTTGTCAAATATTTAAAACTTTTAGGAACTTAACTGCCATTTTAAAGTTCCATGGATTCTTAGGCTAGCTCTGTACTTTATCTTAGCATAGCCATGAGTTGTGTCTGTACTAATCTGTACTACATCCAACCTACCTGGCTTTATACTTGTATTCAGGAATAAGCTTCATCAGAGCACCAAAGAAAAGAGGTTTGAGCCCAGAAAGGACAGGTCAGACATGACCTGTCTTACTTTCAAAAACAGAAGCTGAGCTCCAAAAACACATCGGTTCACACCGTCCATTTTCTTTGGTTGGTTTTGTTTTGTTTTTTTCTTGAACTCAGAACACTGGGAAAAGGATTGTGACAATATAAAAATCTATTTTTAATTGAATGTTAGTATTTAATTTCCCATATAATTTAGAAATACTTTCTGATAAATACATTGCAGTTTTTTATCATGATGTCCTTGTGTTCATATGGATACCTGTCCGTAAACACCACACTGAGCTACCCTTGTAGATTAAGACACAGAACTTTGTGACTTTTTTCTGTCAAGACAAGAGATAAAACAGCCTTTCAAACAACACAGTCATTTTGTGAAAACAGAAGACAATCCTCCTAGGTCAGAGATTTCAACCTCTGGTCCTCTGACCCTGCAAGGATTCAATGGAGATGACTGACAAAAGCCAGCCCATCGACCACAGGAGAAATACAGAGAGGCTGTAAACTGAGAATGCTAACTTCTGGTATCAACCATTGCCTCTTACAGAGATCAGGCAGAAATAAATATGTCAAACCAGTCATCCTAATGCTCATCTCCTTCCACACCATGAAGACATGCCTTTGCACCGTTTTCCAGTAATTTCATTTTTATGAAATGATGCAGCACAACATTTCAGCTTTTCCGTTCAAACATTAAAAGAGGAGCACCTTAAATTATGCTCCTGACAAAATCCAGAGTGTGCAGTATTTCATTATCCAGCTTCCCAGGAGTAAGCTTGTACTTCCTGGCAATCATTTAACAAGTGATGTCATGAAGTCAGATATGCCTCACAGTTTCTAGAAACCCATTTCTCAGCCTAGATTTCTTCCTTCATTGTCCTGTTGCCATTTGACAAGTGCACTTTCTCACCTTCTGGTATAGCAACACGTCTCATATGGCCCAGCTGCTGCACAAGCCCTGTATTTTTATTTCAGTTTTGGTTTACAAAGAACGGAAATCCTAGTTCTCTGTTCAGAGGCACACTAGGATTCTTTTCGCATTTAGCAAATCAGTTTCCTACCTCCAAAAGCACATGCTTTTGAGCCTTGCTGCTGAAAGAGATTGCAATGATGTTTATATTACAATTTGGGACTCCATGTTTTTCTGTTTTGTTTGATTAACATATGAGTGTAATCTGCAGTGGAGACGAGTACCCCACATGTCGCAGGAATTGAAGGACGCCTTTCTCCCTGTATTCACAATCTTGAACTACAAATGTGGAGAAACATATTGAAATACATTTCTCTTTCTAAATGTGCATTACAAACAGACTATGCTTATAAATCTTGTGTGTATGTGTTCATATCTATATGTATGTGTACACACACGTTCAGGGAAGAGGGCTTTTCTTCTTGAGATTAAAGACTAGAAGAATTATGCAGACAGCTGCTCAGCAAAACTGACTTGGTAATGAGTCATATCTGCCACCTTTTCTCAGACAAAAGCTGTCATTCAGATGCATTCAAGCTAGCTACTGTTCATCTGATGTAAATATATCCTTTAAGAACCCCAACACCAGAAGCAGCAAAAAAAACGTTAGAAACCAATCTGCTTGAACAAAGAAGTGGCAAGGGCAGTCAGAATTTATTTATTCTCCCAAAAATCTGTATCACACTTACGCTTATGAAGGATAAAGACTGTGCTTAAAAAAAAAAAAAAAAAAGAAAGAAAATTCTTCTAGTTTAACTGCCATGTAGAAAATAACTAAAGCAAAAGGAATTGATCTGACACTGGAGGGAATGCTCCCAGGCAACAGAAAGTTTAGGGGGAAGTTTTCTCCCTCCAGGTGCTAAGTGCAGAACCAGAAGAAGGGACAGGGGTTACAATGCAATTTCAATTTGTAATTAAAAAAAATGTGAAAAAGCTACTGGTAGAGAAGCAACATTGTAGCTCTCTACCTTAAACTATAAAAATTAAGTCATAGGAAACACATACTTTAAAGTAAAATAGTTTTATGAGAAATTAATCACATGAGAAGCCATGATGACATTCTAGTGATGACAGCTTGATGAAAGAAATACTGCTGCCTTGCCATTCATAACTGTGTCAGGCTTCTCTCAAGAGAGATAAAGAAAAAAATAGATTTTTTCCTCAAGGGAGGTAAAAAGAAACACATTTTGGTCTCATTCACAGTCTAAGAGATGAATGGAAAGAGAAGGGAGAACTCAAATGACACAAATGTAAGATGAAAACTGACATGGGACATGACTGTGCACCCCAGCACAGAGAGCTGTTCTCCTCATAGTAACCACATGCCCCTACAGAATCCAAGGAGATCAATTTGTGGGATCAGGGTCAATTCAGTTAATCCTGATGGTTCTTTTTCTTGGTTTTCTTTTTTGTTTGTTTATGGTTTTTTTTGGTTTTTTGTTTTTTTTTTTTTTTTAATGCAAGCACATTTTTGTGATCATTCAGTATTCAGAAGAAGCCACATACCCAGAAAGGGGCTGGACATAAAATTCTACAAAAGTCCTGTACTGTTGAGACAGTTTGGTGCAGCAACCAGAAATCATGTTTAGATTTCAAAATGAATGTTTTATAAAAGAGAAATTACCACAAATAGCACTTGAAACACATTAAAAGATTGTGCTGTTTAGTGTGACATTTTTTTCCCTTGTTAGAGTTTTCAGAATAAATATATTTGAAGGACATTTCTGCTAAAAGAACTAGAAATGAGGTTTCTTTTGTTATTAACTTTCAGTGTACTACTGGAAAACTCTTTAAGTTTCAGAATTAACACACTAAGATTGTTAAAATAATACACACTAAGGTTATTAAAATAATTCACACCAGCTTGCTGGGACATTCTAGATATTAAAAAAATATATAACTGAAATTTCTCTTATTTCCAATTTTTGCATTCAAAAATTCGAAGGTCAACACTAAAACAAATAACTGCAGAGCAATACATAATTAAGTGATATTTAAATAAAAACCTCCTCTCTTTTTTTTTTTTTTAAATCAGCTTTCTTTCTCTTTAGCAGTGGGGACAAATATTTGTCTCTCGTTGGTAAGACATCCCACAATGCGCAATCATATCCATGAGCTCTGGGTGCCAGGAAAGCAAATTTTTTTTTTTTCCTGTTTATCATTCCCTCTATAGAGAGAAGGAGATGTATGAAACAATAAAAATTACAACTTTATGAAGTTGTTGGATATCATATTTGGCCAGGCTCAACTGTCCCCACAGATAAACTCTTAACCCCAGGAGATGCCATGAAGGTAAATGTGTGTATTTCATGTCTGCACAGCTTTGCAGGAAGACATACATGCAACTCAAACATGTAACTTAAGGTGTCTTTGAGTTTGCTACTATGCACAGGTACATAAATACAGCAGGAGATTTTTCTAGGTACCTGGCAACACACTTTGTGCATCTGAGTTTGAAAACTGTCTCGAATATTTTCAAATGTTTAGTGACAAACTTGCTAAAGGGAGCAGTCAACACACTAAAAGAGGAATAGATATAGATTAAAATAATTAGATACAAGTTCCCCAGTTAGAATTTTTTTTTCTCATTCTTTAATGCTTATTGTTACTTGTGTGCGTGTGTGTGGATGGATTACTCCCAGGTTTCTCTTAGCTTCCACCAACAGGATGCTGACTGGTGAAGAAAAACCTTTTACATGCAAAACGTGAAAAATCCCTAGTGTAAATGAAGATCATGTTTATATATTTTCTCATATACCCACGCAGTGTAAGCTACATTTACTCTTTTATTCTGTCACCTGGCAGGGCCAAGCTGAGAGCAGGCATGGGCAGAGAAACTTAAACACCATCCAAGAGTTCTTCTGAAAAAGGGAACAGTAGCAAAGTGGCCACATCCCTTTCTACAATTTTATAACCCATTAGATATTATGTATAACCTTCACCAAACCAATGCTTTCTCATCTGATAAGCAAGACCCTTTCAAGACTTTCCAACCGAAACTTTTAAAAAACAAAGTTTAACATCAGACCACACACTGCTTGCCAGGCTGTTGTATCCTCATTAGACTCACCAAGACACTGTTATACATTCACAAGCTTCCCTTCTGGGATATTTCTCTGGTTGTAAACTCAGATATACCACCACTGATTGCTGTGCACTGCCCATCTCCACACTGTTGTTGTATACAGCACTCGGTGATACGCTTGATAGTGTTGTTAACACTGGCTTCAGGCTACAGCAACAGGAGTTGAAAATGCCTGGAAAAAATAGCCTCTGGGGCTGAACTCTGCGTGACTTCCACACATTTGAGGTACAGTGATGAATAGAAGTGCTCACGAAATGTCAAAGTGCTTGGAAGCAGGTATCAGGATCATGCATTGCTGTTATTCATTGCAGGTATAGCTTATTATAGTGAGACAACAATTAACTGAAGTGGTTTAGACTGAAAGATTTGCAACACCGGACCATGGAAGTCAAGACAGAGAAAGTCATGAAGACTACCTTTTTGTCAACACAGGAACAATTCTGCTGGACTGGAATGAACTGTTAGGAGGAAAATCCAGGTCATTTTTCTGAAGCAGGTGAGGCTACTTGGTTGTCATCATCAGAGCACTCTATTTCATTTACTTTGCACATTTTCTACACTGCATAGCAGCTCTTCTTTGTCCCGTGTTTCATAAGTGCATAAAAGTCCACAAAGTGTATAAAAGTATAATTCTCACTGAGTACACCTTGAAGAGCCACACAAATTACAAAGTTTCAGGAATCCAAAATGCCCTGGGAATAAAGCTGCATGTGCTGAAAAATTGTCAGCAGTATATATTATTGTGCCACAAGGATTTTTGGTGATTGGTGGGATAAAGTAAGGATGGAGAAGACAGGAAGGGAAAATTCCCTGTCCTGTGTGCACTTAGAGAAGCACATGGCTTTGTGTGTACTTAGCTCTGTGGCAAAGGCAAGATTTTATCAGAGATGATAGAATCTAGATAGTCCTTAGGTGCTAGTGAACTGAACTTTCATTCCACTTAACTTTTTTTAGCTGAATTTGTGCTTTTAAACTAGTTCCCCTGGTTTGCTCACCTGATTAGACCACTGTGCATTGTACTGTTGGTTAGCAGTCTTGCAATAATCAAGCTTACTTCAGGGTAAATGGCAGATAAGAAGTTGTGAAGACTGAAAAATCCTGGCATGATAAGCACCTTGAGCAATGACTAGCACAAACAAAAGCCAAACCAGATTCTGGAATCCCAGAACACCAAGTTCAAAAGGAAAAGTTTGTAATGAATTTCATTATAGTTTGACTCAAGGTAAGTACTTGATTAAAGAGATTATGGTCTATAAGCTCTGTAATTTTCTTCACACACACTAATCATTCCAGCCTCCTACTACACTGGTACATGTTAATTTTCAGTTTTATAGCTTTCAGTGAATTCTTAATTATTATTTACTTGTTCCTCACATACACTGTTTTTTTAATTCATACAGATATCCAAAGAAAACTGAAGAAACACTGCATTAAATTGCAGTAGCAGACAGACCTAAACCCAGAGAGACAAATAGTATTCCAGTAATTTAGCTTCTGCAACAAAGTGGGTAAGTAGAGCAGAAATATGACCCCATGATGAAGGTACAAGCCTAGACTTGAAAAAATTATCTGAGACTCTGCTTTGTCGCTGATTATTTATTTTACTTTGGGCAGTCAATTCCTAACTGTTAAACAACTTGATGCAATTTGTTATCACTTGTTCTGCATAAAGAAAGGCACACAAATGCACTTGTAGAACCAGACTCCCTATGCCTCAGATTTTCTCCTATAAAAGGAGTGTAGCAGCACATTCCTACCTCCACATTGTGGTATTCTTCTTTGCAGAGAAGCAGAAGGGAACAAGGAAAAATAAAGTTTTACATTTACCCCAACTACAACCTGAGCAAACTCTCCCACAATCATCTCTCATCCACCTGCTGTAGAAGGCTGTGTCACCTTCCCAACGCATCACAAGCCTGTCTTTCTGATCATGCCAAAATCACTAGCAAATATGGGAGATAATGCTGATACAGGTATCTGTGCTCTGAGACTTCTACATGGAACATAAAATGGGCATTGAATGCTGATAAAGTGGGGCTTTATTACCAATCTGTGCTTCTGGGTAGGGAATCATAAATGTTAAAATATCTAAGTACTCTAGAGCAAATTTCAACAGTTTTTGCCTTAAGGACCATCTCATAGATAAGGTAAGATAATATTGCTTAAAGATTTCTATTTTTACCTTCACATGTACTGTATCTGACTTAAATACTTCATATGGGAATATTTATACTATCTGCAAAAAAAAATTGTCCTGATCAAAATGTGTGTATATTTCTCTGAAAGATTCTCACATTGTGCTGGTAAAACCACTAAAACATAGCTATTGCACAGCATCAAAATTGGCGTTGACAGCACCTCCTCAGACATACCTAGTCAGGATATAGTAAGAGAAACTGCCTGACAGTCATTTAAAGGGTGGCAGTTTGGGAACACATTTTAGCAACAAGGCAGGAGAGAAGTAAGAAAATATAAAGTGTTTTTCCTGTTTGACTTTAAAATTCATAAGAAGTGTGCCATAAAAATAACTCAGTATCCCAGAGCTCTGCATTTAAAACTGGAATAAAAGATAAAATAGCAAACCAACAGAACCCACAGGTGTCCACACTGATGCTCAAGGCAGATGAGTCTAGAAAGGTAAAATTCAGTTCTAAACTCCCAGATATATCTGCTGTCAAAAACCAGAGAGCTTTGCTGCCCATGCTCTAGAGCTCATGCTAATCTGGGTCTGGATGCCTTCCTGCTTTCCACTGTTCCATCTCAGGCTCTGCAAGTGCAGGCAGCCCCATGGCTACTATTAAGTAAGGGGTTAATCTTTACCAGCTCCTGGATGTTCATTCTAGCTTCCCATTTCTTGGTCTCATCTCCAGAACTAGCATTATGTGGCAGCCCCTTGCTGTTACCTGGAGTGCCATTGGATGTTCATAAGAATTTGGGAACACGTGATTTAATTTGGAGAAGGCCTCATAAGGCTCTGGTTCTAGCTCTGTGCTACTGTAAATAAATATTTCCTATGGGTCTGAGACAGGTGACCTGCAAGGGTAAAGTCATGTTAGTAGGAACACACCAATGTACATCAGTTGTAGGCATGCCTTTAAGAATTGGAGAAAACTGAGCAAGTCTGTGGTACTTTCCTCTACTTAAAACAAAAATCAATAAGAGGAAAGATACAGCTGGAAGGAAAGCTAGAGTGATACAATCAGAGTAAATCAGAAGTCCTTTAAGGCAATGGATGGTGTGTTTTCTTCCTCAGAATTAGGCATTTCAAATATTGACAGACCTAGCAAGGCACAATCAATACATCAATTCCTATGTGAACTATTAATTATATATATTGCTGACAAATAATCATTTAATTAGCATAATGGGAGGCTTCAGTGAAAAGGATGTCTATCAAGCACACTGGACCTAAAAATAGCAATAGCTCTTCAACCATGAGGCTTTGCATGAAAATGTTGTTGCTCAGCTTTTGGTCTTGACACTTGTTACATCACCTGGCCAATACAGAGCTTTGCTAATAAAGTTCTCCCCTTTTATCAGCAGTGCTGCCATATATAATTTGTCCCTCTAGGGCATAGTGACAAGGGTTTGGTATGGATTACCTGAATTAGTTCATCAAGCTCTGTTGCATTCACGCAGGAATGCTGAGATACAAACGTCTGCTTCTGAATCACAATGGTGGTTCTCTGGGAGGTCTCATGAGGCTGCTCCAGCGCTTTAAATACTGTTGCTCCAATTATCAAATACACAACTACCACCAGAAAGATTGTTGAGACTGTCTTCCATTTCATAACATTAATAGCTGAATCACTTTCCTCCCGTGAAGTGAGCACGGTAGGCTTGGTGGAAAACGATAATCTTGGTTTGGAGTTCTGAGTGGCCGCTTTGGGATCCAGCAAGTCAGGTGCCGCCACTGGCAAAACAGAAAAATAAAGTTAATTTTTACAGTGCCACTCATATTTTGCCATCAGCATCTGCCAAGAGGTTACAGAAATCCTGTTGCTTCTAACAGGAACTCTTAAACTGTTGAATCTTTCCCTTAAATCCCATGTCACCTTACCACAAATCAGCTACTCTGAGTAGTATTATCCCTTTTACCTGCATGCACACATTTTGCAACATTTCCTATATGCATCTGTTCCCTTATGATGTTCAATGATTTACAAAATGCAGATTTCCCCTACAAGCTTGCATTTCATTAAATCGGTATCAGGTGGTATTTTGCTGCAGATTCTTTACATCCGCTGCTCTCTTAACCACTGCTAAGCAGTTTTCCAGCTGTGTTTTACCTCAGTACTTACAGAAGTAGCAGAAAAATACAAATCTATCTTTCTCTGACCTGTTTTGCCCTGCGCTCCAACAAATGTGCCCCAGCAACAGTTGCGTGATCACTTCTGATCTCCCCAGACACAACCACAAAAACAATACACTGCTCATCATACCAGTCTTAAAGCACTAATAAAGTATGAATTACACCTCTCAGAAAACACCGGTAAAACATATGTGTACTTACTGGAAAAGTCAACATTTGTTAGAGCGTGTATTCTTATTTAGAGCTACAAAAACCCACCGGGCTAGGAAACGAGCAGCTGTGTGTTATCCCGATAACCCACGTGACTCCTAGCAACTGCATGGGCACTAAAAGTATCTGCCACAACAAGTGCAGGTAAAGGTTTCCTGTCAGCAAACTGCCCCAGCAGCTGACCACACCAGATATATTTAAATTGTTCTCAATTACAAGTATATTCTGAGCGGCCACGACATCTCTTCCAGATACCGGTGGGAAAAGTCCAGATCTAAGTATCTAAACGTAAAGGAGAGTCGCCTTCGGGACGGCAGAGGTGGGACACGCTCTCACCGGGACTAGCGATAGGGTGGTACTTAGCAGGGTCACCCACCTCGGGGCCAGGAGGGAGTCAGTCCTTGTCCCGGGCCGAATGGGAACCCGGGGCACCCCGCACACCTCATGGGCCGGGCTCCGCGCATCACAGTCACACCGCCGTCCATGCCTCCCACTGCCCGGCCCCCGGCCCCCACCCCACGGGCACCTGAGGAAAGGCACGGCCCCCTCCCGCGCCCCACACCTTGGTGAGGGGAGCCTCCTCCCCGACGCTTTCACCTCTCCCATCGCACCCCCACGACCCTCCGAGCCCCCAAGGGCGATGCCGAGGGCCTCGGCTCTCCCAGCCAGGTTCGCCGAGCCCCCCGCACGCCCGCCCGCCCGCCAGGGGTAGCGCCGACCCGCCGCGGCCGCCGGCGGCGAACAAAGGAGCGGGCACCGGGTACCGCCGCCCTTTGGCCATGGCCGTTCCAAAGCACTGGGTTATGCCCACCGCCCCCGAGGGGCGCAGCCCTGGTCCGGCGGGCAGCAGTGGACGAGTGCCCAGCCGCTGCCAGCAGGGATGCTCCGCGTCGGGGAGCAGCGCGGGGGCGAGGCGACCGGCGGCGGGGCTGAGGAGCGGAGCGAGGCCAGGAAAAAAGGGAAAGCAGCCAGGCAAGGTACAAAGGGGGTCCGGGCCGCCGCCGCGACTATCTCGGGGTCCCTGGGCGCCTGAAGGCGGGGGAAGCAGGGGCGCATGCAGCATCCGCAGGGCTGGGAGCGGGGAGACACGCCATTGTGCTCGTACTCACTTCTTATTTACCGACCCGGTGCCCTCTCCTCGCTCCACGGGCAGGCATTTTATCAGGGCTTGTGTAGATACAGTTAGAAGAAATTCAAAATTTTAAAAATTTATAAAAAAGGAAATTAAAAAAAGAAAGAAAAAAGAAAAGAAAGGAAGGAGCAGATCGAGAGGAAGAGACTGATGGATGGGTCTGGAGGAGAGGGAGCGGCAGGGGCGGGCGGGCTGGCAGCGCAGATCCCGCCGGCTCCCCCCGGCCCCGGGGCGTGCGAGGTGCCTCACGTCGCGCATCGCGCATCGCACATCACGGCGTGTGAGTGTGTGTGGGGGTGCTGTGCGTGTCCGTGCGCGAGAGAGGGAGCGTGTCTCCTTGCGTGTGTGTCCGTCCGTGTCCGCGGAGCGGCCCGAGCCCAGCGATGTCTTTTGTGGGGCGGCGGGCAGCCGCGACGAGGACTCCCCCCCCGCCCCTCCGCCGCTCTCGGCCCCCCGGGGTGTGCGCTCCCCTCTGCGCCAGCAGCCTGGCTGGCAGATGCTGCAGGGGCGCAGGATGGAAATGGAAGGGGTGAAGGGGACAGCGTGGTACCTGTGGAGACCAACGTCTCGCCTGGAAACGAGCGAGGGGACAAGCAGGAGGGAACAGAAGACACCGGCCACCTCTGGCGGCAAGGCAGGACCTGCCGGCGATCTTCGCTCCAACCCCAAACGTGACCGCCTCGCTAGAGCCTCCCTGTGAACTTTTGAACTAGGCGAAATGTCACCGCAGCTGTAAGAGCCGGGGGAACACGCGGGGAGACCTCTCCGGGCAGAGGGACGAAGCTGCGGAGCGGCTCCGTCCTTCCCCAGCTTGGTCTGATTTTTAACCCGTGTTCTTTAGAGCCCGGCGTTTTGCTGCAAGGAGTTAATGAGGTGGGATCTAGGAGTCAGGAATGGCAGCTGCTCTCCTATACCACTCCCTGCCAGGGAACTGCCTCCTTCCATTTTACTCTGATAGGTACATCAGAAATGCTGCTTCAGCTGTGGGTTTCAGCCACTAAAAAGCCTGAAATTGTTCTTGTTATCCTCTCCACGGGCTAACTCCCCAATTTCCCGTTCATCTGTCACCTGCAATGGTCGATTGTTCACACTGAGCTGATGAACACCTACACTGGCCTGAAAGGCAAAAAAGGATTTACTAAGAGAATCAAAAAACTGCTCCCACAACCACTCTCTCAAAAGTCTCTGCAAACACATTAAAAGATTAGTCACCATAACTAAAAGGAATAGGTCACAAGCATTTGAAGCCAGAGTCTGTATTAGTGAAATGACCAAAGTCAGTCGTACATGGGGTGTTTAATGGACTATAATCCTGCTCAAATCAGTGGCACCATCAGCAAACACTTTAGAAATCACTTACTTTAATGCTTCCCCTGTCAATGTGACATAATACAAATGAGTGTAATATTGAGTTCCTTAGGACTCAAATTTCAGCAGCATCAGTCATGCCAGTCTTCTCTAGTGTGGTCACACATCTCAGAGATGCAACAGGGGCAGGAAGCTGCATCTGCCATTTCAGCTTGAGCTGCACCTCGTCACTTCCCATCACCATGAGCCAGCAGAGCAGTTGTTGAGTAACAAGAGACGTTGGGCCCAGTCCAAGAAACCCTTTTGCAAGCAGACCCTTACAGTCACAGTTGACTTCATCAACGTACTCCCAGTACTCAAACAACAGAAAAAAGCGAAATACCTCCTCCTGTCTACTGATACTCCCTTTCTCAAGGGAGTCTTGAAGAGTAAAGATCTTCTCACCCGGATGTTTTTTACACACACACGCACACAAAATCATCAGCTTTCTCCCTTTCTCCCCAAAAAATTTCTTAACCATTAGCCTATGTAAACACTGTCTGTACCTATCTCATGGAAAATAATCATTTCACAAGATTTTTTCCAACATCCAATGGGAAAACAGGCACAAATTTTCCTCCAAGCTGACCTGTGTCTCTAAAATATTGTGAAAAAATAGTACTACATTCCCTTCTTTAGCAATCTAAATATTTGGAATAAGATTTTGTTTTGCCTTGAGTGGGGGAATTATTAATAAAAGCTGAAAAAGGGTCAGAATTATTGCCTAAAATTTGAAATCAGTGGGATGCCTCCCAATAGCTTCACGAGAGTATGGACGAGGCCTTAAATTTAAACCTTCCACCCAACAGGCAGAAATAATTTTAACATCCACTCCAGGAATGACTGCATTGATGCCTTAACTTTGATAGCTGAAGGGCTGTCTCTGTGAAAGTAATTATTGCCATTAATTACCTAGTAAATATCTCCAATGTCTTCTTTCAGTTGGCTGATGGTACCTCTTGTGATCTCAGATGCGGTCCTCAGCTGTAGCATACCACTTACTTAAAGTGAATTTGAGCTTCTACCAGAAATATAAACACTCCACGTAGGAGTGGTATCTGGCACATACTTTTAGTGAGAGGCATCTTCAAATCCAGCAAGAAAACCACTAATTTTTTTTTACAAGACAAACTGTTTGTCTTGCTCCTACTTTCCCAAGGTCTTACATAGCACCAGCATTTATTCTATGGAGCCCTCTAATATTTCAATCACAGTATACACCATATATTTTTTAAATATTGTGACCATCTTGCCCTTAAATTTGGAATTGATACTTGACCAGTTTGACACATCCTGAGCAAATACATCCAAATGCAGTGTATCACTGACAAAATGTGCCACCAACCAATACTAACAAGATTAAGTAATAAAAAGCGCTACAACACAGAGTCACAGAATGTTAGAGGATGGAAGGGACCTCCAGAGTCCACCCCTCCCTGCTAAAAGTAGGATCACCTATGGTAGTCTGCACAGGAATGCATCCAGGCAGGTTTTGAAAGTCTCCAGAGAAGGAGATTCCGCAGCCTTTCTGGGCAACCTGTTGCGGTGCTCCACCACCCTCACTGTAAAGAATTTTCTCCTCATGTTGAGGTGAAACCTATATTCAACTTTGTATCTGTTGTTCCTTGTCTTATGACTGTGCACCACTGAAAAGATTGGCCCCATCCTCTTGACACCCACTACTCAAATATTTATAGACATTGATCAGATCTCCTCTCAGTCTTCTCTTGTCAAGACTTAAAAGCCCCAGGTCTCGGTCTCGCTTCACAGGGAAGATGCTTAAGTCCCCTAATCATCCTCGTGGCTCTTCATTGGACTCTCTCTAGCAAATTCACGTCTCTCTTGAATTGGGGAGCCTAAAACTGGACACAATATTCCAGGTGTGGTCTCATCAGCACAGAGTAGAGGGGGAGAATAACATTCTTAGACCTGCTGGACACACTTTTCTTGATGCACCCCAGGATACCATTGGCCCTTCTGGCCACAAGAGCACATTGCTGTCCCATGGAGAACATGTTGTCCACTAGGACTCCAAGGACTTTCTTTGTGGAGCTGCTCTCCAGCAGGGCAACCCCTAACCTATACTGGTGCCTGCTGTTATTACTTCACAGATGTAGGACCCTGCACTTGTCCTTATTGATCTTCATGAGGTTTGCCTTCACTCAGCTCTCCAGCCTGCCCAGGTCTTGTTGGTGTGGTAGTTTTAGGTTATGCCTTTAAAAATTTTTCCACAGATCTTGAACAAAAAGTGGCAGAATGTAAATAAATCACTGTTGAGTGTAAAAAGGAAAATAATGATAAATTCTATACAATCCATTGGAGAGATAACAGACTTAAACTAGTTGTACAAAACAACCTCTCTCTCTCTTTTTGCTTCTTTGTCTCTGGCTGATGCTTCTCCTGGCTTTATTGACCTTGACTGCATTGCTTTTGTTGTGACTGGTGTAAACAACAACTTCTCTGCTCTTTCTCTTGTCTGTTTTTATGTACAGGGGAATAGGGAGAGGAGCAAGCTGAGGGGAGAAGCTGTAGTAGCTCCCCTGGGTTTTGGCCAGGGGAGTTCTTGTGAAGTTTGTCACTTCTAAATACCTGTAAATATTAGCAAGTACTGTATATTTTGTACATAGTCATTGCACTTCATTGTAGGTTGTAGTTTTGCTTGTAAATACAGCTTCATTTGCTTCCCACTGAATTGGTCTGGCAAATTTGATATTAGGGGGAATTGTCAGCACACCACAGTTCAGTAGCAGCACAGCATAAGAGGGTCCAATCAGCAAGAGGTCCGACCTTGGAACCAAAGAGGCTTGCTGCTGAGCCAAAGGGATTTATCTGAACTAAAAATAAATAACTAACTATCTAAATAAATAAATAAATAAATAAATAAATAAATGTTTGTAAGAATATATGCTGGTTCGTGTATTTCATGCTAACATGAGAAAGACTCACAAAGTACAGGACTGTCAAATGCTGTCTAAAAATGAGTTGGCATGAGTTTGGGATGGCCACATTACTCACAGACGGTGGCTGCTGGAAGCTGCTCAACTCTTTGAAATGTTAAAAGTAGGCTCAGCCAAGACAGACAGGCAATGCAGCATGAAGAGGAAGTCAAAGCTGCATGATAAACAACAGTCTCATATTCACACAAATAATGTCTGTAGATTATATAACTTTGATAGGACAGAAGCACACTTGTAAGGAAAAGTCATTCCAGAAGAACATCACCCTAGAAAGACCAATTTTAAAAGTGCACATAAAAAGTACCCTTATCTATTCTTAATGCTTTCTTTTCCTCTTACTAATCGCAGGATCCATCCCCTCCCTGGAATACTATGAAGGACACTTCCTTTGTGCCAAGAGCAAGTGGCTCCTGCTAAACCTCCACCTCTGGGTACAATAAATGCTCTTCTTTGGTCAGCTGTGTAACAGGAGGCACTATAGGTTCCAGCCTTCTTCACCCTTATTTAATTGCCAAGGATTTCTACATTCCCAAGGGGCTGTCATTGTGATGCTTCCAGTAAGGGCACTTCCCTCATTGACTTGAGCAGACTATTCACATGGACACTTTCTTAATTCACTGCAAGAGCCCCATGTCTTTGGTCAAACAAGGTATTGCTATAGGCTTCAGACCTTGCTGTGGACAAGGCTCCTTTCCTGCTAAATGAAACTCTGCTTCCTCATGACTTGAGAGCAGGAAGCCTCCATTCTCTTCAGAATAGGCCAGATCACATACCTGGCTAAAGTCAAGGCTAAACCTTTGCTACTGCTAGGTTTTACTGCAACAGAGCTCAGCAGAAATACCACTGGACTTTAGTAAGTTAATATTAAGGCTCATTTTACTTATTCAGCAGGATTTATGAATTACTTTCTTCTTGATTTCTTTGGAGACATTAAAAGATCTCTGTCAGTTCTTTGTGGATAATTATGACATTAAGGCCATGCCATGTTACTGTATTCTGCCATTAAACCATTAGTCATATCCTGCTATGTAAATTTATACTGAAGGAAAAACTAATGGCATACAACTTGCTTTTCTTTTGAGCAAACGAGATATGCTTCACAGGCAACAATGATGCAGGGCTACCCCCAGTGCCCATGCTGAGAGTGCACTCTTCCAGTCCACCACCAGTGCTAGGAGAGCAAAGAGCAGTAGGCAGGAGACACTTGCAACCGAGTGATACTCAGCCCTCATCTGACTCTGGAAATGGTGAAGTCTTAAAGCAGTCCCATTTGAAAATGCATGATCACTTTTAATTTGCATTTGTAAATGAGTTAAGTGTATGAGGTGCAACTAGAATACGTATTAATGAATTTTGCCTCACTAGCAAGCTATTACGTCTACCATGAGTCTGTCATACAGTGTGATAAATCATTTGTTCAGCAGAAATGCTATTGTTTCTCAGCAGAAATGCTACTGTTTCTCACCTCATCAGTTACCAGAAAGAATGTTTACATGTGCCCATCTATTTCATACAGCTTAGCTGTCAGCTTCAATTAGGTTCTAATTCTTTCCATCGCTAGTAACTCTTATCTATTTATCCACGTGCAGCAAGTGGGAAGTTGTTTTGGAACCCATAAGGTATTTGCTGTTGTAATTAATATTGTGAATGTGTATTTTTCTTTACTGGCTTGTAAATCTCCCAGTGGGTTTCCTCCCTGCCTGTGTTGTGTTACCAGACCTAATGGGATTTCTTTCTCACATGTTCTGCCACTGTTTTTTTACATATTTGCTTTCACAAACATGTTATGCTTGGACAGCTTCAGAACCAACAATTATAACTAACTTTTCAATGCCTTTTTCATCAATGATAAATGCGGATTGTCATATGTCACCTTTATTACGGATTATTTATGCACAGGAAAAACTACTACTTTGAGTTACTGATCTCCTTGAAGGGAAGATAGTGGTCCTTTGGGATGATTACAAAATGTTTATCTGCAACGATGAAAACATTCTACAAAACTACTGGTTTGTAATATGCTTTTCATTTTTCCTAGTTGCAGTCTCCTCAACATAGGAGACTGGCAATGAGAATATCTAAATTGTATAGCTGGCTGTGCAATTCTATTAGTACTAATCATGCAGCTCTCCTCAGATTTTCATGGTGGTACTGGATGACTTGGGAGTTGGAAACCTAATCTCTGTATTGTCTTTGTAGGCTGATAAAAAAACATGGAGTATTTTGAAAGAAAAAAAATGTACATAAAAAACTGCACACATCAGGCTTGATAAGAAAGAGGCAGTTTTTCTTGAGTAGATAAGCATGTGCTTACTTTTAAACTATGCCTTGAGGAGCTGAGGATTTTATATTTATATTTGTGACATACTACATCCACATTTTAGGGAATTCTGGAAATAGTGACACAGACTTATGACACAACAATGCATACATAAAATACATTAGGCATTGCCATTGCTGAGCACTCTCATCCTTAAACACTCCTACCTCTATTTTCTGTAAAGTGTAGACTTGGAAATTCTGGGTTTGGAGGTTTAATCTTGGGCTGGCAGCTATGAACTGTGTTGGCAGGAGAACAGGCTACAGGTTCATACTGATCTTTTCAGCTTTGAAGTATCTGCTAATCTGTCTTTACAGTTTTGCTCGAAATAAGGTTTGTGTCATGTCGGTTGTGTCATGCCACTGATGTTAAGCATGCAAAGAAACTGATCTAGTATTTTGTATACTTTCCTGGTTTCTTTTCAGTTTTTAGAGAGAAAATTAAAAGCTGGCCTCCAGGTTCAAGGAGAATGTAGGTACCAAATATAGGGGGAATTTGGCCCACGTTTTTGTCTCTATATAAATGTACCCCAGATGTAAATATCCCAGGCACCAAATGGAACTAGACACATTTTGGACTGTAGACTGGTGAGAAAGTTTCTTTATACAACTCCTTCAAGTAAAACAGCTAAAATTAGTATTATGAAATTTCCATGACATTTTAGCAGCCTGGACATGGAGGCTGTTCTATTTCTAAATTCCTCAGCATCTTAATATTTTTATAATCACTTTCCCTATCACATAAAAAGGCAAAGTAAGACTGTAAAAAATTCATAGCATTAGTACAAAAGGTAGTCCTCAATAAAAACTATTTTTCTAATTTTTATTAACAACAGATATAAGTTACCCCCATAATAATTCATGTAAACTTCCTGGGTTTTGTTTGCTTTGGTTTGGTTTTGTTAAAAATGGAAATAAACCGGTTTAAGAAGCATGAGATTGCCAAAGAAAGTTAATAGGAAAGCCATAAAGAAACCAATTCCTGAAATTACTGCTTTCCTAGCTTTTCATGTTCTCTTTCATAACAACTTCATATACTAAGAGGATTACTACTTGAAAATTTTACTTAAGGCTTTATCCAACAAGAATATCTCAATGGAAGAAACACAACAAAAGCAATGAGTAAGGAAGCCTCAGGCTGAACATTTTTACTGGATTCTTGAGGACTCCTTGGCAATTTCTTTATTTTAGAGGGAAGATCTGATGATTTTTCTTACTCATAAAAACTACCTAAAATATTTAGGGGCAAGTCAGCTACAATCTCAATATTGTAACTAGTAAAATAGACTTGTAGGGAAAGCATCTGTAACTCACAGGGAGTAGTTCCTGAATAGTGCTAGCAAATCTGCAGAAATAAGTGTAATCCAGATATGAAGGATTGTGGATATAGCCGCACATCACAGCAGAACTCCATGCAAGGAGCCATGTGGGAATTCAGAGCAAGCTGCTGCATGCACAAGATTGCACAGCATAACAAATAAATATTGCCAGCTCCTGAAGGTGGGGCAGGCATGGTCTTAACAGCAACACAGACTAGTAACTCTGACCTCTCTGCATTGTAAACTGGCTCAAATACAGTACTTGTATAACAGTTATGTGTTTACCTCCAGTTTTGGAGTTACCTTATATTTTTGGGGTTTTTCTATATCACTGTGCAAGGGACAGACATGGCATCTGACTTAGACAGAGGTGCCTATGTGCAAAATTGTAATGCAAAGCCAAACCTACTCCTTTTAATTTCTCTGTACCGCTGGTTTTCTTTCACAAGGTTTCTGCTTCTGGACACAAAAACACTTCCCACCATGCTACTCAGCACTAATGGCATTCTTATGCCCAACTGATCTGGAAAATAAGCCTTCCTTACTTATGTCCTTGGGGGAGTTTATTTGGTAGGCTTTTCTAGACAGCTAGCAGAAGAAACTTTGTGTAAAATGTAGGGATGGTTACCCTTTTAAAGCATAAATAAAAGAAATGCCTCCACCAGATTTTATGCAATACTGCAATGACCAAAGACTCTCTCAGGATAGGGGGGAAAAAAGAACTGTTTATTCTGCATACAGGAATTTAAACCCACATCTTTCACCTTTGTCAAGGGAACTAATCACTGGGACTACCCCAGTTCCAGGAAGCCAAACTTTGAGATCACCTATTCCAGTATATTATTGAACTTAAGTGTACTGTTCTGCAATTGGGTCAGGTCCCCAGGAAATATTACTGAGCTGTATTTGTAGTCCTCACATATTTGTGCAAAGTTATGTTTACACTTGGAATATACTGCATACATTTAGCCTATATTTAGGACTAAACTATAGCTGTTACTCTATCACCCAATGACCACTCTACAGCAGAGAAGGGGAATCAAATAACCAAAATAATACCAATCTCAGTACAATATAAATCCAGTTACAATCAACCCAACAAAAACACAACAGTCCCAACATCCAAGAAGGCAGTCCTCCAGAACAGAAAGGAGGTTAAAGTGGGAGCCAAAGCAAGAGGGTCCTCTCTCCTCAGCATACTTCCTCATTTATACTGAGTGTGATGCTTATGGTCTGGGATACACCTGTGAGCCAACTGAAGTCAGCTGCCCTGGCAGACTCAAAACTGCTAATGGCCTGCAGCCCATGGCTGGCTTTTGATTCCGCCCAGCAAAACCAGGACTTATACTTACATGGGTGCATGTTTAACCTCCATTGCCATCATTAGAAAGAGTTTTACTGAAAACAAATAAAGGACCTGTTTACCCCAGAGCACATTCTGAGCTTGTCATTATGTTTTGTCTTCCTATTGCATAAAGGGTTTCTTCAGAGTCAGTTATCTGCTGACCCTATGCTGTCAGAAAGGCACTCCAAAACCGTCTTTAGAGATCAAAGGCTAACCCATGGCAGGCAGGATGCAAGAGACTGGATCCTAGCACCAGAGGTCTGTGTCAGTTATTTTGTCTGTTGTATGGGAAAGAGTTTTGACTTAAATTTCTGCTAGCTACATGGGAAAGTTAGGCTTCAAGATGATTTAAACCTAACTAGAATGAGATGTAGCTACAACACATTTGATTATTTCATTTCTCATACCTCTCTCCAGAAATAGCCACTGATTTATTTTCATAATCTTAACATTTTATTGTAATAATTTATTTTTTTACTGAAAGCTAGCTAGAGAAAAGATGGATTTCAGGATGGCTGACAAACTCTGAGCAGCCTTCTCCACTGTATGTGGCAAATCCTTCTGTATATGTCAGTCTATTGTTACAGTCCCAACCACTCTGAGTGTCTCCTTCAGCTGATAATATTCAATCTGTTTGCTGGATAAAACGGACTCCAGGTAGGAGATTGAGTGGCCCACTTTCAAAACCTTCTCAGCAAGCATCAGGGTAATAAGGAGATGGCATGACATTCAAGGGACCTCTTTAGATTTATGACAATCCTGTAACCCAGCAGGCATTAAAGAACTCTTACGTAATCCCAGTTCTTCCTGTAAAATTCAGGACTTGTGAAGTGGGAAAAGGACAGGAGGAGGAAGAGAGAAAACATTCCTAGCTTAGTGATTATGTATTCACTTGACAGAGGATGATGTGAGTTCCCACTCCAAGGACTACTTATGCATTTTAACCAATGACAGTTTCAATGAAAAATCCAAGGACAGAAACAAATTACATCTGGTCACTTCTACAGGTATTGATCACTGATAGTCATCTTAGTTGTCAAACACTACACTGACACCATGTCCCTTCAGATTCTTTGCCAAGTTTATTCCTTTGGCATTCAAGAAGACAAACCATCAAGGATGCTTCAGCATGCAGAAAATTCCTGCTAACTCAGTTCAAACAGAGCAAATCATCAATTTCAACTGAATAAGATGAAAGAAATCTCCCATTCGTCGACTGTTTAGCATAACTCAAGGAACATTAATTTCTATCCATGTTCTCTTGATTCCAATAGGTTGTTGATGACAGGAGAGTAGAAAGAAAGCTTTTCATCATCAATCACTTCCATTAGTACTTGAATACCCACTGTGTACAAGGATTCACACATTCCTCTGTTTTTAAGACAAGAAAGCAACCTGTCAATAACTGCTAAACTACTAACCATTCAAAATGACTGCTTAGGAAAGAACATACACGCAATAGCTGCTGTGCAGAATATTTAACAGAAAGCTATATGGGGAATTTTAGGTAGAAGTCTGCATCTGTATGATCAACAAAAACTGCATTTATACACTAGCTATGCTCTAGTTTTTACTATTCTTTTTTAATGAGTATGTCATAAGCCTTTTGTAGTACTGAAATAAATAGCAGAAATCTACTGATCTTGTTTATACACTCCTCTAATGTAACAAAGATAGATCCATCACTTAACTGAACAGGCCACTGGTACTGCAGTGTGTGACTTTCTGACCTGCAACATGGAACACCTCGTCTTGCTGTAAGTGTTCCTTAAGGATCCTTACTAGAGACATACTGACATGGAAGACACTTCAGTGGTAAAGTCTGTAACTTTATGTTCCTCATATTCATGTAACTCATATTCATTTAATGCTGCAGAATGTATAAGGTTGAGCTAGAGGCTGGAGAGTCACCAGTTTGTGAAAGGAACTGCATGATCTAGTTGCCTGCAATAACAGGGTGCAAGGGTAGCTGACCCAGTCTTTCTTCTAGTCTAGATTCACGTCTTGTCAGTTACTGTGTCTTGATGTGATCTCACTGACTTAGATGACAATACTGTAAACAAAGACAGCTAAAATTTGGTCGTGATCTCAACACAGTGATTCAAGAGTCACTGTGCTCTGCACTGGTACACCTAGTTTTAGTTAAACAGCAGCTGCAGTCTAAAGTTGGAGCCTGAGTCCTGTACACGGGGAAAGGTAATCATCCACAACAGTCCTCCAGGAACTGCTATCAACCAGCCACCGGGCAACACCACAGAAAATAATCCTTGTCAAGCTCTGGTATCCAAGTCTCTTAAAGGAAGAGATTCCAGATGTTGTCTGGGTGGACTTTTTAAAGTACTTGACAGGGACAAAATGGGAAGAGAAGAAGGAAAGGGAGAGAACAAAGAGCTAGAAGGCACCACTAAGTGCAACTCAGTAGCTGAAGCATCCACCCAGGAGACAGGAGAGGAGATAGGGGCTCACATCTACCTCTACAGGAAGACTCTAACCAGAAAACCATTGGGCGGAGTATTCTTAATCCTCAAATATTTAGCTGCTTACGATTTCAGCAATAAAGCATTTAATACTGACACCCATGTCCCAACAGGCCATTTTTATGCATACCTTACTCAGGCAAATTCCCATCAACTTCAAAGGAAGCCTGAAAACTTAGAGGCTTTCAATTGACCTGGCATGCCTCAGGGTCCTGCTCCACAAACTTTCAGACCAACGCCCGGCTACAACATGCCATGGCTCATGTTCAGGATCTGGGTTTGAGCTTTCCTTGGCATGGCAACTGGATGTGAGAAATATGGGGACAAGGGATCACTGCATGCCTGGGTCGAGCCCCAGTACAACAGTGGCATACAGCCTGTATATTCTTATGAGCCCAGAGAAATGGGAAGGACTCTCACAAGCCATGACACAGAAGGACCCTACATGCTTAAGAAGTTTCCATGTAGAACACAGAGCTCAGATAATGCTAACTGCAGTAAAGCACAAAAGGCAAACACTAAAAAACAAGTGTACCCAGGGAGGTGGGGGGATGGGTGGGGAAAGGCATATAAAGCTTGGTTTTGGATGAAGTGGAACTATGGTAGAAACCACCTTACCCATCATGTTCAAAATCAACATATAAATCAAGCCAAGACACAGTCACCCTTTAATTTAGAATGCAAGCCATGCCACTTACTGAGAGTCCTTAAGTCTGTACCATAAATTTTCTCTCTAGACTGCTAAGTCTTTCTGGGGGAGATGTGTGTATTAACCACATTACAATGGTGTATATATGTTAAACATTGTTAAGCACTCTTTCTTTCATTAATTCTTCGAGGTGGAAAAGTGCATTTTTAATAATGGAATCTAAAAATTAGTCACATAGGGAGCAAAAAATATTACATAGGGAGTTCCCTGTGGACAAGAAATTTTTAACAGGTTGCAGTTTAGTTTTCTGTGTACTTAGTTGTAAATATGCACTGAGAACTGGGACATTTTTCTCCTTTGCAATGGACATTTGTTTCTAAAATCTCCAGAATATCCAATCATGGATAGAAAGTTTCTTTAAGCATGTGCATATGTTCAACTTCTGATCTTTGTTCTACATTTTTCTTTGTGTTCTCTTAAAACTGCAATGACTATTTCAATTTCCTTTTTTCTTGGTGAAATTTGCTTTATGATTCTTTCTTTGCTGTCTATGTCTTAATTTATTTGTTTGTTGCTTCTTTTAATCTGTTTTTCTTTTTCCAAGTGCATCTGGCCTTCTCCCTGTGAGATGAAGTGCCACATGCATTTCCAGCTTCTGTCTCCATCAGTAATCAGTAAAATTTTGTTTTCAAGAGACTGCTTTGCAATTATATCTTGTTTACAGCTATTACAGAAGTGAGTTTATCACTGCACAATTTGGGCTTTTTTATTTGTATTCAAACTTACTTAAGATTGCATATTGACCCGGATATCAATATCCAATTCAATTCTTCTTCAAGGGGGCATTTCAGCCTTCTGAGATAGCTCTCTATTGGAGCAATTTCCACAGAATTATCTTCTTCATTGTGCAGAACACTTATACTTAATTTTCTTTGAGGTACAGCTTCTCACACAGCTTTGTTTCTTGACAAAATAGCATCTCTATCAAAAGCCAGTCATTGTTTAGCTCCCCTTTTTTTTCCTTCACATGTAAATTTTCACATTACTTCTTGTAAATTCACCACACATGAGAATTTTACTGTTGAAGCTTGGGGTCTTTTTACTTTGCCATCCATTTTTTTTTTTAGTAAGATCTGTTTGTCAGCCCCATTTACTGTGCCATCACCTCTTTTCTTTCTAAAATTTCTATTCTCATCTGAGAGAGTTCTGCAGCCTGGCAGACTAACACAGCTGCTTCTACACTTAAGTTAGAATCTCATATGCTGTTTCAGTTTTGGTCTCTGCTACAATCTGGTCTCAAAATTAGTATTCCATAAACGGGGGGGGGGGGGGGGGGGGGGGGGAGGAAGTGTGTTTTTTTCTTTTACAAATATTAAATAATTTTCTATTTTGGATATCCTCTCAGAATTTCATTCTTTCAGAATATGACTCTATATTTTTCCCTTAGCACAAGCCAGATTGCTCTTCTTGTTGAAAGGCAACCCTGCCATGGCATGCCATGGCAGGGAGCTTAGAGCTAGCTTTTACACACCTTCCTCTTTAGAAACTTTTCTTTTTGAAGAGAAAAAATTCTCCTTTAATTCCTCTGCCTGATTCATTTCATGAGAACCATGGATGCAATAGCTATTAGATATTAGCTGCTGTTCCAGATCCTTCATCCCTCACATTTGCTTTGACTTTTCTGACACTGGATGCATGTTTCTTTCTCTGTCTCTTCTTCAGATATCATGGAGTGTTCTTGGTGGTAACTAATGTAATTGCCCAGGATGAATCTTTCTAGATGTAATGGGTAGACTACAAATATTTGTCAGTTATTTGTAACACTGGAGCTTGCAACGGAGAAAAGCTGATGTTTTTCTTCTTCCTCTTGATATTGATCCGTCCTGGTTCAAAGCAATGTGTTGCACAAGGAATGTTACACTTCTAACTAAGACTATTTGGGGCCCAATTATCCTTAAACTCTTGCTTCAATCTGAACCTAAAATATGCTTTGTGTCCATAGGAAGGAGATTCTTAGGAGCTGTAACAAGTCTACTACAAGTGAATGGGGAGAGTCAACACTTTCTGGAAGGAACCCAAAGTGGCCAGCCTCTGAGCAGAAAGCCACCAAATATCACACATTTAGGACACTGATTCTTTCAGACCCACCTACAAACAGCACTACTCATGTGGATCAGTGTGGTTTGGATCCTAATCCTGTTGTGTCCTGATCCTGTATCACTGTGTGAACACAAGAGAGTGTTGCATAATAAGCTGGACCCTTCTAGTCTGTTTTAACTACATTTATTACAAGTCCTCATAAATCCACCATCTTGTCTAGACTGATTATCGTTGCTAGTATCAACAACGCAATAGGAGATGAGGTTTCTCCAGCTATCAGTGCTGCATGCCAACCATCAAGCCCTGGTGAAACATCAGTGGCAAAATGCACATAGTTCTAGTCATCAGTGATCCACAGAATTTAACCCAAAGAGAAGCAGAAAAGGCAGCTAGATGGATTGTGTCAGAGCAAACAGGAGAAGCTCAGCTCACTTATTCTGCTGTGTGTAGATCAATCAAAAAGGCATTTTTGAGCTAATGGACCATGTTGGCACAAACCCAAAACCATTCTGTGAATAAATTTTGGCTGGAAATCACAAAAAGCATGAGAAGATCCCACTTCTGGAACAAACTCTTAATAGGGAGGATGAGAACAAAAACCTAACATTTTAAAACAGAGGATGGTCAGTTTATAAAAAATATTTATCTGACATGCTGCCTGCAAAAACAGATTGGTCTCAGAGGCTCAGTGGAGAGATGGTCAATCTTCCTGACCCCAGAAGCCACATTCTCTTTTATTCACAGAGCCACATAGACTTTGGAGAGCTGTGGGGAGAGTGGATAGCTCAGCATGTCCCAGATCTTTTAGTGTTCCCTTGTGGATTTGGGTTGGATGGCCTCTGCGTACCAGACAAAATCACGTCAACTGGCTCATGTCCCTCAGCAGCCTCCAAACCAATGCAGCCCACTGTCACATGAGTGCTGTAACCCCAGCATGGGAGGTCACTTGGTTTGCAGCTCAAAAACCCTGAGACCTTCATCCCAAGGTCTTTCAGTCATGCACAATGAGATGTATTACACTTCTAACCCACAGCTCTCAGGTGCCAGGCTGTCCCTTCTATCTGACTGTCTCCAGACTATGGAGATGAAAAACCATCTGGAAGAATGTCTTGTACAATAAGGGTTTTTAAAAGAACTTGTTCTCTGATCTGTATTTTTAGCAACAGTAGCACTAAGAACCATAGTGAAAATCGAACATTTTTGTGCTAAGTTATCATCATCAGGGTGAAACACTGTACTGATAACTTGAGAAGATCTGAGGTTTAAGAGGCAATAACAGTGTCCTGGACTGTGTGTTCTACCAAAGCCAAAACACTCACAGCAAGTGTCAAAGCCAAGGATATGTGCCATTTATTAATAGAAGATGAAGCTGTTGCTGAGTCAAGAAGTAGCCTCAAGTTACTAATATAATTAAAAACTGGAATGAAATATTACAATGAATGAAAAAATTTAAATTGTGAGTGGTCAAAGTGCCAAATAAATAATTTAAAGAGAGGTTTTAAAAGCAGTTGAAACATCTTTTCCTGTTTTGTTTTTTTTTTTTTCTATTTCTTCATAGCACTAACCTTTTTTCACCCTTTCTAATATAATCCTCACACTCTTCTCTGGTATTTGCATAGGTTAGCAAGGTTACTTTCCCTTACAATATACTTCTGTTTATAATACATGTTTGGAAATTGCTGTGCTTGTCCATGTGAAACAGAAAAAAATGTCATAGTGAATAGGAAGACAATCTGTTTTGGGGACAGTCACAGGGAAAAAAATATCTGGGAAATTTAATCAGAATAGTGGGCATGGGCTCACTGTGGGTTTTTCAGTTATTTAAAGCTTTTCAGGATTTTTCCATCTCTATTTTCTCTGCTGTTAAGAGTTATTTTTCTTATTCTGGGTAAATAAAAAACTTTTCTTGTTTCATTTAAAGAGTGTCAGAGGGTGATAGGACTTATTTACGGCTGAGGAGGATCTAAGAAGCCAGGCAATTGCTGAAGCTAAGCTAAGATGGCAGCATGTACACTGACTGCACAGGTAGAGAGAAGCTGGATCTTCCCACATATGTGAATGCCTTCTTCCACATATTGTGAGAATGGAAACCTTTAAAAAATTTTTTCTTTTTTGTTGCCCACCACCCCACTTCCAAACCCTGACTTAAAAAAGAAAAAAAAAAAAGAAGAAGAATTAAATACAAGTTCTTCACATATCCCACAAAAGCAACTAAACTGTTGGTTAAGATCTTAGGACCCTTGCCTGGAAAATATTGAAGAGTCAAGAGACAATATTAACCTGCTTAATCCAGCACCTTAACAAGCCTGGCAGTATCAAGTAGTTGCATTATTGTGTGCTTAGTGGAGCTGAAATGCAGGTTTCCATGGGAAATTTCAGTCAGACTGGTGCTTTCCTGTGGCAAAGGTTTTTAACTTGAAATGTTAGCTTCTGTCACTGAAGACATTTTACCTCAAAAAGGCTTCTCATCACCTCTAATTCATGCTGGCAAAGAATAGAAACACAGCTTTGTCCCTGCTTTATCAGATGTGCGTTCATGTTGTCTAGCGCTGTCTGCCTCCAACCTGGATGAAGCATTAGTCTTTCATGAGTTGTACATCCCTATAACCATGTGCTAACTCTGTAGAGATGCAAATGAATACCCATAGCTAGAGAACAGACTACCAATCTGCGCACCTCTGCTTCAGAACTGATGATTTTTCTATCTAGAGATCTGTCATATAGGCTGCCTTACATCACATTCTCAAGTCATGTGGCTGGAGGCATGCACAGTTCTGCCATCGCTGTCCCATTACGGTCCTGTCTTCCCATAGCTTTAATTGTAGCTGAGTTTTTGTGAAGAAGCTGTTCTCCATCCACAGCTAAAAACCAAGATTTCTGCGGTGTTTGTTATTGTTTACTAGAAATCCTAAATACTGTTAAAAGGCCTGTTGATACATGTTTCCAGGATTTAGTTACATTTTTCTTTCCTGTCATTACACCTCCGATGAGAGAAATTTTATAGCTATCAGTTTTCAATTTGATTTTTTAAGCCAACCTGCTCCATGTGTTTGCATTTATGTTAAGCATGTTTGCATTGTGAAGATGTTCTCTTCCTTGCACAAGTGCTCAGTTCTCTATGGAAGCAATAGCATCTATACCCTATAGAAAACTTCTACACAGAATTTAATTCCTCATCTGTATGCCTTCTTTTGGCCATGAAACCGTAGTCTGGATGAACTCTTCATGATGGTGTCCCCTTCTGCCAGACACTTACCTCAGTCAAATAGAAACTTGAAGTAGATTCTCAAATATAAGCTCCTTACAATTTGTATGAGGATAAGATTAATGGAGTTAAGCATATAAATGGCCAAAATTTGTTTTGCAAGGTCAAAAATGTCTGGCGGCTTCTCTCTGAGGATTTTACCTGTGCTAAAATAGTTTTTTTCCTTATATTCATAAAGCCATTGCTGTCACATTAGATGATAATTGCCACAGACTCAAAATGGAGTAAACTCCAAGTAGCACATGTAAAAAATAAGAGAAGCTGTAGTGTGCAGCACCTCCTGAGTCTCTTGCCCCTCCATGTTTACTGATGGTGGAGCTGAGCTACAGGTGTTTAGTAAGACCCTTCTCTGCCTTTTTCTTTCAATTCAATTGCATTCCAGAGGTCATCAAATCCAAACACTAATGACTCATAGATTACTAGGATTTTACTTTCAGTCTCCTACAGTTTATTCTTTATGTGGGTTTTCCAAATTAAAGCAAAAGCATGCTGATGTTTGTGATTTTTTCATCATGTTATTTCTGCATATACCTTGGCAACAGGCACTGTACATCTCCCTATTTAGGTTACAGACCAGATTATTTCTGCAACTGTGTTTTTTGTACTCTTCTTGATCAATGGTTTTCAAAATTCTTTAAAATAATTGCAATAACATTTGAAAATAGTTAATGTCTCATCTGAAGCACCCCAGCAGTCTTAAAAAAGGCATCACTAAAACTTTAGAAACCTTTTCCTACATGAATTGGTAGTGGCTATCATTTCAGTATTTCATTTGGTTCTTTGCAATGCATGGGTTATACTGAAAGTATGACCTTTAAAAAAATACCCACTTTTTAAAATGGTGTATAATACAAGTTCATTGTGATTTTCAAAATGTTGCATTCAGCTCCAGTATCTGATTTCTGCCTGTCTGGACTTCTTTAGAAGCAAATGTTTGTTTGTGTGAGAGATCAGACTACGTGCATGAGGCTCAGACAGAAACATGTGCACATTACAGATGGACCCTGCTGATCTGCTTCCCTTTCTACAGGAGAGTTGGACAGAAGCAGTTTGGGCAGCACAACAGTCAGATACCATCTCTTATTTGAATGTGTAACAAGATGTTCAAGGCTCTGCTGTGTTTTTTGATGGGGATATGATCAGAGCTTCTGTCTTCCGTGTGACACAGATCACCTGCACAACCTCTGGTGTGGCCTCTGCATTTCTCCTGCCATTTCTAGTATGGTGGTAACATCTCTGAATCTATCCTTGTCAACCAAGGAGTGGAGGCAAAACAAGACAGCAGCAGCTTCTTAAGAGTTCTTTAAATGGAAAGCTACAAGTCTGAGAAAATGGAGCATGGTGTCAGTGCGTTCTTTAGCCTTCTACTGTCTTTCTTGTGTGTAGGTTAAGTGCACACAATGTACTAAGTTGTTTTGTGAGCAAATACAAATCAAATGGTAGGTGGGAAAACTGAAAGATCTATTTGAGGGAATAACGGCAATATTAGCAAGATAAAGTCATTATGTAGGTGTGTCTCCCACTGAGGAGTTTTTGCTTTGTACACATGTTTCTATGAAGAATGGTAAAAAATAGAAGAGGTATTTAATGCAGCAGAGAAAATCCAAACAAATGTCCTTGCCTCAACCAAACAAGAACACAGCACACATCTAAAGGCAAATCAATGGGAATGCTGACTTATTTGTTAATGCTTCACTCCTGGGCTTCCTTAATTGTAATGTTCTTTATTTTATAAATTATACTACAATCCATACATTGTTTCTCTCTGATCATATAATGTGGTTTCCATCTAAATTTAAGTTATGTGGTTTTATCAGTTTGCAAGAGATTTGACCTTTTACTTGCCTTTCTCTATTACCTGCCAATGCATTTTTAGACAGTGACGCATTGCTGGTTTGGAACATGATGGAAATGAAAACAGAACAACAAAACAGCAGGCATTTCTCAGTTACATAAAGGATAATAAAACTGGAGATTCTGTGATTGCTGTGCAACTCGATAACTTTTCAAATGAACAGCTCAGAAACCACCTCTCCATCATTTAAGTGACTGTTAGGAAAGAATTTTTTCTGGTTTTAACAGACAATTCATTTTATAATGTGATATACAGAACATGCTATTCCAAATCTTTCAGGGTGAGAACAAGTAAAAAAAAAAAATTTCTCCTAAATAATTTATGCATAACATTTTTGGTACAAATATATGAATCAAAAATATTTTTTTTCAGCTTTGGTGGAGGATTGATCCTTATTAAATCCAGGAATAAGCAACATATTTTGGCTCAGCATATAGACTTGGCAGGATTTCTTCTAGTTGTCAATCAATTACAGATAGATTGCTATATAGAATTCCATTGATTTTATCTGTGGAGACTTACATATTTATGAGGTCAGCAGAAAAAGTGAAGTTATAAGCTTCCTTAGGTTGCTTTCTAGCTGATTTATCTGTATCCAATATATTGCTCCAGTACAACACCTCTTAAAACTACTGATTCATTTTGTGGAAAAAATGTTACTCTTCTCTGTGCTTTTCTTCCCATCACATATAAGTAAAAAGCATTACATTATAATCTTAATCTCAAAGTAAATAAAATAGTTTCCTTACGAAGTTTATATATTTTGAATCACTTGATTTTGTCATCAAGTTTTCAAATAAGTAGCTGTTTTAAGTTGTAATGAGTCTAAGACAAGGTTAAAAAAAATAATCCACATTGAAAGAGATATTAGGATGTATTTTGGGCTTTAAAGTTTTTTATATGCATATTCAAATTTTAAAAAAGAAAAAGAAAGATATAACCATGCTGGAACATTTCCAGAGAAGGACCATGAGGATGATCAGGGGTCTTGGAGCATCTCTCCTATGCAGACAGGTTAAGAGAGTTGGGGTCTCCTCAGAGCCCTTATTGTGGCCTTCCAATGTCTTAAGGGAGCCTACAAGAAAGCTGGTGAGGGACTTTTTAGGGTGTCAGATAGTGATAGGACTAGGGGAAATGGATCCAAGCTACAAGAGGGTAGATTTAGATTAGATGTTAGGAAGAAGTTCTTCACCATAAGCATGGTGAGACACTGGAATAGGTTGCCCAAGGAGGTGGTGGAAGCCCCATCCTGGATTTTTTTTAAGCCAGGGTGGATGTGGCTCTGGGCAACCTGATCTAGTGGAAAGTGTCCCTGCCCATGGCAGGGGGGTTGGAACTAGATGATTTTTGATGTTCCTTCCAACCCTGACAATTCTGTAATTCTGTGAAAAAGAAGTGAAGGCTAGTTTTGTTACATGCAAACAGCAACAGGCATTCTTCATCTAACATGTGTCAGGTTAATATTTAAATAACTAATATGGCATCAGCTAGAGTAAGACATTGTAGCTAACATTATCAGCCCTTAACCTGACCTGCAAATCAACCTTGCATTTTTTCATGACCTTACTGCCATATATTCAATTTCCAGGAATCACAATTATTTTGTCTATTAATTCCAAAACCAAACATCCTGTAATAATTAAAACAACATTTTGTTCTTCATGACAGTTAATTTTTAACATATTTCTGATACATTTTTTCATTCAGAGAAAAAGCAATGTTTATGGATCTGTAAATGTATTAAATCATTTAACATCAAAACAATATCTTTAAAATACCTCAATTTTTACTCAAAACAGGCAGAACACATGAAGCAAATTCATATGCATGCACCTCTCCTGTTCCGTCCTTCCTGCACTGGAGTGCTACCAGCCCTCTGACCTCAAACTCGTACACACCCTTACAAATGCAACACATTTCTAGAACACAGTTTCTTGCCTGCTGGAATAAGACTTTCAAGGTAGACTTTTGTCATTGTTGCTTGTTTGTAAACTCATTTCAAAAGCCAGAATCAAAGATGTGGCTCCAAAGTTAAAACTAAAAAGCTGCCTGGCCACATGCAAAGCTAGCTGCTACATGACGACTATTCATCCAAGAAGAGAATGAAGTTCTGCAGTTTTATTTTCAATTTAAGAAGAAAGAGGCATTCCATCTAGCTCAGTATTTACTATGCACCCTAGATACAGGAGAAAATACCTTGCTTCTATCTTAGGCCTTAGTTAAAGCATTTTAGATATTCTAAAACACTAGGAATAACAGCTGAACACTGAAGACAGGCTGATGTTCTGCAACTTATCCCACTGATTTTGGTTTAGAAGAGTGCTATTGCAACAATGCTTTGCAAGGTCAGATCTCAAAGTCACAGCTATTTTTACTCAGTGCTTATTCAGAGAAGCCACACTTGACTCTTGCTCAAACATTCTGAATTGTTCTTATTGGTGAGAGTCAGAACCTGCCCAAACTTTATGGCTTCTATTAGTCAAAGGCTGCAGACAGAATGGTTGTGAAAAAAAAAATTTAGATCCTGGCCAAAACTCCTAGGGATGTGAACAATAAGGTAGAAAAAACAAACACCCAGCAAACTTTTCCTAGACTGATGTGGAATTCTGGACTACAGTATAATACATCTCACTGTTAATCTGCATTTTATCTTTACAGGAAACACTGCATGAATAAAATCATCCCTTTTGCAGTTGACTCTGACCTCCCTGTAGAAAGATGTGCTCTCTCTGAATAACTCAAAAATCATGCACAGACAACTCTATGCATTTACTATAATGTTTGATCTACCAAGTATTTTCTCAAAACACAAAATTGTTAAAAACTCATCATGACTACTTTAAATCATGCATTTTTTTCTTCTCCACAAGTCAAAAATTAAGAAGGATGTAATAAATAAAACCATGTAATAAATAAAGCCAAAAAGGTATTTGTCTTCATGTTGTTTTGTGGTTTACCACATCATACTTGAGATGGGAGATACAGTAACTGATGATAGAGAGATGGAAGAGTTGCTGAATGCCTTCTTTGCTGAGCCTTCACTCCTAAGACCAGCCCTCAGGAAGCTCAGTCCCTAGAAGCAAGGGAGCAGAACTGGAGAGATGTGGACATTCCATTGGTCAGTCAGGACAGGGTTAGAGATCTCTTATACTAACTGTAGACACACAAATCCATGGGCCCTGATGGGATGCATCCATGAGTGCTGAGAGAGCTGGCTGATACTGTTACTGAACCTCTCTCCATCATCTTTGAAAAGTCATGGAGAGTAGGAGAGGTGCCTGATGACTGGAAGAAAGCAAATGTCACTCCAGTCTTCAAAAAACGCAAGAAGGAAGACCCAGGTAACTACAGACCACTCAGCCTCACCTCCATCCCTGAAAGATGATGGAGCAGCTCATCCTAGAAGTCATCTCTAACCACATGGAAGGCAAGAAGGTTATCAGGAGTAGAGAACAGGGATTTACTAAGGGGAAATCTTGTCTAACTAATCCAATAGCCTTCTATGAAGTTATGACCAAGTGGGTAGATGAGGGAAGAGCAGTAGATGTCATATACCTTGACTTCAGTTAAGCTTTTGATACTGTCTCCCATGACATCCTCATAGAAAGACTCAGGAAATGTGGCATAGATGGCTGGTCAGTGAGGTGGATTGAAAACTGGCTCCACGACAGAGTTCAGAGTGTCATCATCAGTGGCACAGAGTCACCTTGGAGGCCTGTGGCCAGTGGTGTTCCCCAGGGATCAGTACTAGGTCCATTTTTGTTCAATATATTTATCAATGACCTTGATGAGGGGATTGAGAGTACCCTCAGCAAGTTCACTGATGATATAAAATTGGGGGTGGGGGGGGGGTGGGGGGGTTGGCTGACACCCCCTCAGGCTGTGCAGCCATCCAACGTGACCTGGACAGGCTGGAGAGCTGGATGCAGGCAAACCTCATGAAGTTTAATAAGGACAAGTGCAGGGTCCTACATCTGGGGAGAAATAACAACAGGCACCAGTACAGGTTAGAGGCTACCCTGCTGGAAAGCAGCTCCACAGAGAAAGACCTTGAAGTGATGGTGGACTGCAAGTTCTCCATGGAACAACAATGTGCTCTTGTGGCCAAGAGAGCTAATGGGATCCTGGGATGTATCAAGAAAGGTGTGTCCAGCAGGTGTAGGGAAGTTCTTCTACCTCTTTACTCTGCCTTGGTGAGACCACACCTGGAATACTGTGTCCAGTTTTGGGATCCCCAGTTCAAGAGAGACAGAGACCTGCTGGAGAGAATCCAATGGAGAGCCACAAGGATGATCAGGGGACTTGAGCATCTCCCCTATGAAGAGAGACTTGAGATCCCTGGGGCTGTTTAGTCTGGAGAAGACTGAGAGGGCATCTGATCAATGTCTATAAATATGTGAGGGGTGGGTGTCAGGAGGAGGGGGCCAGGCTCTTTTTGGTGGTACAGAGTGATAGGACAAGGAACAATGGGTTCAAACTTGAACATAGAAGATTTCATCTCAACAGGAGGAGAAACTTCTTTACAGTGAGGAACAGGCTCCCCAGGCGGGTTGTAGAGTCTCCTTCTCTGGAGATTTTCAAAACCGGTAGGTTTGAAAGGGAGTGCTTGGCTGAGGTGCCAGAAGTGGGACAGGGTAGAGAAACCCTTGAAAGACTCTTGGTGTGCACAGACATGTACAATGTTGCCTTTTGGAAAGGGGATTTAATATAAGGATGAGCATGATCCTCTTGGTTCTCTCCTCTAACCTTCTCAAGGGAGTGAATGAATATGTGGGGAGATGCTGTTTTTAAATTAACCAAAACAGAAGAGGTCCAGATGCATTCCTGTGTGAACTACCCTGAGTGATCCTGCTCTGGCAGGGGGGTTGGACTCGATGATCTCTTGAGGTTCCTTCCAACCTCTGATAACCTGTGTGATACTGTGATACTGATGATCTCAGGATTGTACCGTGTTCAATGTTATATGAATTTGCTGCCAGCATTGAGCAGTTCCTTTCTCTTCCAGAAGTGAATGTAGGAAGTAAATCCACTCTTTTAATAGTAGATTAATTAAGATGGGAATTGGTTATACATACCAGAAAATCAAACTGCCATCTATTTTATCTATGTAAATCAATCACATTAAAATAAAAGTATGAAAAATCTACTTAATCGCAACACGATGCCTCTCAACTTCTCAAACATGCTTTATCTGTACCACTTATCTTTTTGACCTCATACTTCAAAGGTGTTAGGAATTAATTTCCATCTATTTCCTTGATGGTTTTCACATCCTGTCTCATTTTCTTCTCCCAAACACTTTTCAGCTTCCCCCTGTTCCTGCACTTGGTAGACTTCAAAATTTAAAATCTTGACCAAAGTAGAATTCTCACCAAGGGCCAGGAGAAACATTAAGCCTCCATACTAAGCATCCAGATGTTTAAACGATTTCTGCAAATGAAGTCCTTGCAGCTGCAGTGTGCTGACAAATGCCTAGCTGTATTTGTTGATGCAGCACTCCTTAACTAATTTAAAGAACTATGAAGTTTGAAGACCAATGGAATAATGGAACACAGGCTCCAAGAATAAAACATCACCATTTGGCTGGATCATGATTTAGTATGTACCAAAAATATTTGCAAGGTGAAAAGTTAGTCAAACAATGAATGCCAGTTCTGGGACAGCCTTCCACTTTTCATCCTCTGAGTTTCAAACATAAGACCTGTTTCTAAAGCATTTAAAAATACCATTCTCTTTCCATTCTCTTAAACTTTAACCCCAGCTTTTCCAGTATCCTTAGAGAGAGAAGTTGAGGTGCTGTTTGTAGTATTAGGAAAAATCATTAGTGTTTATGACTATTCCTTATTTATGCTCTTAGTTCACCTTTCTTACGGCTTTTCTGACAACACTTGGCTTGCAAATACTGAAAAGAACATCAATAACCCTAAAGATGTACAGATTAAATGTCCATTTTACAACCTTCAAAGCAAATCACCTCTGATCTTGTTGGCTTCTTTGCATTATGTTTTGGTTTTCATGTGAAAACAAATTTGTGCTACAGCCCATAGCTAATACTTACCTCCATCTTCCTCTTATATATGGTGTACCAACTCTCTTTTGAGTTGTAGTCTAACATACCCTTCAGATTTAATATTACAGATAGATACAGAAATGGATTGTGTGCTATTAATCCAAGCCCCTATGCAAAACATCCATATCAGAGAGCACAGACTTGGTACTGCCTTCTCTTTTCTTTTGAAAATTATTTTTTGTTTTTAAAAGCTAAGTTGGTGTGATTTCACCCAGTAAACAGCAAATAACTGAAGTTACAGTCATACATTCTATAAAATGGAGATTGCATAATAGAGCATGATGGCTCTATTCCATCATGCCTTATTACTAGTTGAAAATTACTGGCATTGTAGGGTACTTTACGTAGTAAATAATCCAAAAAACATTTCCTGCTTGGCACCCTACTAACAGGGAGCAACAACTTCCTTCCCAGGTGTCCTGAGGACTTACTTAAATTCTCATTAGGTAATTACATTCTGCCTGCCTAAGGTCTCATTTAGATTTTTGCAAATGTATACTTCATTTGTCATGAGTTTGTAGGGGTGCTGCAGGCTGTTGAACAGCTTCAATTGGGTGCCACAGCAGTCTTGGTACCTCAGTATAACTTACCTCATCTCTTTTCCATACCTTTTAGAATCATAGGATAGAAAGTGATAGAAAAAAGTTTAGTAGAGGTGATGGTGGTGTTTGTTTTCAGTTTTTAAAAATAAATGCTTGAGTTCATCAACTTTCTGAAGATTCAGAACTACTCATTCTTCAGCTGTGATGCTAATGGTTGACAGGCCAGCAATGTTAAACTACTTCTAGAGAAAAGTATGTAGTCACTGACACTCTGAGAGAGCAGAGAAGGGAATAAAGTAAAATAAGGATAAATAACCATAAACTGGGCTTTTAAATCTGTAATTCCAGCCTGAACATCCACATCCATAGTATACACCTTAAAGGAGTATATATGATCATAGAATTGTAGATTGGTGTGGGCCGGAAGGGACCTCTGAAGGTCATCTAGTCCAACCTCCCCGCAGTCAGCAGGGACATCCTCAACTAGACCAAGCTGCCCAAGGCCTCATCACCTTGAATACCTCCAGGGAAAGGGGCCTCGACCTCCTCCCTGTGCAACCTGTTCCAGTGTTCCACCACGCTCATAGTAAAGATCTTGTTCCTAACATCTAAATCTGCTTTTCTCCAGCTTAAAGCCATTGGCCCTCGTCCTGTCACTGCAGACCTCTGTAAACAGTCTCTCTCCATCCTTCTTGTAGGCCCCCTTCAGGTACTGGAAGGCTGCTATTAGGTCTTCCCAGAGCCTCCTCTTCTCCAGGCTGAACAATCCCAGCTCCCTCAGCCTGTCCTCATAGCAGAAGTGTTCCAACCCCCTGGGCATTCTCATAACCCTGCTCTGAACCTGCTCTATCAGGTCCATGTCCTTCCTACGTTGAGAGCTCCAGAGTTGCACACAGTACTCCAGGTGAGGTCTCACCAGAGCAAAGTGGCAGAGTTACCTTTCTGGATCTGCTGGCAACACATCTTTTGATGCAGCCCAGGATGTAATTGGCCTTCTGGCCTTCACATCCATAGGTCATCGCTTATCTACTGACATAGTCCCTCTATCATAGAAGGCTACTAGGTTAGTCAGGCAGGACCTGCCCCTAGTAAAGCCATGCTGGCTGTCCTGAATCATCTCCCTGTCCTCCATGTGCCTCAGCATGGCATCTCGGAGGATCTGTTCCATGACCTTCCCAGCCATGGAGCTGAGGCTGAAAGGTTGGTAGTTCCCAGGGTTCTCCTTTCTACCCTTTTTAAAAATGTTTGTGATGTTTCTTTTCTTCCAGTCCCCAGGGACTTCACCTGACTGCCATGACTTTTCAAATGAAGGATAAAGGATTTAATTAATTAATGGAAAAATGTCCTTCAATAAAAGGGTTAAGTATTTTGGAAAGTATCATTTCAGCATAACTAGGCATTTAAAAAAAAAAAAAATCTAGTTCACTTTCAGAAACATTGACAGTAGACAGTGATCCAAAGAGACACACAACTCTGAAAACAACGGAACTGCATCAAAGTTCTGTTACATGACATTAAAGGACCCATTATGGTGATAAGTTGTTTATCTCCCATCCAACACAATTACTCAGTATTATGTTCACCATTATGCTCAGTAAGGACTATAGACAACCAAGCAGAAGGAGAAAATTCTTGCTCACAAACAAAAAACACCCATACATCAGATTGGAAGAAAGCAAACACTTTCCAAATTGGGCTTTTTGCAGGAAGAAAAAAACGACAAAACCAAACCAACAAACAAGTCTCCCCAAACATACACACCCCCCAAAAAAATTAAAACAAAACAAAACAAAAAAGAAAGAATAACCCAAAACCAATACAAAAGCAAGGGAAATAATCTAAAACCAGAGCAGCTGCTTTTGTGGTATCTCAGAAGACTCTTCTTGAATTCAGAAACCCACAGTGCGAGTCCTTAGACTGACAGATATCTGCAAACAGATCTTCCTCTTTCATGAATCCAAGCACTACAAAGTTAATTTCTTCTTTCTTAAATTTTGGGCAGGATTTTCCTGAGTTCATGAGAAAATTTATGTCAAAACTTACACATCTGCTGACAATTTCCAAATAAAAACACAAGGACCTCCAATACCTGACTGCAGTGGGGCCACTTACATCAACATGTTGAAATGAAAGCCTGTTTTAAGTGGGGTTTTCAGGTAAGGATAATTCTACTCAGCAGTTTCTTAATCTCTAAGCTCCCAATTAATCATCACAATATTTTATGTGAATAAATATGCATTTAGCTATTTAAGTGATGTTTGTGATCAGAGCAAAATTAAGGATATCTTCAAATTCCCCAGTAAGGATTCTCAGTAACAACATACGCTTTAACTGACACAATTTGCCTAAGTTCTAATATTCAGATACAAGAAATCTTTAACACATGCACAAGTATTGCATCTAAGCAGACCTTACTACAGTATCATCAGTTCAAAAGAAAAGCTATTATCTAAAATTACACTTTATTATAGATAGGTATGTCATTAAGGCATTTTTGCTGATCTAATTATGAATCAATCAATCTAATTCTACATTCTAATCCACCATCTCAAGTTATGGAACCTGACTAAAAACTGTAAAGTTTAGGTAAATTAAGAATTTGTCTAAAGTAGTGGTACTTACAGTAAAAATTATGTCTTGCTTGTGGGTTCCTCATTTGGTGATGTAATATTCAGAAGTCACCATGCTTTTGTTCTCAGATAAAGCATTTCTTTTATTTCTGTCTTTCAGGAGTCTTCTGAACAAGTCCTTTTGTCATAGCATATTCTCTTCCGAAGTACACGTATGTTCTTTCTCTGTATTTCCTGTCCAAAGCACTCAATGTACACACAAGAGTAAATTAGTAGGTTACTTAATTATGGCACATGGCATTTCTGTCATGTTTTCCATTTTCATAGGACTTTACAAAGGACAGTTGATTGAACAGATTAGGAAGCACTTGGAAATCTGAGCCAAAATTAACCAAAGTCCCTTAAAAGATTGAATAATTGTATCTCAAATGTTCCAGAAGATTTTAAATGACCAGAGCTACAATGAATAGATGAAAAATCAGCATTCTCATTAACTCTTCCTTTCTCAAGTATCATTCACAAGAAACATGCATGTGCAGCATGCAGACTAAATGTCATTGAAAGATCCCCAGTATGTTTTAGGGAGTCAGGTGTGCCTCAAAGTATAAAATTTGTTCCATTGTTTAAAAGTGGAAAACTTTCATTGCTACAATTTCCTTTTTTATTTAGGAGTTTCTTCAGTAGCAGTCACAAAAGGGACTTTTAAACATCATTTTTCAACTGTATCAATAATTATTGATTAGGATGAAGGAGATGGGAATAACATAATCTTTAGAGTTTCATTTCATTTTCTGTACCTTTTTTTAGAAATTTAATTCATCATGTCTCCTCTATCTATTCTTCTTCCCCATTAGCTGCAGCATTATGATTATCCCAATTATAAATTTTGAAAAAGGACCTGGATTTATTTAGTTCCCTCCCTGCAGTTTCACACAGATTTGCCAAGTTCAGATGTCAGTAATTTGAGGCACACCTTTTAAATTTGTATTCAATTCCCTAAAAAAATTGTACAGCATAGGTTTTCCATATTCGAGAAAATCATGTCACTTAGGAATCTTACACAGAACAATTAATCTGTTAGTCATATTTCAGAAAATGTAGTTGTCACAAGAGTAACCTAACAAAATAGACTGAGAAAACTGTTTCAAGTAAGTAGTCATATAAGCTTGCTCTAAAATTTCTGGTATACCATTTTAAATATTTGAAGGTATCTTGAGGGGTTAAAAGAAGAAATGTAACTCTCTCTTTTAAATATTCTGTAATCAACTTCTAAATATATGCATCCACAAACAAAGGAATATTATTGTCAGTAAAAGAAAATCTGGCTTGACCATTGAGACTTTAACTTCTAGCCAAACACTTGTGCATGCTTACAATCTTAATTCTTTTATGGCCAATAGTTGAACTTCTCTAGACTAAATAAATAAGGAAATATTCCCAGAAGCTGTGTACAGAGAACCAATTCCCACTCTTATTAAATTAAAAAGAAACTTTTTCTTATTTCACAGGTTTATCATCTGTGACCAGACTGGGCTGGTAATCTGGCCCCAGACTCTGGAAACATTAAAACAATTATACTGTTCACAGTCAGATGATAGCATTTCATAAGACTTCTCTAGAATCTCTCAATGTGGAGATGTGCTATATGTGAGTCCCTGTGACAGATACTTCAATAGTTTCACATACCTAAGTTTCACAACCTTCCACCAGGCACTCTAAAATGGTTAATACTTTGCTTAAAGCCCTAATGCATGAAGTCAGGCAAATATTTCAGGACATCACATTTTTTCTTCGATTTCTTGGTCTTTTGTTTGCAGTGAAGAGCTGGAAACAGAAGTAGTAGTTGACAAAGAGAAAAAAAAACACCGTAGTATTTTTTATTAACTTTAAAACTTCATACTTACCAAGAGCCTGACAGCTATTATAAAGATGTAGATGCAAATTAAAGGAAAATCTGCCTTATAGCAAGACTTAGCTATATATAATTTGGTAATAAATCACTAGTGCAAGGATTTCTTTAAATTAGAGAATTTTTTCTTTTTTGTGCATTTTAAGTCCAGAGTCCCAGCTACTCTGTAAGCAAGTGTTTATAGTAACAGTTCTGATAAAGAGTACTCCTCTACTCCCATTTAATTTGAAGTAATACCAATTTTTTGATCCAGCTATTTCTCTGTGAAAGCAAACATGTAAATGCTGCCATCTACGAACCAACAAAAATCAATGTCACAGAAAACTAACCCTCAGGAACTATATTTTAAAAACAAGTAAGAAGTTCTTGGAACTAAGAGAAGTATCAAAGATGGTCAAAGCAAGCCTGACACTGTGATCTGAAAGCATAAATTATCAAGAGTCGTTTTCCACATAGCACGTGTTTCTGCTGTAATTCTATTTTGATTGTTTGGTGGGGTTTTTTTAATAGAAAAAAATATTTTCCTGGTCTGCATGTCTATGAAAACACTTGCAGATGATCAATTCTCTTTATTTAGTCCACTTTTGATCATTTAGCTATTACACAAGCACACAAATTGCCTATTCTCCTTTCCCATTTCTGTAAGTTGCATAACTCCTGTCTATGAGCAATTACCACAACTCTGTAAATCTAATGTGCCTGCACTTGGGTGCTGACAATAATTAGAAATGTGTGAAATTAATTCACATAATACGAGTCAGTTAATGAAGATCTTTGAGCATAAATCCATAGTAGGGAAGAGTCAAACTCTACAAATCAGTGACTAATTAACAGGTTTTCTTAGAATTCCTAGGGGAATGGGAACTCTGCTGGCTTGTCCCCTGAGAAGTAGGGCATATCAAACTATCTTTTCTTTGATAAAATAATGCAAATCTCATTTGTAGTCCAAGATTATGCAGCCATAAGTTTAATAACATATCTCTCACAATGTTCAGCTGTAGTAATCTGCATTTCCAGAAACTGGAAAAATATTACAGCTAGTAGCTCTTACATCAATTTCCACTTTGTGTTTACGGTCTATTTTCTGCCTCTTTTCCATACCTTTTCTCTCCAAGTCTGTCCCCAAAAGTTTTTTTTTTTGAGGATGTCTTTAGTCTCTGCTGCAGAATACACTTGTATCAGATGATGTTAGTGTCAGATGGGGCAATTTTAAACTTTAAAAATGTTATAATTAATTCCATAAATTTGCCTGCTTTATAAAATGGTTTGGACATATGTTGTCCATTTATCTCTAGTTCTTTTGTTGTGTGGATAACAATTTGCAGTTTTGAATACATTCTCCCAAAAGCATGAATTATTCATTTTGACAGAGTTCAAGAATACTCTTAAACCCTCAAAATTGCTTTACCTTTCTCCTTTTGTATCAAAAATTCTCTCAATCCCTTCCAAGTTTCTCTTCCTGATGGAATTTTAGGACTTGAAAATACAGTCAGTTTTGACTGGTGTACCACAAACACAACATCCCTCACTCACATGCAGTGCATGTGCATAATAATCTATGCTTTTGTGTACAGTAGCAATATATGCTCAGCCTTGGCATGGAGCCCAAAAGCGTTTTCCCTAAAGTATCAGAGAAGGCTTTACTGTGCTATACTATCTGACAGAAGGCAACACAAGAAACATTTGAAGTTTAAAATGGCTTTTTGGTCTTCTGTCATCAGGTATAAACCTGTTGACATTTTGTAACAAAGTTGCTCAAATTGCCCTCCTCTGAAAAAGGTTATAAAAGACTTTCCTGTTTACAAAGTTCAGTAAAGTTCAGATGCCTGTCTCACACCTAAGCCATGGAAAGCTACCAAAAAAGACAAGCAGGAAACACTGGTCCCTTTTCACATTCCAAGGTGATTAGGATGGCCAGTTACTATAAATGCTAGGCTAAAGACATCCACTTCCTCATCTGAAGTAACTGGCCTCAAATCCCAGTATCTGGGAAGATAGACCAACTCCAAACACGGCCCAGGTTCAAAGCCAGTGCACAAGGACAAAGGTGCCCCAAGGGCAGGAGGTGGTTGTCCGTGCAGGTTGCGACTTCCTGCAGGCTTGGAACCCCAACCACATAGTAGAGTTGCTCACTCAAAGTTCCGTTCATAAGTACTCTTAGTCTGTTCCAGAGGGGAAAACAAAACAAAACAAAACAAAACAAAACAAAACAAAACAAAACAAAACAAAACAAAACAAAACAAAACAAAACAAAACAAAACATACAACCAAAAAAACATCCCAATATTCAGTCCTTAACATCCTCCTAAAGCCTCTCTCACTTGTACTTTAAGGTATGTCCTTTTCATGTTTCAACACAAAGTCAGACAAATGAGTTTCAGGAATTGCTCTGACTTTGTCCTGAAACAGAGTGAGTAGTGCATATATGCTGCCTTATAGTGATTCATCTTTTAGTAACCTGTTGTTTGCTACCTCTTATCTTCTGTCTATCATTTCATCCAGCGAGACCTAGGTGAGCTTGGGTAAGTAAAACAGTAGTGCACTCTCTGACTGAATATGTGGCTGCCTTAAACACCAATCGTTTTCCTTATTTAGACAAAGACATCAACTCTCTTACCTTGTGGAGATGTAGCTTTCCTTTAAGTATAAAGTTTTATATATTCATACCAGATATGCCATTTAGAGGGATAAAGAAAAAGCACACAACTAAAAAGGTGACAGCATTACGTTATTAATGAAGTATTCAAAGTACTTTCTTACAAAATTTCATTAGATTAATTCCATTCCTTTTGAAATCAATGGCAAAACAGCACTGTGGAGAATTTGTAGAATCATATAGTCACAGAATAGCTTAGTTTGGAAGGGACCTCATAGATCATCTACTCCAACCTCCCCACCATAAGCAGAGATACCTCTCAACTAGACTTGGCTGCTCAAGGTCTCATCCAGCCTGGTCTTAAACACCCCAAGAGGAGGCATCCACAACCTCCCTGGGCAGCCTCATACTGAAGAACTTCTACCTAAGATCCAGTCTAAACCTACTCTCCCTTAGCTTAAAACCATTCCCTCTTGTCCTATCACTAGACACCCTTATGAGAAATCCCTCTCCAGCCTTTCTGTAGGATCCCTTCAGCTATTGGAAGGCAGCTATACAGACCCCCCGGAGTCTTCTCTTCTCTGGGCTGAACAACCCCAGCTCCCTCAGCCTATAGCAGAGGTGTTCCAGCCCTTGGATCCGATTTGTGGCATTCCTCTGGACTTCCCCCAATAGCTCTGTGTCCTTCTTATGATGGGGACACCAGAACTGGATGCAGTATTCAAGGTGGCATCTCATAAAAGCAGAGTAAAGCGGGAGAATCATCTCTCTTGCTCTGCTGGCCACACTCCTCTTGATGCAGCCTAGGATAGGATTTGCCTTCTGGGCTGCATGAGTGTGTTGCTGGCTTATGTTGAGCTTCTGATCAATCAATACAACCAAGTATCATTCTTCAGAGCTACTCACAACCCATTCTGCACCCAGCCTGGATTTGTGCCTGGGACTGGTCCAACCCAGGTCCAACCTTACACTTCGACTTACTGAACCTCATGCAGTTGTCACTGGGCCACTTCTCAAGCCTGTCAAGATCCTTCTGAATAGCATCCCTTCCCTCAAGTGAGTCCACAGCACCACACAGCTTGGTGTCTGGCAAACTTGCTGAGGGTGCACTCAATGTCCATGTTGCTGACAAAGATGTTAAACAGCACTAGACCCAGTACAGGTCCCTGAGGAACTCCACAAACAACTCCTCAGAGTTAGAAATACAAACTGTTTTTCTAAATAATGATTCACCTTCTTTCAAATGCTTATGAATCCTGTCTAACCAGTGATCTATATTTTTTACAGGTTCTATAATTCCTCTCTATTCAGTCTCATATAATTTTACTGAGGTAATACTGCATTTGTTCTGTTCTATAGATAAGATACTTGGGCAAAACAAGGTATCTTAACTGTGCCAGAACTTGAAGAATTAAAGATAAAACTGTTCTTCGTTCTATACTTCAGTCCATGAATTACACAATGATTACAGAAAAGTCATGCAGTGCCTACAAATTGCTGACCTACAGATAAAGTTGGTAGATAAAATTTTGAATATATTATATACCTTCAACAACATCACAGGCATACCCATGACAGTGGAACCACTGATTTCCCATATTATTAAACTATTTGAGCTGATTATTTTGTTTCCATCTCAAAATGGGAAACTGATCCAAAGACATTTAATTGTAGATTTTAGAAGCAAAATCGTATCTTTAAAGGCATACACATCTACACACTATGTAATAAAACTTGAAAGTATTGTTATGCTATAAGAACATCATACTACACTGACACACAATCACAGCTGCAGTGAAAGTAAAAGGTGATGAATTCAAAACTGAAGAGAAATCTTTTCATTCAGTGTGACAAGAATTTCCAAGATGAAAATCAATCTAGGTATTTATGTGACTATTTTTTATGTAGAAGAATAGCCAGAACTAGGTCTTTGTCACAAAAGATACAAAAGAAATTAAATAATTGGTAGAGATTCCTAATAAAATTTCTCCTTACTAGTATTTCAGTTGAAGAATCATATAAAATGTTTGCAAAGGCTACAGGACTAAGGATGAATATGACAAAATAGCACAAGAATGCAATGACAGAGTCAGAAAGGCTAAGAAGGAAAATGAACTTTAAAAGCAATAATGAAAGAAAAAAAAGTCAAAACAATCAAGAAAAAGCTTTATTGTTAGTTCAAAATTAAATGGAAAAAGACCCAAACCAAACCAAACCAAACAAAAAACAAACAAAGGAAAGTCCAAATTCATTATACCACAAGGGAAAAAGCAGAGAAAATGAAATCCTAAGGTAATTAGGCATACTATGCAATTAACATAGTTTCAGTTTTAACAAAGGTTTACCATGCTAAGCTGGAGTTACCTGCTCCTTCCCCCTCTCCCCCTGCCCCTCCAAGAGTAAGACTCCCCATTTCTCCATGTAAAATCTGAGTAACTCTGAGGTAAGTGTATTGGCAGCCACAAAGTTGGTGTTAAAATAATGTTTATGTGGTGGCCATAAAAAGGTCTGGGAAGGAAAACTGAACAGTTATGGCCATTTTACAGGGAACAGTGTGGCATGCAGACATATTTGGGGTTTAGGGGAAAGGATAGAGTATGACAACTTGTGCTTCTAACAAAAGCACTCTCATCTTAAATTATATTGCATCAGTCTTAGAAATGGTCTCTTTGCCAACAGTTAGAGGAAGGAATTAGCGTTCATGGAAACAGCTGCCAATTTGGAGGAGAGAATGGACCATGAAAAGGGAGAAATTTGGGATATCAACAATCCCATTCTATCCTGTTTTAGTGTGGCGTAGCAGCTTTCAGCTATTTACTGCATTCATTTTTTATTCTAAGATCATCCTCCTCCAAAGAACAGAGAAACAGACTTTCCTTAAGCAGCTGATCTCTTCATACATGCTTGCAAATTGCCAACTTCAGCCCAGACAAGGATGAATTTTAAGAGCTGTATTCTGTTCCTCCTGGATGAACAGAATCAGATGGATGTTGTCTGCAGCTAGATCTGCAGTAACTCGCTGTGCCCAACAGGTCTGTAGAGACAGGATTAATTTGAAGGCTGTGAGACTGTGTCACTGGAAAGAGACAGCATAACTCAATATCTCTAGCATGAAAATTGAGTTATTTGCTGTCACTTTTCAAAGACTGACTAGATTTTTTTTTTCAATTATACAAGAGCACACTTTAGTTTTAGAAAATATGGGCGCTTTTGTATACTTGAGGCAGATGGCTAGCTGCTGTGTCTTAGAAAAACACAGGGCTGCATATTAGAAAAACAATATCCCATCAGATAATATTTAAATAGTTATGTACAAAATAGGTGACACCAGGCACACAAACATCTTGTACATGTTGTTCACATTAGATTAAGCTGTTTCATTTGATGATGGGAAAATAACTTTGGAAAATATAATGAGCCATTTTGATGAGTCTAACTGCCATCCAGGTAGCATCTCTAAAGCAAGATTGGCTTTATAAGTTGTTCATATCCCCACCACCCACTCAGCATTTATGCCATGAGGCTCAAATCTACATTGGTGTCACACAGAGTTGAGAAATCTTACCCAATAAAAAACAAAATATAAATGGTTGGAACCAAGAGCTAGTCTGATAGTCACATTTAACTTTCAGTGCTGCTGGATGGTGCATTTCAGATGGTATGGGTGCTGTGAACATCTCCAACTGCCTTTACCTGAAGGAAGGCAAAAGCTCCATACCCTTTTAAAAAGGTCAAGACTAGTGGCTCTCTCACTAACAGCTTTCAGAAAAGCCAAGCCTGCAAGTTGATTATTATTAAATATAATGATTATATTAATGGACAGACATTACAGATGTACCTCTGACTTTCTAATGATTACATAACCATGAGGAACAAAATTATTTCTATTTCCTGTGGAGTACCTATGTCTGATACAATGATCTGAAAGATAAATAAGGGCTGAGCTGTTAAATCCATAGTAGCATCCAGTATCCATGAAAATCAAATGTTCTATATTGCACTCAAACAGAGGGCCTTAGGTATTTTTGTATCATAATACAAAATGTAATCTTTGCCCAGAAGGCAATTAATAATAAACAGAAATATTTTCAGTCATTTCTGTACAAAGTATAGAAATCTATTGCTAAAAGGAGAATATGCTTAAATTTGTAAACAAATCAAAAGGACAAGGTACTTCAAAGTTCCTGTGGACTATATTGTTCTTTCACAGACTTAGATATTTGATTTCTATAATTAAAATTTTGAAAGCATGCCTTCCCTTCTACAATGAGACCAGGTGCTGTTGCTGACCAGTGTGTTTGAGGAAGAAGAGAATTACTTTTTCTCCCAATTCACCACTCATACCAAAACTAGATCCTGTTCCTGCGTCTTCCTGTCAAGAAAATGTCTTCTCGGGATACAGAGGTGTCCTCTACTCCGGTGCTATATAAACATTTCAAGGGCAGCAACAATTAGACTGGATAGGATGGAAGACATACAGGCAAGGATGAACACAAAAGGAGGACTCGGTCTCTACTGCATGAACTGGCGCAATATGGAAAAGCAAGCTGAAAGCAGGAAAAGTGCAGAAGCTTTTTTGTCTTTTGTCTAACCCAAAGCCTTTATAATCTAAGTTGGCTGCAATTGTCCCAGGGAGCTTGGGGAGTATGTCAAGAGGGCAATGAAAGTAATCAAGCTTTGATTTTCTTGCCAACATCTATTATCAGGATGGGAGTAGTTAGCTCAGTTCCAGCCTTACTTTCAACCACTAGCTTTTGCAACTTAAACAAAAATATGTTTCCCACATTGCTGGAAAGCTTTGCAGCATCTCTGTCACAAGGCAAGCAGAAAAAACCTAAAAAACTGGTCTCTGACTTCTTCTAGCCTACACATTCCCTCTGATGTAGAAATATATCTGATTCTCCTTACCAACCTGTGATTTGTTTCTGCATGTCATCCGAGTATTGCCAGATTATCAAAACAGAAACCCAAATCATTGTACATATTTCTAAAATCAGTTGAAGGCACTAAAGGTAATGATGAGCTAAAACGGTACCTATTACATCACATTAAAAATCCAAGCACCTAAAAGCATGAAAATGAATAATTAAGAACATCAATCTTCCACCCACAATATAGCCACTTTACGCCTATTTCATCATAACACCATTTACTGTCACATTTTGGTTGTTTTTAAAACATATAATTTTGTTTTCTTGATGTTAGTGGCTAAATGTGTTTTTGCAAAAAAAAAAAAAAGTGGAATCTAAATAGAAGTTACATAGAAACTAAACCAAAAAAGGGGAAAAAAAGGAAATATTACTGAGCTTTTTAGAAATAGGCTGTATTGAATATTGCTTCATGGCTTTTACTGATGTCTAATGGAGAATGAAAGATCATCCCCACCACTAAATCACTGTATTTTCCACCAAGTTTCTATTGTAGTGAACTAGTCAGGGGAAGCAGAAATGAATCACCTGTTATTGTTTTACTCCAGGTCATCCAAAACAGAGAGCTTACTCTGACCTCTTTAATATTAAGGAAGTTATATTTCAACAATCCTGACCAAAATTTTTTCCACAAAATGAATAGAAAAGACTTTGAATAAGCACTCACGCAAATATTTACACTGCAACAACATCAGCCATCCTTACATTCTCTTTCTTTAAAACAACAAGAGACATTTCATGAAGCTGAACATGGAAAATACATTTTAAAACTGCACTTTCAAGTCTGAATTTTAGATTTTCACCTGCAGGAATTGGGACCTAATCTGAAATCACTCTCATTTCCAAGTCCATGGGAACTGTACCATTCACTTCACCATTGTTAGAATGTCACCCGTGTATCCATTTAACCCAGACTGAAACATCAGGGCTGAATTTCACAGGTTTCCCCTTGCACAGACCTTTTGATATGTTTCTGTTTAAGCAGAATCTTTGCAGAACTGAGAGCCTGTTCATGTTGTTGGAAACATCATCCTGAAGGAAGACAAGCACAGCTTTGAATGGATTCGAGAAGTATCTGGATAAATACATGAGGGAGCTGAAACCTGAAGATTGTTTTCACAAGCTGAAGAGGACAGATGAAATTGAATTATTCATCCAGCTGCAAACATCAATTAAATCCATAGCTGGTGGCTGAGGGCTCAAGCCAACAGATTTCCAACTGAATAAAATTCAGTACCAGAAATAGTTCCACCAGTAGTCTTTGCAGAGCAGACTGCAGTTTCCACTTCTCTCATTTTTGAGATACATTCAGTTATTATCTCATTATCTTCCTTATAGAAGGGAGGGGGATAAGAGGACTTACATTTTTCTATCCTGGAGTTCAAAGACTATTGCCTCTTGACTTTTACAGAAACAGAATTTTTCTGTTAAACTGTATTTATTTACTTATTCATTTATTTATTTATTGTAATAACAGAAACTTACTAAATTCAGCAACTATTTGCAGCTATGTTCTTAAAACAATGTTAATTAACAGTCAATGAATATGGATAGTTTGTTTAAATACCTAAGCTGTGATAGGAACAGGTAGGAGTTGCTTTCTGTCTTTAAGCTGGCCACATCTGAATAACTGCTATTTGCATCTGTGAAGTATTAGGTCATGGCCATTGTAGGAAGCAAGATACCTGACTTGATCAGTCAATAGTATAATGTAATTCAGGAAGTCATATGTCCCTGTCTCCTCTAAAATGCACAGACATATAAATTACAAAATCAGGCTACTCTTATGGTCTATTTCTAATGCACAAGGCAGATTGCTACTGGTGAAATATAAACTCAATCATGCAAAAGGTTCATGAAAGATACAGCTCCTTGTTTACATTCTGCCTGCTGGGAGTTTTGCTGAGAGAAGCCAGGTACTGGTGAAACGTCATGGGTTTGCAGGCTCTTTTTTCTGGTGACTACTTCTTCTGAAGTCTAGTCTGCCTAACTGGAGGAGTAATGCCCTGGATGCAGAATGCCCTGAAAAGTACTGTGATTTCTGTACCAGCAGAGTGTATGCATATACGTAATCCACACTGAAATGACATTTGACATGCCACTTGCTTTCCCATGTTGTTGAGGGCACAAAAATAAACCAACAGGAGGCACATTTGGTTTGCTTTTTGCAACACAGAAAATAGAAAATGTCAGACTTGACTTGTGCACAGAGCTTTCAAAAGGCTCTAGGTTCGCTAGGTCATTTCTCCTCCTATTTACATTTGGTTTCCTATTGGCAGAATTATATTTGCTCGGATGGAATCACTCTTGATTTACTCAAGTGTGAGAACCAAACAATCGGATTCCTCTACTCTGTCTGTTCCAAATCAACATTGTCATGATCCTTTCAATTGTTTCAACACTTCTATGATTTTCAAAAAAATAATCATGGTCTTCCAAAAATTGGTCTTCTTTAATCTGTTTTAGCTGGACCAAGTTCCAAGGTTCATGTAATTCATGTTGCTAGTATTACCTCATTTCAAAATAAGGCTTTGTACATTTTTTTCAGCTCGTAACCTTCCTTAATATAGTTGCTGTAATTGTACTTTAGGAAGAGCACTTGAACGGTTGAGAAAAATATCTTACTAAATCTGTGATAAAGTAGGGTTAATCAAAAAGGGGAAAAAGATCATCAACAACTGCACATTACAAAGGTTTCAAAGTGCCTTGATGAGCTGATTGTGACCTTCTGATTGATGAACAGCAGTAGATATGCATAAAAGAGTATGGGTGCCTCAGTGAAATCAGAGAAAAGGGAAAACAAAGTGCTTTACAGAAACCTGCTCTGACGCCTGGACTGATAAGCATCCAAAATAAGTAATATACATTGAACACAAGTAAGTAGAATGCAAAGAGTCTATGTCCTCGTATACACTATGTTTCAGTACATTCATCTGTTTCTGTGGAGCTGTTTAATACAGGACAAACGCAGTTCACTATTGACTTGTATTATGATCTGAACCAAATCACTCCAATAGGTGTGTGAAAACCTAGGACTCAGATCCAGTCCTTCACCCACTTGTGAAGCGGCACAGTTCCAGGTGAAAGGGTATGGAGTCATAGAATCATAGAATGGTCTGGGTTGGAAGGGACCTCCAAAGGTCATCTGCTCCAACCCCCTCTGCAGTAAGCAAGGGTATCCTCAACTAGGTCAGGTTGCCCAGAGCCCTGTTAAGCTTGACCTTGAATATCTCCAGGGATGGGGCCCCAACCACCTCCCTGGGCAACTTGTTCCAATGTCTACTACCATCATGGTAAAGAACCTGTTCCTAATATCCAGTCTAAAACTGCTCTTCTCTAGTTTGAAACCATTGTCCCTCGTCTTATCACTACAGGCCTTTATGAAGAGCCTCTTTCCATCCTTCTTGTAGCCTCCCCTTCAGGTGCTGGAAGACCACTATTATGTCTCCCTGGAGCCTCCTCTTTTCCAGCCACCATGCCAGAACTGAGCAGGAAGATTGCTACAAATGGCAGAAAACACATCGTCCCAATAGCAGCAGACACCAACAATGACATAAACATAAACAGTTTTTGCAGAGGCAAGTACTCCACCTATTTTCTAGACTCTGTGGAGCAACCCAGTGTCAACCCCACATTTCAGCTGCCACAAATGTGAAAAAAATTTTATCACAATAATTCAGCAGGGAAGGAATATTCTGCTGGGGGAATCTGAATAACGCAAGAATCACAGTAAAACATTTCTCTCTATAATATCTGCATACACCAGTGCTCACACCACAAAGAATTCCCAAAGAGTATCCCCTAGAAACAGCATTAGTATCTGCAGTTTCTAGTAAAGTACTTTAGATTTTGCAGTTGGTGTTTTTAAAGGATATGTGGCAAATATGAGTACAAGCTTTGCCCAGTACAAGGAGATGTGAAAAACAACAATATAGAAGAACAAGCTTTGAAGGTAGTGAAATGTTATCAAATATGGTACTGACATGGGCTTTTGTTTGTTTGTTTTGGAATGAGTAGAATCAGATTATGGAGAATTGATATTTGAACTCTTTCATGTTAAACTTTTTTGAAGTGTACCCACCAATTTCTTATCTACATTCTGCTGTATTTCATAAAAATCCCATGCCAGCATTATTCATCTGTAGTGGGCTACATTTTACCCCCTGCTATAGCAACAAATCCCCCAGTTCTCTCTTCTCCAATAATCGCTAGAAGGAATCATAAATTTCAGCAACACAAAGTTGTTTTCTATAGTTGGGTCATAACTAATTACATGCTGTATCAATGGCAAAACTCCACTGACTGGAAAACAAGGTACCAATACTGAGTTCCTCAGAGAAAAATTCACATTTGTGTTGATAAAGAAATAGGGTCCAGCATCTATAGCTAAGGCAGTAATACTACTTGCTGCTATATGACACAGAAATTCCTAGTAAATCATTCCTGAAGCTCAAAATATAAACTCTCTGGTGACTCAAGGAAAAGGAGAATAAAATTTTCATGCTTGTTACTTGTCAACAGGATTTTCATCAGCTTCTTTCCACTAATGTGTGCTTCTGAAATTATAAATAAATTCCTGTGGGGGAAAAAAACAAAGAAACAAAACCCCACACACACAAACAAACAAAAAACCAAACCCAAACAACAACAACAAAAAACCCACCAAATAAACAAAACCCCCCCCACATTCTGTACTGGTTCCTTTAGATTTTATCATTCGCAGAGCTGTATATCAGATTAATTTCTTTTTAGCCAAGGTTGTTTCAGTGTTCAATTGTGATCTGACCAAATCTTAAAAGTAGTTGTTTTTATCAATATATGGTTGTTAAGAGGCATTGCACCAAAATAAATGGCTGGTGTGCTTTCAGTTGCATCTTGCCTTAAAACTCAAGAGCCTAAGCAACTTCTAGACTATCACAATTTAGTGGACAATTCTCATTCTCTTCCACACTTCTTGTTTCATTTCATATGACTTTGCAGATGTTCTCACGGAAAGTTATCCTAAAAAAAAATCAATTATCGTCTAGGAACTGATATCTGGAACATGTCCTTTTTGTGCATGGATACTGTTCAGGGAGGAGATCAGCATGCTGTAATGCAGACTTTTAGTCTAAGAAGCTCTTCTTAGGTATATTTGCTTTGGCATTTAGAAATCTAAATACTGATTAAAATTCTGGAATATTCTGACTACATCTGCTTTAAACAGAAGTTACCAGATGGTAATATTTGTGTGGGTACCACATCATCTGGCAAGGAACAAGCTAATAATGCACAAAATGCTTTGATGCACAGCTTTCAAGCAGTAAACTTAAAAGTGGTATGAGGCTTCCTACAAGGACTTATCTACCCTGCCTTGCAGTTATGTGTGATACAAATAATTTTTATCAATACAACTGTACAGGTAAGGAGACACAAAGTGATTTGGCATGTAAGTGTTGTCGAGATTAAAATGAGTATCATCCCTCAAAATGACTAATATTTGTGAACTTCAGCATAAATTTGCAGAAAGCTATAGAACACATTTTAGATGTATTGCAGTTAGGATGGTGGGTGTTTGGAATACAAAATCCCAACATTCATATGGAGATTAGAGCACAGGCCTCTTTCAGTCATTTTGGAAATGGAACACAATGACAGCCTAAACCCCAAAATCCATCTTGCTTGTCAAGTTCAAGGAAAACCACCAGAAGACTCAGGAAATACCATTCATACGATTTTCGTCAATGCAAACATGACAAAGACCAACTCTGTATTTCAAGGCAGCTAATTTCAGAGCTATCTGCTGTATATGTATACATATAAGAGGTTCTGATTAAACTCATTTGGTGTGAATTCTATGATTCATAACAGAAAAATGACAGAAAAAGTAGAAGGATTTCTCTCACTGGTCTTGCAAGGATGTGTGAAGACTCTGAAGGCTCAAAGCATTTTTTTTGTCAATATCCTGGGTTTTAATTTACTGAATAAATCCACTGGAAATTGTCCATGAAGAAATAAAAGGAGCAGTATCTATGAAACTGTATGCTATTTTGAGAAATAGATGATTGTAGTGTACATTTCCACCCTTACTCTAGAGCCCACTCATCAGATTTGTAAACACCCTGGCCATGCAAAATGCAAAACTAAAAATAGACCTTCACATATACCTTATTTTCACATTTCATTCAACCCTTGAGCACTTGCACTAGAAAAATAGTATATGCTTTTGCAGATCAGGGCTCAGCTGGAATCTCCCTGAAAATCATGTTGAACAGGTATCCTGCTGATTTAAACTGCAGTGTTGAAACATTTATCAAAGAACACAAAATAATGATGAGTGATTAGCTCAACATTTTTGTGTGCTGGAAATGTGCTGCTCACTCACTTGAGGGGTTTGTATTTTACCAAAAAGTAGGTGTAGCAGGCTTGCTTTGAATATTCTGTTTCAGAAAATAAGAGAAGTCTGCTGACGAATAACAGAGAAACAAAGCTTGACCATGGTCAGACAAATTATATTCCTGTATACTTATATATACCTATAAAAAGCACAAATATATTACTTATTAATGTTATTACTTCTCTTAGCAAAGCATCTCTTAATTATACATAGTGTGGCCAGCAGGGCTAGGGACCCTCTGTATTCGGGACTGGTGAGGCCACACCTCAAATACTGTGTTCCATTTTAGGCACCTGAGTCATCAAAGGGCTGAAATGTGTCTGAAGAATGGCAACAAAAATGGTGAAGGGGCTAGAGCACAAGTCTTGTGAGGAGTGACTGAGGGAAATGGAGTCACTTAATCTGGAGAAATGGAGGCTCAGGGGAGACCTTATCACTCTCTACAGTTACCTGAGGCTGTATCACAGAATCACAGAATTAACCAGGTTGGAAAAGACCTTCAAGATCACCAAGTCTGACCTATCACCCAACACCATCTAATCAACTAAACCATGGCACTAAGTGCCTCATCCAGTCTCATTTTAAACACTTCCAGGGACAGTGACTCCACCACCTCCCTGGGCAGCCCATTCCAAAGGCCATTCACTCTTTCTGTGAAGAATTTCTTCCTAATATCCAGTAGTGAGGTGGCAGTAGCAGGGTGGGAGTCTCTTCTCCCAAGTTAACAAGACAGAAAAAGGAGGAAATGGCCTCATGTTGCACCAGGGAAGCTTTAGGCTGGATATTAGGAAAAAATTCATTGCCAAAAGGGTTGTCAGGCACTGGAACAGGCTGCTACAGATGTGGTGGAGTCACCATCCCTGAAGGTATTTGAAAGATATGCAGATGTGGTGCTTAGTGACACAGTTTAGTGGTGGACTCGGCAGTGCTGGGTTAACAGTTGGATTCCAGGATCTTACTGATCTTTTCCAACTTACATGATTCCATAATTATATATGCTAAACTACCAAATGTTTAAAATAAACTAGAGCAAAATTCACTATAGATGGTCTAAGTCAGTAATTGGTCTGTGATTCTGGTGATCATCCCTTGTTCCTCTATCTTGCTATTTAGGACATTCAAGAAATAAATTAGCATGGTAATTGTGTCACGGTTTGAGGGTGGGTGCCTTTAAGAACCATAAAGTCGAGGGCCTCCAGAGGCTAGATAGGTCTGGGGGATGGGGACCTAAAAGTGTACTTTTTTGTTATTTCATTCCCTGCATCTCTATAAAAATAAACAGTGCAAGCTTTTCTGCCCCTTTTTTCCCTTTTCCCTTCTTCCCTTTCTCTTCTTCCCGATGCTGCTCCCTTATCTTTGTGATGTGGAGGAGTGAGACCTGGAGCAGCCTTGGCAGGGGCCAGGAGCTGGCAAGCCAAATTTTAGCTGTGTCTTTGCAGGCCTGGTATGGAGGGAAGCAAGGAGGTGTGGGGGCTGGGGGAAGGTGTGTGTTCATTTGAGGCCTGAGTTTTCGGCTTGTTTTGGAGGAAGGTGGTCAGAGGCTTTGGCCTAAGGAGGTTTTGAAGAACCATGGCCTATGGATGTTGTGCATTTTATATGCTTTGTACTGTAGTATTAGTTATGAATAGCACTTCCATTTAAACTTTGCAATTCTGTCCAATCCAGAGTGGAGTGTTTTTCTTTAACTACTTTAAGAAGAGTTAAAGAGAGCCTGTCTTGCTCCTTAAACGAAGACAAATTGTTTTCCCGAGAAATTTAAGACAGAATAATCACATCAAATCATATCAAATAATTTATGTATTTTTTATTTGTTCTGTTGGACTGTTTCTCCAGGACAACTATTATATTCAATATCCTCAGTATATTAGCATCCTGCAGTAATGTATTTAAGTTGGGCATGTTTATTATATTTGTTAACCAATGAACAAAAATAACAGAATGAGATGTAATAGAACATGTACATCTTGAGTGTAGTTAGCAAGCAATACATTTAATTGTTCCTCCTTCATGTTTGTTGATTTAAATGAAAGTCAACAAAAGATTCTAAATGCAATACAATTTACTCAGTACAGACCAAATTCTGTTGCAGGGGTGTGAGCAACCCCGAACTACTGTTGTAGCCATAGATGTTTCTGTTCCAACAGTGAGGAATTTCCACTGGAATCCATCTATTGGGGAAGAGAGAACTGTCCTCCAAAGCCCAGTGTCCATCAGCAAAAACATGGTACCATAATGTTGTGCCTGCCTGTTGGATGTGGTACTGACACATGAAGAAACTCGCCCATATTAATTTTCCCAACATCTGAGTGTAAGAGAAGCTCTTGTGCAAGCTAGGGTGCAATTATACCATCTGCAGTGAGCAGAGGAATTAAATAAAAGTAATTGAGAGCTAGAGCTTGCCCAGAGTGCTAATGGTACCCGTCCTTGAGAATGAACACAAGTACATACATGGAACAGAGTGTAAGAACAGGCGAAGCAAAAAAATCATCCCTTTTGGAAGACCCTCACAATACAGTTACCTTGTTTTAAATTGATGAATTGTCACTGTTTTACCCTGACTTATTCCATCAACACATTCCCAGAGATGACTTTAAGCCACAGATTTCACATGCAGCTCTAAATTCCCCTGCATTTTCAGTGTAACAGATATGCTGGGAATTTAAAATTTATTTTTCCACAGCCAGAAAATTATTCTTACAAAACATTAGTTCCCTTCTGCCCCAATACAGTAAGAGAGCACACATTTTATTCTCCTAAACTGTGCACAGTTGTACGAGTAAGGTGTTCCTATGCTAGTTATTTGTCATGGATTCACTTTGATCACAGTCACATACTGAAGTATTCAGCTGACAAAACAACTGACTTCCTTTTAAAACAGCAGATGAAGAGGGATGAAAGCAGAGGAAATGTGCATCTGACACAATGCTGGAATTTAGATACACGGTAGAATATCTAAAATGCTAAAGGATCATAGAGCCTAAGGGGCTTTTTTTTCTCCTGAATTATAATAGGACTTTTTTAAATGTTACATGGAACTGGGGTAAAAGATAACACAAAAAGTCATTGAGACCAGGCATAGCAGTCTTCAGATAAAATGTAGAAGCTCTGGAGGTCATCCTACCATCATTAAAACAAATCGCAAAACTCTTGCAAGACAAGAGTGAGCAGGAGCCAGCTATCTGATAAGTTATTAAATACTGAGCCCTATTTTGAAGTATGCAATTTCTTTGATGCTCAATCTTCAAAGCAGTTTGTCATACACTATCTAGTTAACCTTCATAATACAAGCAGTATTTCTACATTTTGAAAATAAGGTAACTAGGGTTGATTTAGCGATGCTCTAGCAAAAGTGGGGTAAGTGTGCCTCAGAGGCTGCCTCATTCTTTCAGCTTTGAGTAAATGTCAGTATCAGGATTTCAAAACATAATTTCTTGGCTCCTCTGCTCAGGACAATATCCAAACACTATTTCACTTTCTGTACTGCATGAAAGCAGAATTAAAATAACACCAGTACGTTCCACCTTCTACTATGTTACTATGGGTATTCCTTAATTTAAAAAATATTTCATATAACTCTGTCCAAGCTGAATGAAAAGCATCTATGATTTGAATTAGAAAGTACCAAGTATAGTACTCCCCAAGGTCACAGCCTCACTTATTACACCTGTGCTATGCCACCTGCTAAAACAGTTACCCTACAAGCTAACTTGCTAACTTCTGGAGGAATTCCTGGTTTTGCAGATCTATTGTTGTTAGCATGCAACAATATCAAAGTCATCTGAGGCTTGCCAGCCTTTTGATCATCTCTTTACACCCTGTGGGCAGACAACAAGTACAATTAATACAACTTAGTCCTTTAAGTCAAAACTGCTGAGATCTCAGAATCTTATTTTCCTAATAACAAATCCATCTTTAACCCACAGCACTGGAACACCAATTGAATAGAGAATAAGCATAACGCCTTAGCAAATATCTTAGGTTAACATTTCAATTACTTTTACTACCTTAAGAACCCAGAAAAATTAATGAAATATCTGCAGGATTAAGCAGTTACTGTCTAATGTTTCAAGTCTTATTATGATTTGTTCAAACCCATTACAGGTACTTACATCTCTCACAGAATGAAAGTACAAACCATTTTTGTTCAAAGACAAGGTATTACAACAGGAAGCATTACTAATCAACACAGGTCCTACCAAAACCCGCAGATGAGCAGAAAAGAGGCAGCATCTTCCTTAAAGACATTTAGCAAATGGGATTTTCATGTTGGTCTTGACCTGTCATTTTTAAGAGACTCCTCCTGACCCTCTACAAGAATGGGATAACGGTGTTTGATGTTTCCTAAGGTTTTTAACACTAGGTAACTAGGTCTTCAAGTAAACATAACCATGCTAAGCATAACTATTTTAATAGACTAATATAAAAATATGATCCTTATTTATTTTATAAAGATGTTTATATGGGTTTTAATTTTGCTTATCTCTGTTATCAACTACAAACTCAACTTCAGCATGAAGCTACCATGACCAATCAAGATCATGACAACAGCCTCCTTTAATTGTTTTCTGCTCTGTTTACACCAGTAAATTGCATTAATATGTGTCTTTCAGATTAGGGTATTTCATGTCTTGTTAAAAGCCTCTCACTCTAATAATTTTGTCCATTTGAATATCCCTTCATAGCTTCCTGTGTAGGTAAGAAGATTTTAGCACAAATGAGAGCCCAGCTCCTAATATAAACAGTTGTGTTTAGCAGTGTATTTGTTACCATATTAATTTCCTGCATTCCTGTTCCAACAGGAATGTCATTTCCAGTCCAGAGAAGCTTCAGTTGTAGTTTACAGAGATCAGCCTCAGGCCACTAATACTCTGGAACAGAAATATCATTCTTTCCTTGGAGACCCATGCCACTTCTGGGATGAAGGCTGACTTGTCAACATACAAACAAGGATGCTAATTGTACTTCCTCAAATTTTCTCAGGGATGGAAAGATTATTATTTTTGTGGTATCAGTACTGGTATTACATATTTTGAGAAGAAAGGGAATTATTCTGGAGAGTGATCAACTCTTATTCTCCACTTCCACTACTGTCAAGCAGTTCCAGACCCTTTCCCTTGCTCTTGGCAGGCTGATCACTCTCTTTATCTCCCTGTTTAAAATTGTGAGCAAGGAAAGAATGTTTTATTGCTCCTGGGGAGGAATAGTAGCGCAGGGGATAAGGAAGGGAACACAACAGAAGGAAAAAGATGTGGGGGTAGGTTTGGTTTTGGTTCCCAGTCTATGCAATAGTCTGTAAAGATTCATGCCACAGCAGCATCTCATAGCACGTATTGCCTCAAGTAGACTTAAATCATGATTTAATTTGGAAATGTAACGATCAGCAAGAATGCTAGCTGGCAGTACACAGCAGCTTTTTCATCCAAGGAAGGATTCACATCTATGAGAGAGACATATCCCTTCTGCTGTCAGTGTGCCATTTTCTACTTTGTGCCAAAGACTCTGCAGAATGACTGTCAAAACACAGATTCAAAATCATGGTGTGCACTTGGCCATGTCATTCACCACAATCAGCTGTAGAACTGAGGGAAAACCATACAGCACATGTGGAGGATATCGGAGAAAAGGTGATCCCTGATTCACCATTGTGTGTGAACAGGTAGGACAGATGTATCACTTCTACTATCCTGATTGCATCCCATCCTCACACCCATGTTGACACACATCCATACAAGCCTGTTATGACACCCACAGCACAACATGCTGCATTGCATCCTTTGAACACTCATTCAGGACATGCCAAGAACGACACCTACCCATCCTCCTTGTACAGCTTCATATGTGGGACTGTCCTCTCTCACACCACTTTTGTTACAATTCTGGCCTTTTCTAAGCAATCCTGTTTTTCTCAGTCCCTCTGCAAATAGCATTGTATTGTTTCAATTGCCCTAGGGCAGCCATTCTTACCTTCAAATCCTACACAAGGGTCTTCACCAGCAGCAGATGACTAGCTCACGTGACTCATGATGTTAAGCTATGTAAATCATATGTAGCACTGGTTTCAAGCCATCACAGTAAGGAAGAGGCTTTACTTGGATACAAAAGAATGAAGAGACAAAGATGGATTCATCTCTCGGGTATGTCTGGGGGTACACATTGCTGCAACACATTTACAAGTAAACCAATTTTTTTTTCCCCAATTTGTTTTCAGTGCTCAGGGTTATTTTTGGCTAAGAATGTTATTCTTTGAGTGTCTGAGCTCCTCTGGAGGCTTCTTCTTCCTGTGAACCATGGACTGGTTCACTGAGCAGCCTCCAATTCCTGTGTGGTAAGCTATCAGTTCCAAGAATAATGAGTCAAGTGTTTGCCCACATGTAATTCATTCCTTGTTATTTTAGGAAGAGGCAGAGAGGCTCATAACTCACTCTCATCATTGCTGGGAAGCAATCATCAGGTCTCTTGCACAATGCAGTGATTTAGGCAACATAATGTAACAGCCAAGGCAACACATGACATGGCAATGCCAGGCAATGTGCCCTTGTAACACAAATAAAATACTTCAGTGGACATTCTTGTACTTCAACAAGGATCATCCACCCATATCCAGGCTGAGATTTGTTGAAAATATTATAAAACAGATTCTGCTAAGTATTTCCCAACTTGTCAAAGAAATAATTGCATTAGTAACAAAATCAGTAATCATGTGAAATGCTGTCAATACCATGAATTAAATTCCATAGATGTTCATCTGCATCTGTGCTGGTCACTTTTCACTTGAATGTGAAGCGCTTGAAATCCCTGAGTCATGTGTTTCATTTTGGAAAGGCAAAGCTTAATCTACAAACCCATATTTGATCTTGCCTTTCTCCAAAAGGACTGAATCTACAGTAATCCTTCCTTTAGCTGTGCAGATATATCTTTTGCAATGGGCACAGAAAAGTGATACTCAGCAGGGTCTCAGGTGAAGATGTGAAATCCTCCACTCCAAGTGCAATTTGACACAGGGCATAAAGATAATCTCCTTTATCAGACTGCAGATTTGTATCTGGAGTGCCACTGCAGAAACTAAATTACTGCTGTGCTCCATATGGATGGTGGATGTGTTCATCTAGGCTGAGGTACTTTATGGCTGTAATGGTTAATTAGCTTCATGACTTCAGGACCTGTAAAATCCACCAGCTCTGCTTACAAAGACTATATCATGAGTAAAGGTACTGATGGCTTAGAAAATAGACTTCTTGCACTAGTTCCCAAATCCTGCCTTCTCTTATGGGGCTGCATTCAGGTTTGTAGTTTCTTGTGGAGAATCAAGGAATGATGTCTGTTCTACAGATGCACAGTGGAAACAGTAAATAGCACAGGATACATTGCAATATAAAAAGAGAGTGGCAGGTGGTCTCTGCAGCTGAGATTGACATTAAATTTGTCTCTAAAGAGTCTCAGTCAACAAACTAGTTAAAGCTTGCCTCTATATTTTTATCCTTCCTGTTGGATTGAGTTTCTGGATCACTACTGTGAATTAATGATAAAGATATTAGTAAGATAGACTTCCTTCCAGTGGTTGGAAACATGTATTTTAGAAACATGTTCTTCTACAGGTTTATTGCAGCCAGAAGTTAAAGGTTTCCAAGAATCAAATCAGGCTATTTTTATATTAGATGAGAAACATGAAAGATAGGTTTTGCTTCATAATTTTCAGCAATAACAAGAGTAACTTACAACTATGCCATTAAGATGTACTCCAGAGATAAACGAGCAGATGTAAGTACATTTTAAAGTGCCCCTCAGTTTAGCTTAGTTATGAGTGAGAATGCAGATTTTATATGTTACATACATATTTTAAAAAAAAAGAAGGAAAGAAAAATAGTAAGATGATGGAAACAATCTCAGCAGAAGCTTAATTCTGCAGTTTTTCTGGTGTACTTGAACTTGCAAGATGCACAATCCCTACTAATATTCAGAAGGTGGTATAAGGACTGGCAGTTGGTATATTTTCTAAAGAAGTAAAACTTGTGCTTTAGAGAACCCCTTAAGAGGGTTATCCTCTCTAAGTGATAGTTGTATGTGGTAACCACAGACAATAATACTTTTCAACTCCTATACTATAGCAGCCTTCACCTAATAGTTTGAATTTCATGTTGTTCCAAATGTCGTGATTTGTTAATGTGACCACTTAGAGGTATGTTGATTGAACTCATGTGAGTGCAGCTTCCTGGAAAGAAATTTTAGAATAGGAAAGCCACAGAAAGCTGCAGAGAAAACACCAAACACATTACAGTAGACCCAGTTTAGAACAACTGAAACAGAAAGCAAGCAGAGGACAAAAGGATTATATGAATTCATATGAAAATTCAACAGATACATTAGGATTACCAAAGGTTGGGAATATCCAATTATTTCTAATATTTATATTTCTGAAAATGAGGCTTTAAAGCCTCAATGGAGTTTTTGCACCACAACTACATTTGAAGTCTTAGTCTTGATGTTTGTTTTTACTCCATTGTTGTCTGCTGTAGGTGGACTAGCTCTATACACCAAGACAGTGACTAAAGAATGTAGTAAGGCAGCTGGAGAATTTCTGTAGACCTCTTTTCTTTCAGTGATCCAGCAAGAAGGAGAGATTGTTATACATTGGTTTAAGTTTTAAAATGGAATGTCATTTCACTTTTGCCCCCCTTATGGATGTACCATATACAAGTAGCAGAAAATTCCCTGGTGTTGATCTGCTTGTGCTTTTAAGATACGTGATGTGGGAAGGGGGAAACAGAGTGCAGGAGGAAGAGACCGGGAGAGAGTAGAGGGAGAGAATGGAGGGAGACAGAGAGGGAGGGAGAGAGAGAGGGAAAGAGAGGAGGGGGAAAGGGAGAGAGAGAAGAAGAAAGAGCAAGCTGTCTAATGTTTTTCTTTTGGCTTGTTTTTATGAGTCACTTGACTAAGTATTTGCATTAGCAGGTCTCCTGCTGCTGCTACATCATTCAACTGTTTGTTTAGTTGCTGTGCCTCTTGAAAAGTCCAACAACACTGAATTGCTACACAGTTTCCTTGTATTTTGTTAACAAATTAAACTTTAAGAACCAAATGACTTCTCATCAATGTAGTCCACCCAAACTCAGTGCTGTTGCTCATTTGTAAAGGTTACAGAACCAGACTAATATTTATTGTTGCCTCTTCATGTGTTGTCTCCTAATCAAGTTGTTTCATAAAAAGTGAAAATAGCAACATGTCATAACAATCCAGATTAAAATTCAAATCTTTTTATTCCCACTTGTGAGTTGGAAAAACGAACGAACAAACAAACAAAGTTGCTTAATCTTGAACAACATTTGCAAATTCAAATACTGAATATAACTAATGAATTGCTTTGAAACAATTGTATATCTCTCCGCAGGTATAAGACTAATATTGCTCAGAAATATATCCAAAAATGCATTAAGACTGACATTGCCTTATTCCTCCAGAATAAGGTCTTTTTAAAAAATCTTGCTACTGATTTAAACAAGAGAGGGCAAGCAAAACTCTATCATGTCCAGCATGAAAAGAAGCAAAGGAAGAAAGAACAGCAGGCAGTTTTTTCTGTGTTTTATGAGGATAACAAACAGTTTTCTTTTTGTCCTTCTTTATCTCTTGCTTATTCTTCAGTATTCTGAATTTCTTCAAGTTTGCTCTCAACAATCCTTCTCAAGAGTATCAGCATAAGATACATTAATTAAATACAAGCTAGAAACCAGCCCATTAGATTAAAAAGTAATAAAAGCATCTGAACTTACCTGTTCACAGAGAAGGATGGTTCAGGCAACAGATCTACTCTTTGTGAGAGACTGAGTTCCAAGAGAAGCATTTGTAAAGGATGCTTTTCAAAGTAGCTCTACATCTTCCACATAAGGTGTTTGTTTTGGTTTTCCCTTCTCTTCAATCAAAACAATGACTGATAGAAGAAAAGTGGGTGTTTAAAGCATTTAAAAGCTGTCTTGGTTCTAAAAGAATCAGCACATTAACAGCAACTTTTCTTGATTGCAGGGTTAGGATCTACACAACTTTCTCTCAAGCCCAGTTCAACCCCACATAGCAACTGCGCTCAAATGGTATCTTCTTACTTATTACATCTGTTCCCTGCGTGAATTCAGAGATGTGTGTGCTGACTTTGTAACAAAAACACTTTTTTTTAAAGTTATTTGTTATTCTTGCTACACCAACGTAACTGAGGGAGTATGAGCTATAGCTCTTGTCCATCATCAACAGAACTATGGGATAATTAAAGGACTAGTCAGTTATTTGTATGCAAATTAACTGCCTGGGTGAAATTAAAAGTCATAGCTTGCCCTCCAGAACATTTGTCACCCGTAGTGATCTGCTAGAAGACATGAAGCCAGGAGATAAAAATGTCTACTTGCCTGATTTAATCTGAAGACTCAGGGAAATAAAGTCTATCTTCTATTTGCCACCTGAGCATGTTTTATTTTGAAGTGGTCAGAAATATTAAACATAGTTTTTTAAATCTGGAAATTTAATCTTCCTCCTGTATAGCTGAAGCTTAATCTAGATATGTTCTTGCCTCATATGGTGCATAGGCTCAAGACTTTAGAGAGGAGATGTCACCAGGATGACTCTTCAGCAGCAGAGACAGTCTTTACAGTCTCTACTGCTACAACTTGAGTTCTGCAACGTTGTATTTTCTGGAGCATGGTATTAATGTTTAAATCTCTTTAACTATACACAAGGAGCCCTAATGACTGATATGTTCTACTCAGAATGCCCTTCCTCATCTCTTACTCTAAAGCAGATGAAGCTCTAACTAAAACAAATATGTTCCTTTGTAATGGCCAGATATTATTCATTAACAAGACTATACAATAACTAGCAGTTAATTAAAATATTCCTTCAGGTGAAGTTCTAAAACACTGTCTGGGCTCTGAAAAGGCTAGATTTAATCTCTGTTTATAATCCTGTGAAGGATTTTTTTTTTTCTAAATTACATGAGGCTATGCAGTTGCTTTGCCAATAGTATAACCATTTTGCCTGATAGTGCAGCCTGTAGTGCAGATTCTATGGTTCCAGCTGTACTCTGTGACACTTCTTTACAGCTTCTTTTGGAGCTGCATAATCTGAAAGGTGGGGACAGACAGATCTGGATAAACACTTTTTTTTAATAACTGCAGAAAATACCAGAGTAGTGTTCACATGAAGTCTAATTTATCCTCTAGTCACTTAGTATGGGTAATGGATGCCAGTGATGGAATGTGTGTGCCCTGGGCTACACTGCTTCGTTACACGCACCTGGCTCCCTTTAATGTGAATTTAAAGTACCAAGGAAAGGGAGGACCTGCCCTTCAGGGTGAGTGTATGTGCTCAAAAAAGCTAATGAACTCTGTAACAGTGTGAGAGCTGAAATCCCCATCCCACACCAACAACAACCAGGCTAGCTCAGTCTGGAAGCAAATGAAAGCTGTTTTTACAAACAAATCTACAATCTATGATGAAATGCAATGAATATGTACAAACATACACTATTCACAACATTTACAAATATATATAATCAACAGAAAAGCACAACCAAGCCTTCTTTGCTTCCCCCATGGGGCCTTTCCCCAAGGGGCCTCCTCCCAGCCAGAAGGAATCCCCCCAGGCCCACTGGCAGAAGGCAGAGAGTCAAGAAGCAGAGAGGCTGTTAGACTTAGCTTGTCAAGGTCAGTGTGTTATCTTCAGCCAGAAAAGAACAGCCAACAGAAGCCCAGCAAGCAAGCTGAGAACTGCCCAACTCCCCAACCTTGTTTTGAGTAGAGATTCTTAAACATTTCTCTCTCCAATGGAAGTGTTTAGAATAATTGTTATTTTGCTTTCTTACACCCAATAGTGATTTGTTTACATTCTTTCACTTTCTCCGCTTGAACTTTGTGAAGAAAAATTAAAAAGTCTTAAAACCGTCACAAACTTCTGCAATAATGTCTGTTTCTAAGATAATGGTATGGACTGGATATTGATAAATGAGCACCTTTAGGACTGGTCCATACACTTCAATGGTTCATCTGAATCAATATCATGTTATAGGCAGCACAGAAATATGTTTTCCTGCCAGTTCTGCAACTGTCCAGTATCACTCAGGATTACTTGCATAGGGACCATTACTGACTCTGAGATCTTCTTATAACCCCTTCAGAAGAGACACACAGCCAGGAAGTGCTGACAGGCACACTTCATCTAGGCCATGCTGACAGGCAATGCTGCCCTCCTCGTCGCTTTGGCCTCTCCTCCACTTCAGACACTGCCTGTGGCCTGCCCAGACGTTTGTCAGCAGACCCAACCCCATGCTGAAGCTCCAAGTTGTTTTTCATCTGATGAGGCGACACATTTTATCGCTTCACTACCCATGTTTCTGAAAGCGCTCGGGGTTATGGTGATAGCGCTGTCTGCCTGGCCGTACACTGCGCACGCTTCGCCAGCCTTTGTGGCCGAGACCCAGGCTCAGCTCTAAAAATAAGACAGAAGAGCTATAAATAGGAGCCGGTTAAAGCAGCTTCAAAGCGCCTGGTCAACGCCGCAGCTTCGTAGGGGAGAGCACCTTCAGGACGGCCCCGGAGGCAGGGCAGGGGAGACAAAGCAAGGCAAGGCAAGGCAAGGCAGGGTAGGGTAGGGTAGGGTAGGGTAGGATAGGATAGGGTAGGGTAGGGTAGGGTAGGGTAGGGTAGGCGGGCAGAGACGCCTGCGGGGCAGCGAGTTCTCGGTAGGCGGCCGGCGGCTGGCAGGACCGCGGACCTCCTCCCCGGGCAGCCGCCGTTGCCAGGCAGAAATCACGCGAGCCCGCGGCTTCAGCTGTGCGGGTGTCGGTCCGCGAAACGGCTCAGGGCTCCATTCCTCCCGCCTGAGAGGTAACCCGGTACCCGCGGTTGCCCCGGAGTGGGCGGGAGGGAGCGCCGCCGTCTCCAGAGGACAGGAGGGAACGGGAGGCTTCTCGGAGGCTGTGAGGCGGGCAGTTCAGGGTGCCAGAAGCCAAGCTTATCTCAGTGGTGCCCAGTGACTGGAGCAGAAGGAGTTTGTGCACAGGTGCAAACTGAAACCCAGGGGAGTCTCCGTGAGCATCAGGAATCACTTTTCTTGTGAGGTTGACAGAGCACTGACACAGGTTGCCCGGGGGAGTATCCATCCTTGGAGACATTCAAAAGCATGGCCCTGGGCAACCAATTCTGGGTGGTCCTGCTTGAGCAGGGGGGTCAGACTAGCTGAGCTCTAGAAGTCCCTTCCCACCTCACCAACTCTCTGATTCTCTCAAATCCGGAGAGACTCACTCAGGAGGATCCTCCTGTGCTTACGACTTCCAGGATTGTGTTTAAACTTAATAAGAGCTTTATAGTCTGCTGCTTATGGCTTTATGGTGGAGATTTCTCAGGGCAAGCTTTGATTGCAGCTAGCAGGCCTCCAGTAGAGAACTGCCTGTGCCTTAAGAGACTGAGCAGCAGGGAGTTACATTTAATACCTCCTCCTTTCAGTTCTGACGTTCTTCCAGCAAGTAACAGCAGGGCTCCCCTACTATGCTGTATGATCTCGCTCTGTTAGCTAATTTCCTCTTGTAACGGGAATGTTCTTGCTTGCACCAGGGGAAGGGGAAAAAATTCATGTAAAGACTGGTAGTTTAATGGTGCTGTAGTTTTAAACAATGCTCTTTTTCCTACTGGATGCTCAATTTACACTATGATATAATGTCTCCATCATTTGAAATAATATGAAAAAGCAAATTAACAAAAATCAGGAAACTATAGGTAATATTTTTGTTATTTAGAAGAAGAGCTGGATCTCCATGATGAAGCCAGACAGTGTTTTGCTGCAGCAGCATAGCTAGTAGTCTACAGCAAATATTCACGCATCTAAAGATAACTCAGCCCTGCTTCAGAGAGATTTATTGTAGTTAAGTGCTTTTTTTTTCTTCCAGAAAACAAAATTTTGCATTACATTTGCAATATAATATTGTAGTTTCACTACACATTTTGGAGGATTTGTTTTAAGAAGCCTTCAGCTGCCAACAGTCTTTTTCAGCCAAGCTCTTCTGGTATTTGAAGAAACTAGATGAGTACATAATTACAGAATACCAGACGGGAGTGGCCTCTCTGTTACTTTTGCAAACACATACATACCTGCCCATATTTCTTCATGCCTTCTGTTTCAAAATACCCATGAGCTTCTATAGGACCAATTTGTGACCTTGTTGAAGTCAGTGTCAACATTATTATGGAGCAGGTGCCAGAGTTGGAAGCAAATTTACAGTTTTGATGAAAATCAAAAGTAAAATGTACTTGCCTATTATAGTCATTCTATGTTTGTTAAGTGTTTGACTGGGACAGTCTTGTAAAAGATAAAAATGGAGGAAGATTTATGCAGTGGATTTCTTTATTTTTTTTATGAATTGCAAAGGAATTGAAATATGCAAAAAAGACATCCTAATGGTTTTCTGACTAACATAATATGAAACATAACAGGAAATTGTAACAAAGTAAAAAAGTTTACATCTAAATAAATAAGTTGCATAGCTGAAGTTATAAAAATATGCTCATTAATGCACAAAGAGTTGTTGGTTTCCCAAAAATGTGGATACCTAAGATGTTTTTCTAAGATACAACAAGGAATATATAGGTGTAGGTAGGTAAATAAAGACTTCAAGTTCTGGCTGATGCTGGCAGTCTGATCCATGAAGACAATGAGAAAGTCCAGTGCTGTTAAATATCTTCATCAATGATACTGATGAGGGGACAGAGTGTCTGCTCAGCAAGTTTGCTGATGACACCAAACTGGGAGGCTTGGCTGATACAGCTGAAGGCTGTGTGGCCATCCAGTGAGACTTGGACATACTGGAGAGCTGGGCACAGAGGAAACTAATGAGGTTCAACAAGGACCTCCTTGCATCTCCTCCTCCTGCATCTGGGGAGTAATAATAAACTGCACCAGTACAGGTTAGGAGGTGATGTGCTGCAGGGCAGCCCTGTGGAGAGGAATCTGGGAGTCCTGGGGGATAACAAGTTATCCATGGGACAGCAATGTGCCTTTGTAGCCAAGAAGGCCAATGGGATTCTGGGGTGTATTAAGAAGAGTGTGTCCAGCAGATCAAGGGAGGTTCTCCTCCCCCTCTACTCTGCCCTGGTAAGACCTCATCTTGAGTACTGCATTCAGTTTTGGGCTCCCCAGTTTAGGAGGGACAGGGATCTGCTGGAGAGGGTCCAGCAGAGGGCTACGAGGGCGATTAGGGGACTGGAGCACTTCCTTATGAGGAGAGGCTGAGGGACCTGGGGCTTTTTAGTCTGGAAAAGAGAAGACTTAGCAGGGATTTAATAAATGTTTATAAATATCTGAGGGCTGGGTGTCAGGAGGGAGGGGACAGGCTCTTCTCACTTGCTCCCTGTGAGAGGACAAGGAGCAATGGATGTATGCTGCAGCACAAGAGGTTCCATCTCAACACAAGGGGGAACTTCTTTACCATAAGGGTCACAGACTACTGGAACAGGCTCCCCAGACAGGTTGTGGAGTCTCCTTCTCTGGAGACTTTCAAGGCCCTGTCTGGATGCATTCCTCTGTGACTTGAGCAAGATTGTACGGTCCTGCTCTGGCAGGGGGGTTGGACTAGCTGATCTATTTGGGCCCCTTCCAACCCTTGACATTCTGTAATCCTGTGATCTTTTAGTTATTTACGACTGGTTAGCCCAATTCTGCATGCAATGTGGATTCTTGCTGAGAGCTTTTGTGCCTGTCTCTCAGGAAAGAAGCATTATAATATCATTCTTTTCATCCTGCAATGTCTAATTAGTGAAGACAAAGCCACACAAACACATGATGATAACTTTACAGCTTTTAGTTCTCATTAAAGCTTGTTGGTCTCAGCCTTAGATGAGTTTATTATTAGTATCTGACAGCATATTTTCTGCTGTCCTTCAATACCATATTAACTTTGTGATACTGTATCCTTGGAAGATTTGGTAGTAAATTGTGGGTTTAATTTTATCTCAGCAGATTTAGATATCAGTGGCTGTCTTTAATTATTTAATTTAAGACTTGGAAGTTGTTAATTTACTCTCATCAGTCAAGGTGTCACAGTATGCAGTTAGCAGGAGAAGTATTTGGAAAGTTTGCAAATGCTGAATTAATATTACTTAGTGATTTTGAGGAACTGAAATGCTTTCAAGGCAGCTGTTTAAGATATTGCGAATACTACAAAGTATCAACAAATACCAAGATCTTGTTTCACATCCTTTTAATTGTGCTTAGAGGTGATACAAACTGATATATCAACTATTTTGTCATAAATTCTAATAGATTTATTGGAAAGAGTAATTAATGTTTATTCAAAAGGAAACTTCTGGATGTTAGAAGATGTAGTATGAAGAGAAGAGCAAATTGGGGTTTATATTTGTACTTGCTGAAGGTTTTTTTTTCAGGTATTTGAAAGGCAGGATCCCAGTGTCAAGATGCTGAACTGGACTACATTTCTGATACAAAAGAGCAATCATTTTATTGACATATGTCACAAAAAGAAGTTACAGAGAGCTCATCTTGAGCTGACAGCGTACATTTCCTCGGTGATTTACACTGGCTTTGTAGTTCTTCTCTGAACCGGGCTTCATTCATCCTCCTGTGGGTTTTTGTTTTGGGTTGTTGGACTTCTTTGGCATTTAGAAACAGATGCATCACTGTTCCTGCTGTCATTATGCTAGAGGTTTTCTGACTAGATGGAGCAGTGCTGCTTTATTGGCTTTTGGCCACTGGGAGCTTTCTGCATACTCTGGAGAAAATTCCAGTTTTCTAGCAACCAGTGCTTCACCCTCTCTTGTCACCCTTGTGGCCACAGTTGTTACTGATCTTAACTTTGCTTTGTGACACCTGACACTGATCATTCCTCACCAGTGCTGAAGATGCTGTAGTAAGCTTCCTGGTAGCCCCACCAAGTGCACAGCATGCCCCTGAAGTAACACAAAGAAAAGAAAAAGATCCTATTTTTTTTCCTCCTTTTCAACCATCAGTCATTTCTAACTGTTGCAGCTGCTGCAGGAAGAGGCTGTATTGCTTTTGTGAACTGTTGAAACTTGTAGATAGCTCCTGTGAGCCAGCAGGTTTCAAACATGAACTGTAGTTCCTTGTGAAGTTCTTATGTTCAAGATGGTCACCTTTAACCTACCACATGGCACATCAGTGATGATTTACAGTCCTGTGAGCTGAGAAGTGGGAAATAGATATAATAGAATAATAATAAATATCATGACAATTTAATGGAATTAAATTATTTTCTTGCAAAGCCCTAACCAAATAAATAGTAGGCTTACTCATTTAGTTAATTCCTGTAATAGGCTTGCTCCAACAACAGTCCAGAACACTCATAATGCACTATACCTGACAAATAGGGGGAGAAATCAGTAATTCCTCACTGTATAGAACAGAACTTGGTTTCAAACTTTCTTGCTTTGTCAGGTAATAACATACCAGTGTCATGTCATGTAGAAGAAGTCAAAGCATGTGTACAAGCAGAGAAAACCCAGTTGAGTAGAGGAAAAATATTTAAACCTCAAGTGAGACAGCAATTACCAACTGCTCTGGTTAAATGTTCTTTTCTGTGTTCTTTTAAATCATTTTATTTAATTCCTTTTTTAAGGTACATTGTTGTTTTAAATTAATATAATTTACAAATGTCCTACCTTTCCTTGCCAACACTAGGATAAAATCAACAGAATATGTTGTATGAAGGCCTCTTAAGAGTTCATTTGTTCTGCCCTTTTTTCTTTTTCTTTTCCTTTTCCTTTTTCTCTTTTCCTTTCCCTTTTTCTTTCTTCTTTTCTTTTCACTAGGCATTACTTCCAGTTTCAGCCCTTATAGGCAAGAGGAGATCAAACAGTAAATAAAACATGATCTGAAAGATTGGTGGAATCTGGGTTTCTTCTGAATGTAGTCAATGGCCCTGATGCAGCCTGTGACTTCATCTTGCTCAAAATAACAGAAAGAAGTCAAGCTACACTTACAGAAGAACGAGTGGGGTTTTTTTATTTATTTATAACTTATATTATATATAATATAATATAATATATAATATATAAGTAAAGAAGGCCATGCACTGGCAAAACACTTTACCAGTGCTGCCCTGTATCTGACCAGAAGTCAGATAGTCAAGTATTTCCCCAGTACTGGCCATAAGTATATGCTTGGGAAAGGAAAGAACAGGGTAAGAATACAATACCTTTCCCTTACCACTCTTCCATCTCCCTTTTCCCTTCCGTAGTCCTTTGGGGGAAAATGGATAACCAGTGTGGTAGACATGTAGACTTCTAACAGCACCCATCTCATGTTTCAGTGTTTGTTTGTACTCAGATTATTTCTCATGAATTGCTGCTTGTGCAGTGTTTGTGTTTAAATGTGACAGGTCGAGACTTGTTTGAGAGGTACGTATCTGTATGGAGTGAAGGACAACTATTGCCCTGAGAAACTGTAAACCTCTAGTTTAACTAGACAAGACAGATTGGAAGGGGGAAAGGCACACATTATGGTTTCTCATGCTCTAAGTTATGCACTAATTATAAATATATTCCTAAAGTAATTTCCAATCTGGTAAATACAACATTGCTGCAGAGTCACAGCAACAGAACCCTGCATACTGATTTGAAGCTCAAGGAAATTTCTGCTATCACGGCACTCAATCCTCTTCACAGGGAACAGAGAGAAGGCATTTGCTTGCTCTGAGGGAGAGAAGAGCATGCTGGTAGAGTAGGAAGCACATCCTTGAACAAATGCTGCCACAAACTTCCCAGTCAGTAGAGAAAGGGATACTTCTGAGGTATAGACCTTGTCCAAGCAGCTGTTGGGCACTGAGAGAAGGAAGAGACTGCATTGCACCCATCCAAAGTCTGTCTTCTAGTTGCTGAGAAGAGAAACAGAAGTTTGGAAGGAGTAGAGAAGTAAAAATTATTTTAGGGTTTAAATTTCCAAAGGAGTCTAAAATAACTGCAGTAATGTGCTAGCAGCAGGTTTATATCCATCATCAGAGACAGCATAAATTTATTTATATCCTGCTTTTACCTGCCCAGGATGGGGCCATATTTCTTTTTGATAAATGCAGTCTGAAGTGCTTCACTTACAACATGTTTATTTTAGAAACTCAGAAAAGGTCTTCTGCCTTTATTGAAATAACTACTTGACTGTGTTGCCCACTGAAATCCATGAGCTACCCCAGCATGGCTGCGTGCTTGAAAGGTGGCTCAGTTACTTTCTCAGGCAATTGAGTAATTTGTTCTTCATCAACTAGAGTTTATATATTAATGAACAGACTGCCTGCTGTTTAGAAGTTCTCTGATTTGGATGTAGTGTAAAGGATAAAAATTTGCAGATGAGCTCTGGCCCGTGAGAAGCCCAGTAAGAGTGATTCTTATCCTGCAGGGCAAGATTACAGGCTAATCAGTACTTGAGCAACCCTCAGATATTTAATTGGGATAAAAGGGCTGATACAGTCATGGTGTTCATTCTATTTATTTAAGAATCTTGAAACTGTTACTAGGAAATTATGAATCTGTCCTAGATGAGAAAAAATAATTGATCTGTGTGCAGCTACATAGAAATGACATGCAAATGTGAGGGAAAATGTCAGAGCTCTTATGAAAAGAAAGACAACTTTCTAAAATATATTGCTAGCTTCACCATGTTCTGTCTGTTAATGAAAAGAGATAGAGAATAAAGAGCAGTCATAATTTTTCCACATGCTTTCATGGTTTTCTTATTATTTGTCTTCTGTTCATACTTTTCTGGCTGTATAACATCTCCATTTTACATCAAAGGACTTGATGAAGGACTACCCAATCTTTCTTCCTTTCATGTGTCTCTCCTTGATTCTCCATGTTTTCAAGTGGATACCACCCAGTGATAGCAAAGGCATTTGAAAAGGAGTGTCTTTGCTCCATTGGGGGCCTTGCAGATGACATGAACACTGCTAAAATTGGATCCTGCTGATCAGTGGGAGGATGGCTTGAGTATGGGTTCATACATATCTGCATGAGGGCTCTCTAGGATGTCGCTTATGTAATGGTAACAGTTGCTTAATATGCCTCCAGCTCTGAATAGTTAATCACACAGTTTAAGATATCAGATAATTAAACACTATGGAGTACAAATACCAGCATGTTCATCCAATAGAAATATGGTAGACTTTAGCAGAGGCAGTCAAGTGGCAGAACTCCTGTTCCACAGGAAGGTCCAAAATTAAGGAAAATAATTGATGTGTTATTAGAATGTGCATTAGAAGCCATCTGCTTGTGCCTTTAAATTATTTTTTTATAATTTGTTAAATCTGGAGACTCTGTCTCATAGGTTCCTAAATGCCCAAGCTTTCATGTTTTTTAGCTATCTGTACTGGAGTGAGTCCTGAAGTCCACAGCAGTTTTCCAGGACCTCAGAGACTCAGAGCCTGCGCATAAAATGAGTTTTCAAAGGTCTCAGGTTTCTTGCTGCTCAATCAGAAGGCCAAATGTGACATGTAGTTTTCAGGTTCACAAGAGAGAAGACAGCTGTGATACTTCCACAAAGCCAGCAGGCCTGGAAGTGTCAGGTGTTGGAGTGGTCACAGTCCCTGGCAGAGAGGAGGACATATAGTGGGACTGCTTTGGAGCTGTGGGTCCTGGGAGCCAGAACTCTCCCTTAGACAGCCAGGTGTTCCAGAAGGATTCCTTCCAGGTCCTGTTTCTGAAGTTCAGTGAAACCCTGTTCTTTGTCTGAGAAAGATTTCTGACAACTGACAACCGACAACAAAAATGCTCCCCCCTCCCCCCCCCCAAGTCCTATTTTCCTGTAAAATTTTCAACCAGCTTTAAAGTGCTGCATAAACAACAGTCAAGATGGGTTTATTTTAACATTTTAGATTAAACCTGCATATGCTGTTTAATATCTGATGCCTGATGAAGGATGCAAGCTGCTGCAGGTACTCACATACGGACCCAGATTGATTCCAGAACACTAGGAAATTAATGTGGCTCTTAGGATGCTGACATTATCACAGAATGACAGTATGGTAGAAGTTGGAAGGGATATCTGAAGATCTTCTAGTCCAACCCTCCCTGCTGGATCAGGATCACCTAGAATAAACCAGTCAGGAACATATCCAGGTGGGTTTTTAATTCCTCCAGAGATAGAGGCTCCACAATGTGTCGGGCAACCTGTTCCTGTGCTCTACTACTCTCAAAGTGAAGTAATGAATATCTAATAATCTGTTCTGAGCACAAATACCTTAGGCATCTCAGAATCTGTAGTTCTGTATTCCTGTGAATGAAGGTCACTCTTTTTTTACCTGGACTTACTCTGTCAACACTGAGAACACTTACAAGGATAAATTCCATTGCTCAATATGTATGATCGGATCAGTTTCTGTTATAGAACTGTGATAAACTTCCCACATTCTTATCAATGGGAACCACTTAGTATATGGCTAATTTTTAACCCACCATAGTATATGCAGCAACTTAGATATCCTTAGATATGAAAACGTAAACCAGAATATTCTATCACTTTTGTATTACTGAGAGCCAAATTGTGCAACACACAAAGCCCTGGAAATATGGGAGCTGATGCTGCTCTGCTGCTTACTGTAGGCAAGTACAAAGTTACAGAATCAAACCTCCTGTTTCTGGAGAATGATCCTCTCACAGCAGCAACTGCTTAGCTGCATGCTTTAATCTGTTTCATTGTACATCATTCAAAATATCCAGGAAGAGTCTGTCTTATGTCTTCTGTGAATGCCATTAGCAATGTCAGGTTGTATTTGTGAATTAGTATTCACTAAAATGTAAAAGTGCATGTCTATATCTTCAATTCAGCACTTTCAGTGTCACCTTTTTAGGTGTGCCATGTTTGATATTCAATAGAGAAAATTCCCTATGAGGTATCTCTGCTATAAAACCCAATTTTTCTTCTATAGAATTTACAGCCTGGGTCTCCGGTTAAGCATTGATGTGAAATACCAAAGTATTACTGACTGAATTGTTTTATTATAGTCCAGTGAAATTAAAGCAGTTTGGTGCAAACTAAAATAACTGCTGCAGGGTTTGTATAGGGAGACAGATTCAGGTGTTACAGAAATGCAGAAAATACAAAGAAACTGAAGAGACCATCCTGACAACAAAACACATTAAATATAAATGAGCCTCTCTAGTTCTTCCTGCAGTTTGGGGCCTGTTGGGTGATGAATGAAGGCACGAACCCCGTTGCTGTAGAGCAATGAGATTCCAGAAAAGCAGAGAATCTCAGAAGTCTTCTTTGAAGTCCTTTATTACTGCGTTGCACAATCCCTTGCATTACAGAGTCTCAGAGCCCCACTTACAGAAGAAGTCCTGGAAGCCTTTAACAGATGAAGCAGCTGACAGAAGTCCCAAGCATACCCCTCGCAGCATCCCTACACTGAAGCCCTTGCCAGAAGGGGCAAACTAGCAGAAGCAGAACTCCCTAGCAGCCCTAATCCCCCAAGCCATTGCTAAGTCCCTAATCACAGGTTACTATTGCTCAGAGTGGCTGTTTTTATACTTTTTGTTATCAATCGCTTAACCAGTAAAATCCAGCCACGTATATATAAGGTAAAATCTTTTCCCAATAAGAGATGCCAGCATGTCAAGGAGGTGGCTTCTGCAGTGTCATGGTAGAGCCAAATGGGCCCAGCACAAATCCAGACAGGTCCTGATGTGCCTAGACATGGTCCCCCTCTACCCCCTCCTTCCTGCAGGAGTTGGGGTAACGCAGGAAAAGGGACAAAAGAAAGGCCCCAACATGTCAGGGTAAACAAGCCTCCTTCCAGGGTAAGAACATGTGTACTGGCCACTGCTTCTTCCAGACCAGGCCTATGTTTCTGCCTTTTATGGCCACAGCCTGGCAGAATCCTTTTTCATTAGGTAACTGTTTGGTGGCTTCGGTTGCCCTATTGGCCCAATTGAATCTTGGGCAAGATATATATATACGAGCTGATTTGTAGTTGCCTTGCCCTTGCCTGCTTGGACCTGCCTTGCTTTAATTTGGCTTGCCTCACCTCGAGTTACCTGGTCCAATACCTGGGATAGAAGCCACAAGCCTTAGGATCCAAGCCGCACTTCCCCTTGCAACTAGAATTTTGCCGTGCCTCAGTTTACCCAGAAAAGCCAAGAGCCCTTCACGGAAAACACATCATATCGCCTGCCGTCCTGCTGAAGTCAGATCAGCCCCAAGACCGTGTGGCCCTCCTGCTGGCTACCAGCCATGCTTGGCACACACAAGAGCGCCCCCAAAAGCCTCAATGGCTAACACATAGCAGGAGCACTCCCCCATTTGGGTGAACTTTCGTGAGTAATTAATTCACTGCCTCCTTGCCTTAATGGTTCTTGTCGAGTCTCCTTGCCATGGTCAAGCGCCATTTTGCACCGGGAAATTCTCTCTTTCGCTGTGATTCCTCTCAGTTTGCTTAAAATTGTTTAAAATTGTTGTATTTGCCTAAGTGCTGTACATTCCCACTGTAAATATATATTCCAACTGTACATCAAACCTCTTTGATAAGATTTTGGCAATTTTTTGTATTAATAGAAATATACTAATGTTTTATTAATATTCTATCAATACACCAATATATTAATATTTTGTTACTATTCATATTTGCCATATTAATTTCATAAAATCATTCATTAATAACATGCAGCATGTTCCAATCAAAGGGTGCCAACTTGAGGATGTTGTTCTTGGCACACATGGAGCATTATTGTTTTGCTCTATGCACATGCTAAGGAATTGGTCATCTAAGGAATCATGCACTCTCCACACGTCCAGCAGCTGCCCGCAGAACAGTGGCTAGAACAAGCCTCTGCTGGATCTGGGACTTTTCTTTCACAAAGATTAGGGCTTAATTTATAGATAGATAGGAAACTATTGAGTATGTGGTCTAGATTCCCTGCTGCATCTTGTATAGGTTAACAGAGGTGGTCATAAATTATGACAGACTTAGGAAATTCCCTGTCTGAAATTATCCCCAAACACAGCAGCTTCTGTTACTATACACTCAGTTGAAGCAGATATGAGGCAGGAGCTCTGTTTTCTCTCAGTTTGCTATGATTCAAATTAAAAGTTTCACAAAAGGTAACACCATTCTTTCAAAGGCTATATACTTGTTTTAATTCCATGAAAAGGCAAAAATAATAGCATCTGCATAGCTGCTGAATTATTTCAGCAATAGTGCTGAAGTATGGTTTTCAAATTCTGTGTCTAGAGCTATCAGGACTTAAGCTTGTGGTAGGGAATATTGCCAAATTACTGCTTTTAAGTGACCATATCCTTCAGATTCAGAAAGACCTGTTAGACACTTTGCTCTGGAAAAGAATGTTCATTATTCAAGGCCTGATTTTGAACTTAACTGGAATATATTGCTAGGGGCATCACCTTTGATACAATCTGGCTCCATGTGTAGTATTGGACCATGACACTGAATCATCATAACTTGAACACAGTAGTTTCATACTATCAGGTCATTGGTTTTCAAAATGATTCTTGGCAAAATAATTTTCTTTTTGTATGGCTTTCTATTGGGAAACACACTGTTCATACAAACTTTTAGGGCTCCTTAAGTAAAAAAAAAAAACAAAAAACCATTTAAAATTGCAGCTATGGAAACTATGCAGTGTTTCTTCTCAGAAGAAAGAAAATTCCACATTTTTTAGGTATTTAGATAGAGATGAAATCAGATGTCCTGAGACTAGGCACTGGTTGGGTACTGAGAAAATCAATTTCCACTTCTCTGCCACTAACTCTGTTGATCTTGTTACAATGGACAAGGCTCTGAAATAAAGATGATGGGTTTCTTCCCTGCTTGTTATTTATCTGGTTTGCAGACTTCAACTGTAAACTCTCTGGGTGTGTTAATGACTATTTTTGTAAAGCCTGGGACAGTGATGTGATTGACACTTCAGGAAGTCACCCAAGTTCAAACAGCAGCAGCAACATCACTGCATGAGTTAACTGTTCTACATGCACATGCAAAGAACTAGCTGCTGAAAGATCTGCAGTTATTGTGACTGTGCTCAATAACAACAATTGTTTAGTGCCTGTGTCGTGTGTTACAAAGAATCTTCACAGATTAAATTAAAAATATTTGGGTCAAACAATTACAATTTTTGCTACATGCATTCTCTATTTGTATCTTCCTCAGAGCAGCCTCCCACTTAAGTTTTTCTACTTGAAACCATAGTGGAGTAATTGTTGAGCTGAAATGGTAGGACCGGACAGAAGAAAATAAATAATTGCTCTCTATTCTAAATTTTCACATGATTAAGAGCTCTTTTCATAATATTCTTCTGTTCTTGTACAGGTGTTTGATGTAAAAAAAGAAAAAAGTCAAAAGAGTGAAGGATTCAGCCAGCATAATTTATGTTTCAAAAGAAATTAAAGGCTAAAAATTTTTAGGAGTAATATACAGTGAGGTGTTGCTAAACTAATTTGCTTTTAAGTCGTTATCCATTATATACATAGCTATTATTAAGTTTTACCAGTTTTCAGAACCTTAATAAAAATGCTTAAGGAATATGTTTAAATAAATACATTTAGATAAATACTTTTTTTTTTTAAATCAAATGTTTTGATGTGTTGCATTGGATTTGAGAGTGGTAAGTTCCTCTGTCCATATCCTATTGTGAATATAGAAGGATAGTTTCAAAAGAAAAAAAAGAAAAGGCTGACCTTTTGATGATTTTATTAACTTAGGGACCCATGACAATTAGAAAGGAACACAGAGGAAGGGAGCACAGAGGAAAAGCAAACATGTTTAGTCATCTCCCATTTATTTAATAGTGTCTTTATTTTAAGCCAGTGGTCTAAGATGGCAGAAATTGATCTTAAAAAGTACTGCTTGTAATTTTTCCAGGATTATTTTCTCAGAACAATGTTATAATATTCTGTGCTACTTGCATCTTTTGATTTTTAAGGTGGCTGTCCCAGTCAGATGATTTTGCCAAAAACTAAGCTTCTAGTGGTGAAGCCTGAATTTCAAAATGCATTCTCTGAAAAAAAACCAGGCACTTTGTTAGTTCTCACCAAATCAAGATCCAAAAGTTGTAATTACTTTCTAAAGCTTGCCTTTAGGTTTTGTTTATGCCTGTATAAACACAAGGTTTCTGAAGTTACAGCAATGCCTTTGAAGTAAAAAATTATCCTGCATTGTGTACATGTGAACAAAAGATTTCATTGTTCACGAGTCAGACACTCCTGGTTCCTCACCAAATTATGATGTTGGCTGGAAACCAAAATCAAAAATTGCATTGATTTTTCTAGTTCTATGGCACTTGGCGTGTCCTTTGACATTTGAGATCATCTCTAGGGAGATGTTTCCTTTACAATTCACAAATCTAACCAGGCAAATATAAGTTCACAATTAAGGAACTTCTGCCAGTGCACAACCCTTTGGAGTACAAAGCTACTGGGCTTTAGGCTCCTGCATGCCAGTTATTCTATCTGCTTAACAAGCATGGACATTTAAGTGAAAAGATTCATGTATGCATATTGTAGTGGTAACTGGCTTGCTTTACATTAACCAGGAACAGGTTTAAGTTGAACCAAAATAAGTTTTTAAATTGGAGGAAGTCTATTTAAATTGTAGGTCAAATTCTTGCTGGAACTTCTGCATGTAGACAAATCATTTCACTAAGCTTTAAAAAGAGGACTGAAGTTTGGTCTCCATGATCAGACTTGCAAATTAAGGTACCAACTTCTCCTCGATTTTAGAGGGAGTTAGGAAGGCCATATCACTGGACAAGTAGGGACTCAAATCTCCTGAATTTCCGATGAATCTGCGTCTACCTGACTTCTGTGAAATGAGTGGCTTTTTAAATTGAGAATTAGCTCCTTCAGCTATTAAGGCATACAGCAAAATTTACCCTGTAAGTCATCTGAGGTTAATTCAGATGTTACAGTGGGGCTTATCCTTATCAAATGGATAGAATTCTGTCTGTCTGGAATATGTGTTCCTGCACTTTGCCACTTATTTGAAATGAGAGAGCTTGTTTGCTTACTTTGCTGTGTTGGGCCGGGCTTTTTGTGGCCTGGCTTCTGTGATGTGAGCCTATCATAGGGTATCTTTAGAAAATCTTTAATGTGGTGCCTTTTTCCCCACTGCTTCCCTTGGGAACAAGCAGCACAGTAGCTTACTGAGCTGCTTCTTCTTTTGCCCTGAAGATTTATGTTTAGCAGAGATGGTATTTCAGATTGCAAAATATGTGACATTTGTGCAATGCCGTGGGTCATTTTTGTGGCCTGCAGAAAACTGCCCTGTAGATGCTGTTGTAAAAGGGAATTTTCTCTCAGAGTATCTGGTCAAAAGGGCCCTGCTAATTGGTAGGGATTAAAACAAACAGAAGTAATCTGGCAAGGACATAACAGTCAAAAGTACCAGCCTTTTCATACCTGTATCAGTTGCAGCATAGCATTCTGGCCAGGAGATGACTCTTCTGTAATCCTCATAGGATCTGCAGAAAGGTAATTGTATTCCTTAATGATTCCATAATATGTCACCAATATATTTTCCTTCCTTACCAAGATGCTGGTGGTGCCTACATGCTCCGTGAAGGGATCTTTCAAGGGACACATGAGTCTCAAAAGTAGCTGTAAGTATTCAAGTTATTACTTGAGAGGTGTTTATGTGCTCCAGTTTTGAAATAACAGTTTGAACTGTAGGAGATTATTAAACATACAGATTTTATTACTGAAATAATGTAAAGTGGATAAGTGCTTCTAATATCTGCTTTTACAAAAATCTCGCCTTAATTCAGGCAAGCAGCTTACCTGGTCAGGATCTTTGCCAAGCACCTCTAGAAGAGTTACTAAAAAGCTGTTCTCCCTGAAGCTTCTCTTCTCAGCAATACTGTTCCACTTTTTATCTTCTCCAGGTCCGTATAGTTTCAGTCCTTAATTAGATGCTGACAAACACTGTCATTCCCTGCAATTTTTGTCCTTTGTTTCTCTTCAGTGAGAGGCATTTAATAGAATCATAGCGTTGTTTCGTTTTCAAAAAGACCTTTAAGACCATCCAGTCCAATTGTTAGCCTTGCACTGCCAAGTCCACCACTAAAACATGTCACAAAGCACTATCGACATATGCTTTAGATACCTCCAGGGGTGGTGACTCCACCATTCCCTGGCTAGTTTGGTTTAGTACTTGACAAGCCTTTCTGTGAAGAAATATTTTCCTAATATCTAACCTAAACTTCCCTGGCTAACTTGAGGCCATTTCCTCTTTCCCTGTGCTTTGTGATTTGGGAGAAGAGACTGAGACCCAACATTGCTACAACCTACTTTCAGGGAGTTGTAGCGAATGAGAAAGCCTCCCCTCAGCCTCCTTTTCTCCAGATTAAACAACTCCACTTCCCTCACCTGGTTCTCATAAGTCTTCTTCTTTAGACTCTTCACCAGACTAGTTTCCCTCCTTTAGATATGCTCCAGCATCTCCATATCTTTCTTGTAGTAAAGGGCCCAAGATGGAACACAGTAGAAATATATATTTTGGTCCTTGTACATAGAAAGTGCTGCATTTCATGGCCTGCAGAGTATTATCCTACCATCCTCCTCTTCCTACCTCTTCAAGGGCACTCCAAAGCACTGAGAGATTACACCTATCATGTTCCCACCTCAACAGACTGTTACACTGGCTTCGTGTATAAAGTGATATATGTATATTTTCTGAAGAGAAGCAGAGACACCTCTGTGGAACGATCAAAGCAGAAGCCAAAGCTCAATGGTTGCCAGGGCTTCACGTAGCTGAAAACAGGCAGAAATACTTATCCAGAAGGGGAGCATCTTGAGATAACTATGCAGCTGAACCAAAGCATTTGTCAGCCACTGACTTTATCACTCTGCTGAATCTCATTGATTACCATATTACCTGCACTGAAGCAAGCACTGTGGTCATAGCTGTGGAAAAATTGGTCTACCTTGTTAAGCATGAATCACAGAGTGAGGACGTGGTCTTTCTCCCCTTCAAATTCAGGCTCTAAAATGCAAGATGAGGAAATAGACAGATACAGATAGGTGTATGACCTATCTGTATGCCCAGTGAAGTGCTGCTTATGGTATGAGACAGCTGTTTCCTTGCAACATGGCTCAAATACTACCATCAGTTTATAAGAGGCAAAGCCAAGGATGCTGTAGAGACAGTTTCCACTTGCCAGTAATATCAAGGGTAGATAATAATTTAATATTTCCAAGTGTTTCAGGGTTAAGTATCACTGAACAGGTTTTATTTGTTGATTTTAAGTAGATGTAGTTTTCTTTCACATGTTGTGCAGTTAGCAATGGTATAAGCTACCGGGGCCAGAGCAGCACTGCAGTTATACTGGTCTTTCAAAGAGTGAAATAGCTGACATTCATGAGGACATGCTTTTGCTCCTATAAGAGGCAAAAACTAGTGGCTTTGAATTAGCAGTCTGGTGAGGAGCAAAGTCACCTCTTGAGTTTTTCAAAAGCATATTCTTGGTTTTTAGCTACATGGAAATGACATGTTTTATCACTGGCATTGTGTATCAGTCAAACTTTAATACTGCTACGACTGGATTTATGATATGACATTATACCTCTGGACATGATATATTCTCCAGACATGATTTCCAGAAGTAATCTCTTGCAATTCAATCAGTGGAAGCTAGGTAAATTAGTTATCGTGCAACTACACGTTCAGGACTATAATAAATTCCTAGGAAAGTCATTACAAAATAGGAAATAAAAAAAGTTAGTTTCGAAAGAGTTGTCACTGTTCTTTATTGCTTGTTCTTGGACCTGTGTTTCCTGGAGATCTTTCCTCTCATATATAGAAGCAAGATGTAAATGTCTTGAAACTACAATAGCACTCAGAGTTTAGGTTTCCAAAAGGAGGCAACTTTTTGTAGTTAGATCTGTGCATGAGCATATGAACATAGAAAATGTTGAAACTGTGAAATATTGAAAAATTGGATAAAACAATTCACTGAATGTTGCAGGTAAACAAGAACTATGTAAGACAGCAGAAAATACAGAAGTTTGATTCTGTTCAGGCATGGGCTTTAGAACTCTGCCTATCTTTACAGCATACAAAAGAGCTGTTTCAATTTGACCTGTTGTGTTTGTCCCATCAACAGAGCCCCATAACATGGCTGCTTAAAATTCCTGGAAGATTTCTATTTGACATTTATCTCAATATGAAGTTATTCAAAGATGTAAAAGAAAAAAAATATGTTAAAACCTCTGCTGAAAAGTGTGCACTTTCCAGTGAGTTCAAATAAGATCATCCTCTCTAGGGGTGGGAGATACTTGGATGGGCACCCACTAAATCTCTTAAAGTTATTGTTTTATCCTTAAAACACCTTATTTGAGAAAGAGATATGTCTTTTATTGTCCTCTTTTCAGAGAGACTGAAACATAGGAAATAAAATACCTTGCCAAAGTTCAATAGAAACTCTCTGGCAAAGATTTTTTTTTCTCTTACATAGGAATAACCACAATGGTGCTTGTTGCACAAAGTTAAAAATTTTCAGGACACAGGATTTTGTGCAAAACAAACAAGCAAACAAACAAACAAAAGATTAAACTACTGCTACCCTGCATATCTCCAGCATTTGAAATTTAGGGCAGTAATTGATTTTGAGAAGAATGTTTCTTTTATAAACGGATTTTTCATCCCTTTTTAATCCTTGTATATTTTTTGGATTATCACATTGCTCTTCTATCATGCTGTCTTTTTCACCACATATATTGAAATTAAGATGTCAGTGTCAATCAGAAAGATTTGAGGCATTTCCTGAAATAAGACTTTCTTAGTAACTTCTTAGTGAGCTTCATATTTGCCTGCCTAAAGTGTTGGATTCGATTGTGGTACCTGTACTATGTTAAACTTCATTGAGACAAGAGATAAATGCAGTTTTGTCATAATTTTGCACCAGGTTGTCCATTGCTTTACAGCAAACACAGAGTCATTATTTCTGTTGGTGTCTCTGCAGCTGTGTCATGGTGTAAGCACTGTGGCTGTCAACTTGCTCAATGAACAATCAGTAGAGTTGCAGTGGTCTTGTTGGTCGTGTTGGTCGTGTTGGAATGTGATGCTTGCTCCTGAACACACTGTTGAAAGCAAATATTCACACCAGTGCTTTTTTAGTTGCTTGACAGAGCACATTAGTAAATAATAGGAAATTAAGCAACAACTATGGCATTAGGTGTTCTGTCTTGCTCTTTCTTATAGTGCTTGTTCAAAAGATGACACAATAAAATTAATTTAGTCACCACCCCCCCTTTGCAGTAAAAATGAATTTGTAGCACTGTAGCACTGTCTCACTTGGTTAGGCAAAAGATTAAGACAAGAAAAAGCAACATGGCAAGAAAGCAGCCAAACCAAGATTAGAGGGTTTGTCTCCCAGACTCTCAACCCAGTGTCTCCTATTCCTTCAAAGTACAATAAGTCATTAACTGAGATGGTACATTGGGATGTGAACAACGAAAAAATAATTTACTTTGTTGTGTCAGAAAGCAAATTCTGCACAGGTTGGATGGGCTAATTATCTCAGTGTAAGGGCTATTCTGTGTTCATAGATGGAAGGTCAAAGGCACATTAGATTTCTGATCTCTGGTATTCTGTTCATTTTTAAATATTATTTGCTAGCAAATCTCCATCTACAAACCCTGTCTGGTAATTTGAGAAGGAACACAAAAATATTTTTGTTTAGAAACAGGTTGAAAGACAATGATCTAGCTCAGCTGCACTACCAGGTTAAAATTTAATAATTTTAATAAATTTAAATTTAAAATCAATTTTAATAAATTTAATATTTAATATGACAAAATGCTTATCTGCTTCTTGACCTTTTTTCCTAGGCTAGTGATCAGATGTATCAGATACAGAGGCAAATACTTCCTAATCTGAGAATTCTTGTGGGTTAGAGATTCAGAGGAGTGTCATGGTCAGTCTGTGTGTAATAAATTTCTGTTCCATGTTCTGTCTTCTTTTCTGGCCCAATTTCTGTCTTTGTCTGCACCCAGCCCATTTTCCTCTCTACAGAGTGCTAGAGTTAGGCCTGGAACCATCAAGAGGTAAGATGTTCATATGCAGTTTTTTACAGTACTTTGTCCTACTCTCTAGTATTAAATCTTTCAAAATGTAAATGCTTTTTATTGTGTCAGATATTAAAGAGGGAGGTCCTCAATTATTCTCCATCATTCTATAATATTCGAGGCTTGTACATTACTTATTGCAAGCCACAATTCTCCCAGGTATTCAAAAACATGCAAAATGAGAGTAATTTACCACTTTTTCATGCTATTTTGTGTTACCCTTACTTTTTTAAATAAATGAATGAATGCTGACTTTATTTTAGTGCAAGCAGGAGAGGGTAAATATTAAAATGTTTTCAAAGCCATTATTTCCTGAGAGATTACTTGCCCTGTTGAATGAACTATGATTTTTCTCTCTTGCAGCTTTTTCTTCTGGACCTTCCTGCAAGCTCTCCAACCAGTACATCATTCAAGATCACATGGCTGCTCATTACAGGAAACTGATGTCTGCCAAAGGTGTGCTGTGTACTTTAATACTTAAGCCACTTCTGCTTTTGTGAGGCTAGTGTCACAGAAACAGTGAACTCTAAAGACTGTAGAATTTGTGTTCTAGTACATTGCTTATAAATATACAGAAGTATCAAGGCTAATTAATAACAGCAAAGTCTGATGTGTATAATAGATATTGATTTATTCTCAACTGGTGAAACCTAAATGAAGGAGCAAAGATTAAAAAAAATAAAAGGAAGAAAACAAAGATGTTTTGCAGCCTTTTGGTCTTTTACATTCTTGAAGCTCAGAAGAAAACTCACAAAAGATACTCTTGTATAAAAGGAGCCAAGTGTTCCCAAGCAAGTTTCCATTTTCTCTCTCTTCTTTTTTTTTTTTTTGTTTTTTCCAAATGTCCTGCTTGTTGTAGCAGAATTCAGTCAAGTTGGAAAGAGCTTCTCACAGTAGGTGCTAAACAAAATTTCCAGTGGCTAAAATTTCTAATTGCCAAGTGTTTCACCATCTGGCATTATAGTTCTCAAAAGTCAAACTTGGAGTATAATACAGAAGGAATCTTTAATATTAAAACACTTATTTTACTTATTATAGTGCTTTATCATTCTTACAGGTTTTCCCTGTACAGCTTCTGCATACATAGTAAAAAACACACTTTGGAAGGTTATCAAAGTTCTCCTCTGTTCACACCTTGGTGCTCTGAAGTGCAGACTCACCACATGTTCTGTACATCCTTGGAAGAGACAATAGGATTTTGTGTCTCTGAAAAATCTTGTCAGACTTCTCCTAAGGACTTCAATATCCTTCTAAATATTCTCCAGTCTTTTGGAAAACACAGATGCCTTTTTAGATACAACCTATTTGGCTTCATTCCATACAGTAGTTAGACCTGTCTGAAACTTCGTTTGGAGGACTTTCTATAAACTCCAATTTGCTGTGATATTTGGCACTAATCACAAGAAGTGTCTTGATGGAAATAGAGTCAGTATTCTTCAAATGAAACTGGAATTGAACTTCACCTATGTAACTGATTTTCACTCCACAGTCAAAAATAGTTATTTCTCCATCTACCTCAGTTATATCCATGTATATGCAATCAAACATACAGCACCATTAACATTCATGCCACCTCCTGTATGGACATATGGATATATTGCTTAATGAAGGCTGAGCAGCAGCAGAGTCACAAGGCTTGGTTCCTCGAAGCTTTCTTGATTAATCTTTTACAATGAAAACCAAAGCACCAAATAACAGAAAATGCTGTGTACAAAACTGCCTGTGCAACTGTATAATCAAATAACTCCTATTGGTAAAAAAATGTATGAAGAAAAAAATGTATGATAACCTTGAGCCCAGAGACAACTTGAATCTCATTCTCAGAGCATCGCTTGGCATCTTTCCCTGGCTGGTAACAGCTGTACTACTTTTCTACTGCTACCCTACTTTCTGGGTAGCAGTAGATGACAATACAAAACTAGTACAGCTTTTCTTAAATTGTAAACTAAAATTAAAGTTAATAACCATAGCTGTACTGCCTCTTATTTCTATAGCCAAGTAAACATGGGCAAAACCCACAAAATTCAGACCCAGGTTTGATACTGAGCCAACAACAGCACTGCTAAGGCACTCATCTTATGTTTTTACCCAGATAAATACAAGGGAGTAAATCCTTGGTTGATGTAATTGCAGCTGGTGTAATTGAAGTTGGCATAACTCAACTAACTTCACTACATTTAAGCTATGTTCTCTTTTGAGAGCTCATCATTGGTGAACATAATAGCAGGAAATAGTTACAAAATTGTACCTCACTAGGGAAACAGTAAGATTTGGTGGGTTGTAGATCTGCATTGTTAATAATGCTAATATTATGCAGACTGGCACCAGATTCCCCAGAGATTTTAACACCTTAGGATGATTGGTTTCATTTCTATCCATTTTCATACAATTATTTGTGATGTTAATGTCTCATTGGACTGAATCTACTTTTTGTTCATACAGCTGCTGTTGATTCATCTGCACCAAAGAGTCTGCATACCAGTGTTAAATGTGAGTAGCTTCATTTTGTTTTGTTTTCAAAATAGGCCTGGCTCCATTTGTTTGGTTTGGAAATACTTGTCTTCTTTTACGATGAAGGTGCTCTGAAGAGGCATATATGTGCTGGAAGTATGCATCATTGTGGTTAAGAAAGGAGCATCTATACTATAATACACTACCTACTATTATCTAATCTACTGCCTGACTTAGTATCTGGCATTGGGCTCATGTTTACACAGATAACATGCTATCTTGCAGACCGTGTGACTCTGATATACAAACTTCAAGCAACGTGGTGGTTGGAGGCATAAATTGGTTTAGTTTTCCAATCTAAGCTCCCCTTAAATCCCTTGCTAATCCACGCTTTATTTTTCATTTCTCTAACTGTTTCGTATCTCTGGGCCTCAGGCACAGCACAGCTAAAACAGATTTTGAGGAATGAATGGGGTTTCGTTAAGAGAACATTGCACTGCACCTTAACGCCACCTCTTGGCTGAAGGCTGCAGTACCCAATGTGAGTCTCCTGCCCTTCCTTTTTTGAAAGGAAGATTGTTTAAAAAAACAGTATATTCATCCCTTTCCGTGGAAACAGAGAATTCAGTTTGGACTGTGTTTAGTTTTTGTCATTCACCGGGTTGTGAGGCATGTCCTACTTCTCCGTGTGACAGCTATGTACAAGGGAGCATGCTCCCTTTCTACATGCAATCCCCCTTGCATTTTAAAATGAAATTTTAAAAGCTGGAAAAATGAAAGCTTCTATTTCTCCACAGTGCATGCATAGTGGGAACCATGTATCAGAGATCTGTGGTAGCCTATTCCTCTGAGAAGAGTATAATGTACTTTGAAGCAAAGATAGCTCAAAGGCAGTGGTGAGATGCAGTTGTTCAAGTAAGATATACAAGCCAAGAAGGCAAACATAACTCTTTCCCATAAGGATTCAAGAAATGTATTATACGAGATCTTCAGTACAGAAGAGCAAGAGAACAAGTTCAGGATCATGACACATCACAACCAAAATTTCTTTCTCTTTGTTTAACTCTTCATGCTCAATTGTATGTTTTTCTTTTTCCAATGCTGTCTTATGTAATAATTTTAAATAAGTATTTTTGATTAATTATTTTATGAAAACAGTGCCGTAGTAACAGAATGCCACAGAAAGCTTTCTGAGAGTGTTAGTTTGATAGAGATGATCCTGACACAGAAGTGCATGGGAAGTAGAACTCACCTACTTGAGAAGATCAAGATGACACAGAATTTGTTCAGATACCTTCATTAGCTACAACAGCAAGTTTTCCTAGATGACATATCAAAGGCAAACATTATCTGTGTTTTTTACAATGCTTTCCTATGAAGGTATTCCTTTTACACAGCCAAGGAGGACTCTATTGCTGTATGGAGGCATGTACTTCTATCAGTTTAGAAACCCACATTGAGTAGAAGGCTCCTGATGCACACGGAAACCATAACATGAGATTTTCATACAGAGACAGCGAGGACCCAATCTCATTCTTGTGAGCAGCCCACTGAGGAAACGCAAACCACCTTTGCAGTTTAGCATTTATCTTCACTAAAAGATACTACATATCAGCTAAGTACTTTTTCTGACAGAAATGTCTGTCTTGGCAAAGAAGTTCTGTACCTTGAAGGATAAAACTCAGAAGTCACAATGAAAAGGTGCATCCAAACTCATGTCTTCTGAAGTGTTAAGCAAGGAAGCAGCACAATAGAAACAGAGTTGCTGCTAATGGGTTTGATGTGCAAATCATTTCAGCAGTATAAAATGACTTTACGCCTACAAGAATAGGCTCCTGTTTATCATTTACATATTCAAAGACACAAAATAAATGAAGGCTGTTTTGCCAGCCTACTAGAATAATAGGAAGATAAAACCAATTTTCTGCTTAGTACAAGATTACATCCGTTTCTTCTTTTTATGTAAAATTTTCTCCCACAACAATCTCCCACTCTTTCTATTACTAGTTACTAAGAGTGGTGTGCTTTTAAATCTTGAGATCTACCAGAACTTTGACAGATGCACATTTTGATGCAATATGGTTTCTTACTTGCTCTCAATCCTCACACTCAGATAAGTAAAACCTTGTTGTCCAATGTGTGCTCTTTGTTGGATACCACATGTTTCACTGGGAGGCTGCAAGAAGAAAATTCAGGTCACTTAGCAGTGATGAAGACATAGGCAAACTTATTAGATAAAAAAATAGTAAAAGGAAAACTAAAACAGCTACAAAGATCGGTTCTGAAAAAAGAAGAAAATTCAGTATGCAATGCTTTGTTTAAGAATAAATGCATTGCAGATAAAACACAGTAATCAATTCGCTTTTCCGACAATCCGGGAAGTCACAATTTTCAGTACAATTCTGTACTATTGCACTTCAGATTAAGAACCGTATAGACAAAGTGGGAGATGTGCAGTGTATAGGACTTTCTCCTGAATGTCTTCAGGTATATCCTAAAAACTCAAATCTAGGTTTTTGAAGGTCTCTGTTTTAAATTTGGTGCATGTGGTGGTAGGCCATGACACATGGCCCAGTACAAATCCAGACAGGTCTCAAGATGTCTAGACAGGTCCTTTCTCTCCCCTCCTTCCTGCCACAACAACAGGGCAACGCAGGAAAAGGAGCAAAGGGGACAGGACCTTGCCTGCCTGGTAAACAAGATGCCCATCTGGGGTCAGAGCACATAAGCTGCCCCAGATACAAGGTCCTGGCCTCTGCCCTTTATGGTCATAGCCTGGCAGAAGGCTTTTCCAGTGGGTGGCTACATGTTAGCTTTAGTGCCCCATTGCACCAAGCGACCTCTGGCATTTTGTATATATGCAAGTGGCTCGGGAGCCTAGGGGCTCCTGCTCAGATCCACCTTGCTCAGATCTGCCTCGCTCAAATCTGCCGTGCTCAAGCCCTGCTCACATCTGCTGAAGCCTCACCTCACTTCAAGCCTTGTCGTCTGGAGTGTCCTGCCTTGCTTCCAGTGCCTGGTCCAGAGCCCTGGGATAAAGCCTGAGCCTCGAACTGGATTACAAACCGACAGTTTCTGGAGCCTGTCAGCAGAGAGAGTGAGCTAGGAACTATCTCCAAATTCCTACTCTAATCTTCGTGAGTAAAGCCTGGACTGCTCATATCTTCCTAAGGGTTATTGGTTGGCCTTTGGTTTATAAGTGGGTGAAGCTATTTGTGTCATAGCTTTTTTCCAGTCTCTGAACTCTCTAAATTGTATCAAAATTGCCATTAAGTATCCTGGAAGAATTCACGACCGAATAGAACCCATAAATAATTCTATCAGTTTTTGTACATAGTTTTGGGGTGTGGTTTTTGGGAAAATAAAATAACTACATTTTATAATTCCCACCTCGTTAATTAAACCCAAAACTAATACAGTGCATTATTGGCCTTTTTGCTCTTTTAGATTGTGCTCACACTGACACATAGATTTATTAAATTAATAATGTTGCTGTTAGTAAGAGTGACATTGAATTAGTTGAGTTTTTTTCCTACAAAAATTATTCTAATGACCTTTAAATACGGTTTATAAAATGTTGTAAGTGCCAGACTTCACCACTTTTTTGTGTGAAGAAGACAGGGGAGAGAGGAGAGGAAAGGAAGGAAAATGAGTCACTCGGTTGGTCTTGCAGTTCTGAAAATCCCTTCCTAAAGCTCAGTTCTTTGGCTCCATCACAGACTCAGCCACCATTCAAGGAAAGCCTAGTGGTCCAGAGTACTGTGCTCTGATTTTGTTCCTACTCTCCCATTCCACAAATGAGAGTAATTCCATCAAGGCCTGCTCTCCTGTATTGTTTTTCTTCTGGTTTTGTAGTATTTGCTCTGCTTCTGCTAGCAGAGTATTGGGTAGTAGTTTCATCAAAATAAGCACACCAGCTTGGTGAAGCTATGGTAGGAAGTGGTCAGGTGCTTCAGGCTCATTCTACCCAAGTTAAAGAATCTCTTGAAAGGCAACCTAAAGTAAATCTGACTCTCTGGACACACCTCTAGGTCTCCGCAATCTTGGTCTTCAAGAAAAAGACATTCCTTCTCTCTTGAACCATGATTTCATTACTAAGCCAAAGTCAACTGCTTGAAGTGTCAAGATGAGCTGTTCAGATCACTGCATGTTCTACACAATTCCTTTGCACTTTTAGGAGTATAGTATATATATTTACAAGTATACACTCTGTATACATTTATTCCAGAGGAATTACTATCAATATTATATGTAAGTACATGAGGCCACGGGGCTGTTTCTGATTCACCTGTCATGGAGCATTGCTCCATGCTCCACAATTGCTCATTTTTATAAATCTGAAACCCAAAATTCCATACTGGTGTGTGCAGAAACACATACTTTAGTAACTGGAAAAAAAAAAATAGCAGCTTTCTGTCAGAGGAATTTTATTTTTCTTTATACCAGCACAGTACTTAAGTGCTTAGATATGGTGCATAGTGGTCTTTTTATAGCCCGTACTTTTCCCTTTCTAATTCTCTGCATGAGACAGACGTTAGTCAAAATAATAATTTCCATTTGGGTTTTAACCAATTTAAAATTAAGTTGCTTTGTGACTTTCAAGACTGTAACACCTGTGAAAAAGAACAAGTTGTTTCTCCTTGTTATCTCAAAAGCAGGGTTGTTTGTCTGGTGTGCAACAACCAGTATAAATCCAGAGTTCGTTTGCAAGGTTATAGTCCCTAGCAAGGCAGGCACTGCTTAAGCAAAGTAACCAGACTTGCACAATGAAGCTCCTGATCAATGGTCCTCCTTAGAAGAACAATGCAGTATATTTAACCCTAACCTAAACAGCATCACTGTAGCTGAGGCATTTACTCAAAATGGTCTCACTTAGATAATATCCAGACAGTTCAAAGACATAGAAAGTTGCAGCACTCTATCAAAAATATGAATCAATTATCTACACAGTCAATTCTCAAACTGTAATTTTATCCTTATAGAGGTAGAATCTTAGTTGCCATTAATTTTGGGCAATTGAATGGATCATTTAGCAATCAGTGGAAATTAATGTGTTTATACATGCAAATGTCAATTTTCTATCACTGCAAGTTTATGAAGCGTTAGTGTGAGGGGTTCTAATAATCATAAATTTTACAGTCTGCAAAAAAATAAATGTGCACATCACTGTTACAAGGGAGCTGCAATGAAGGGAATATCAAATGTATGACTGCACTGCATCATTCAGCTACTACTAAACAACTGTTCTGGTTTATAAACTCTTCTGCTCTCACTTTGCATCCTACGCTATGCTAGCAGCTTCACTTGGGATCTGAACTCTTTTTGGTAGCCATCGCACAGTGTAAAGATTATCTTCTGGGGATAGCTGCCCAAAACGATATCCCAGCTAGGACAGAATTAATGCATATCATCCTCTTTCACAGGGAAGAAATTAAGGCACCAGAGACTACTTAACATACCTGTGATCACACTGGAGGCTGTTGTAGAGCTGGAAATTAAATTATACATTTTCTGAGTCCCAGTGCAGTGCTTTCCTCACAAAACCAGGGCTATTGAAAGGAGTATTTGTAAAATGGGAGTCAGAGGTAGTGAGAGCTACTGGAGGATGCAGAGAGAAGGAGTCTTATCATAACCATTCTGCACTGGCTACTTTAACTTTGTATTCCTACTCTACTGCCAAATGAGAAAGCAGAAAACAGTCAGTACTTTAAAAAAAGAGGAAGCACCATGACATTTCTCTTCTAATTCAACTTCTGGAATTCTTTTCCTCCTTAAATATCTCTGCACAATATCAATTTTTATAAAGTGCTGTTATCCCTCAGAGACTAGTATATTCCTGTCTATGATCTGCAGACATATATTATGAGTTCTACTTCCGCCCGTACTAACAATGTCCTTTCAGCACAAAATACAGAATCTAATTTTTGGTAATACTTAGAATCTTGAAAAATCAAAAACAATGCTGCTGGATGTATCCTTCTGTTGGACCACTTTTCGCAGTATAGATTACCATTGAAAAATCTGTACTGACACAAGGGAGGGAAGGCAATCTGGTCTTTTGTATCAGAAATTAAGTGAAACATGCTTTTAGATGACAAGTAGTCTGCAAGAATGAGAGGTGCTCTAAGTGTCAGAGTTTGCTTTTATTCGCTTCTACAGCAAGTTGTGAATACTTAAGAGGTTAAGCATGGATGGCCATTACAGACCTGTGAACCTGACCCTTTGAATATATATCTACACTCACTAAAAATTAAGAAAACTAGACTACTTCCGCTATCTAAATAAAACAAATACCAAATCTTCTCTTGGATTGAATAAGTGAAGAGAGAATATTCTTTATATTGATGTGGTCTGTGAAGTGATTTTGTCAAGTGATGTCAGCTCCATTGGTGTCCATGAATTTGTTAATAAGGCAGAAGCAGTTGCAGAAGACATGGGTTATAGTCAAAGACTTCAGAATTGCTGGACAAGATGATTTGTCATGGAGACCTGATTCCCTCTTGCCTTCCTCATAGGGAAATTCCTGTTAATGTCAGTGTGAGTGTTCACATTAGCAAGCATGCAGAAGTTGGCACCAAACTACAAAACAACATGACAGGCAAAACCAGGCGGTGTAACTTAGCAATGTCTTCTGAGTGTGTCTGGCATGTCAGAGACTTTTCTTCCCCTATAAAATCATTGTTATTCACTCACTTGATTACGTTGCAGCGTTTAAATATTGATGAAAACAAATAACACTAAACCAGAGCTTGGGGCTTAAAAAAAACACCAATGTGCTGTAGATTTTTGTGCCAACACAGGCATTCCATAACGATAGCCAGCATGGCAAAGAGCATCTGAAATCAAATCAAAGCACTTGAGCCTCACTTACCACTGGTTTCTACTGAAGCAATTGTTTTGCTTGCTCAAAAATTCCAAAATAAGCAATTCTCACACCAGGCAGGGTATTACCAGTGCAGCATGTGGCATTTGGCCCATAGACATGAACATTACAAGTAACTGTCCTTGTATCCCTTTGCATTGCACTAGCCAGACCCCTGAGATCATATCAGTTAACAGTAGCAGCAAAAAATAAGAGAAAATAAAATGTCAGAGGAGTTGATAGGTGACCCATGATGACTGATATGTATCTCAGAGTTTCACAGACACAGAAAGAATATACAGCTGTGGTTATATAGTGCATTTCTACCCTGAGTCTTCTCTCCATTCATTGTTGTTTTACAGAGATGTGTGAGAAAGTTTTCTGTCCAAACCTGTTTACATCCCACTTCTCATTAAACTATCCCAAAGGCTAACTTACCTTGCTTTGAAGAACATACACCTTTCTTTCAGGATTAATTTTTTCAGTCTTGGTAAATCTTTGCTGGCAAACTGTATTGTTTAATTTCTGTTCTGTCTATAGTGGCTTATAAGATAGAATAAAGTCTGAACCATCCTTTTGAAGAACTAAATACTGAAATCACTATGAAGAGTGTCTTCCAGGTTTCATCATTCTTACAGATCTTCTCTGCATCTTTCTCAATTTATAAATACTTCTTGAGAATTAAAGTTTTAGAGAAGGATATATAATTCTAGCAGCAGCAATCCACCTGTCAAAGGAGAATGCAGTAAAGGCACACTGTACTTACACTTGAGATTTCCACTCTTTATAGACAATGATACTGCACCAGTTTTGGCTACACTGTCATTGTGGGAAATTGCAGGCAGCTGTTTGCCTAGGAGAAAGTTATTCCATGACAGTGATTCTCAGATAAATCTCACCTTTTAGTAAGAGCCTGCATTTTCTTAATGGAGATGTTCCACTACCCATCCTGAAAAGTATACTGCTTGCCTACACCTACTTGCCTACACCTACCCCATTGAATGATGCAGATCACTTTGTTACAGTAATCACCCCTTCATTATTCACAAGTCCCTCACCTGTAATTATTCACGCTTTATGAGAAGTGATTTTGTTTTCTTCTATATAACTGAAAGAAATAATTTGGTAATATCAAAAGTTAGCCTTGCATTAAAAATACTTGCCTTGCATAGAGTCCTCACTCCTAATTACATTTTCAGATCTGCCAGTTAGACATTTTGTAAACACGTGTAATTTTGTCGTACTCTAATTTCTTAGTCAAAACATCATGCAGAACAAAGCCAAGGAGCTTACAGAAGTCTTTGAAACCAACACCTTTATCTCACTCAACCACAATTGGAATATTTTTTTTTCTTATCAATGTAGCATGGTGATTTTCTTAAAAAATCTTTTTCCTTTATTTAGCTGAGTCTTGTGACAGTCATTCAGTTGTTATGTTCAGGACTGATAGCAGCCTGGAGTTCATTTACCACTTTTGCTCCTCTTCACATGCCCCCTCTCCCTCCCCAGTCCCCTCAAACTTTGTTTTTTGAAAACTCATCAGGAGTTAAACATCAGCCAGCTCTTATAAAACACCAGAACTCCCACTCCAAGCCAAAAATGAAGGCATAAGCCAAGGTGTGGATGATATTCTAACTGTATTCACTGAGTTTTATAACATCTGGTAAAAAACTTAGGGGAAGCCTGTTCCAGCTTTGTATCCCATGTTCACATTCAGGCCATAATATTTTGTCTTAGACCTGAAAATAACTATCTGGTTTAGTAGGCAGCTGTGGAATCAGTCTAAGATATTTGCCATCTCTTCTTACTATTTAAGGTAAGTAGAACAGAAAGGCACTAGAGTTTTAAGCAAAAACAAAACCACCAAGCCATAATTTAGTTTGTTTCATTCTTTTTAAGCAATATTATCAGCTTAGCTGCTTCTACTATGTTAAGTTTGCATTTGCTCAGTTTGTACACAGGCCATTCACATAGCATCAAAAGGGAGACAAGGTGTTTTATTAACTGGCAAGCAAAAGAAACTGCCAGGAAAACAGTGCATACTATAGCATCTGAATCTTCCTCTGTTTTCAAAAGGGCCAGAGTTTGACTAAATCCCTTTTATTTTCTGTACTTCTGTTGCACTGACAAGTACCAGATACCAGTACAAGTATCAGTGAAATTGTACAATAATACTGATAAATTAACACCTGCCAAAGCAGGAAGGATGATAAAGCAGCAAATAAATGTGCTTCACAGAAAGGTTACTGAATATGTTTGCTTACATAACTGCTGCACCGACCATACTACATGATCTATTTGCTAAGAAGCAGCAAAAAGAGCAGTCAAGAGACACAGGCTGTTGCAGGAAGGAAAATAATCATGTCCTGAGAGGATTCAGGTGATACACTGAATCTTCATGTGCTTCTATAGGTAAAACCTTCCTTCCTCCTCAATTACTTACTTGCAGTTATGGTTTTAACCATAAACTACAGGTAGTTCTTAATCACTTAAGCTAGGACATGAGATCAGATGCAAGGGGTGCTATTTTCTCTTTTTCTAAAAGAAAAAGAAAAATCTTAAGCACCTATCATTTGGGATACAAAGTTTTCATGTTTTTTTCTTTTTTGTTCTTGATTGTTATAAATGAGCTGACCATAAAAATCTCTTTTAGAATTTTATTGGGAATAAAAGCAAGCAAACAGTGCGCTGGGCCGTGGAGGAGCAAACCAAAATGCTAGTTGTTATTAAAAAGTATTTGGAGGAAGGCAGAATGGGTAGGTGACCCTTTTGTCCTTACCTAGCTTTTCACCATGGGCAGTCCGTGTAGCAGATATGTCTGCAAACCAGGATGTGCTGCAGGGTCCTTCAGCCTGCCTCACATGGATGAGATACATTCAAAACCTGACAGTCTGGGCAATGAAACTTGGAGTCTATTAGGGAAGGAGTTGCTAACAAGACATTCTGGCCCAGGAGTTTTTGCTAACTACTCAAAACATAAAACCATAATGTAATGGAATAGTGCTTATTTGAATAGGCTTAATGCCATGATGTGCATTTATAACCCACAATTATAGTAAAAATATCAGAGAAATACTAGACAAAATCTGTTTAAAACCAGTGGTTCTTTGACCTGGAACATTTTATTTTCTTGTCCCTGGCAAGGTTTAATGAAAGCTGAGCCATGCCTCAGTGTCATGGGTTGAGTTGAACCTGCTGCTGTTATTCATACCATGCTGCAGTCATGCCAGCTTCAAAAATGAAAGCGCTAACTGGAGCAAAGTATTATGGGGCTTGAAGTTCAGATTGCAACATGGGAGGCTTCCTGTTCCCATTGCTGCTTCTGGGTTCCAGGTCTTGCATGTTGGCTGTCTTCTGCAGGCATGGTGGCAAGACGGGTGGGAGTTAGGCAGCTGCTGGTTTTGGTTTTATGCTTTATGCTGTTTTTTTCCTGCAAATAGGCTAAGCTAAGG